>NC_133536.1:168978657-169292824 GCF_048544455.1 Silene latifolia
CGTCTTCATCCACGATTTTGTAAGCACCATTTGTATAGACCTCCTGTACCACGTATGGACCATCCCACTTAGAGGTGAACTTGCCAACTGGCTTGTGAGAGGTGATGATTGGTCTTCGTCTTTGCAGGACGAGGTCTCCTACTTGGAAAGAACGAGGGCGCACCTTTTTGTTGAATGCGCGTGACAACCTTGCTTGATAGCACTGGAGCTTTTGTTGAGCCTCTAATCTCTTTTCATCGAGAGCTTCCAACTCTGCTAATCGCAATTTGTCATTCTCATCATCTGTGAGTCCCTCCTGAATAGCAATGCGTAAGGAAGGGATCTGTAACTCCAAAGGCAACACGGCCCTCCACTCCATACACCAACGCGTGCGGGGTTGCACGAGTAGGTGTTTTGTATGTGGTACGATATGCCCACAACGCCTCACCAATTCTTTCATGCCAATCTCGCTTTGACTTTGCTACTACTTTTCTCAACAAGTTGCAAAGAGTTTTATTAAAGGCTTCAACCAAACCATTTGCAGAGGCATTGTACATGGATGACTTGTATTGTTTGAACTTGAATTTTTCTCCCGGACTTGTCATCGGATGGTTGAAAAATTGTTTCCCATTGTCGATTGTGATACGTTGAGGTACACCATATCTGTAGATGATTTGGGTTCTAATGAAGTCCACAACATTTTCTTTCTTCACTTCCCGTAGTGTGATGGCTTCTGCCCATTTTGAGAAGTAGTCGGTGGCGGCGAGGATATACTCGTGTCCATTTGAGGCCTTTGGAGTAAGAGGTCCCACAACATCAAGTCCCCAAGCTTCAAAGGGCCATGAAGAAACAAAGAGGATGCAACGGCTCCTCGGTTGGTGTATGAAGTTTGCGTAGAACTGACGGGGTTCACATTTTTTCGCAAAGTCCATACAATCTTGCACCATGGTTGGCCAGTAATACCCCATTCTCTTTACACGATCATGAAGTTTAGGCCCAGATTGATGAGCACCACAAATGCCGAATGAGCTTCATGCATTGCTTGATAGCTTCGTCCTTACTTAGACACCTTAACCATTGGCACGAGAAAGAACGTCCTGTAGAGTGTCCCTTTATAGTGAATGAACTTTGGAGCACGTCGACGTATTTCTACCTTGTGTCTGGGATCATCGGGTAGTTTTTGGTGGTCCAAAAATCAATGATAGGTTGACGCCAATCATCTTCATCAACTGTGTAGACGCATATCATGTTGGTTGTGTCTACATTTTCTTCTCCTTCAAGCGATGATACTACCCAACGATTGCAGATCGGACTTTCATAGACTCTTACGCCCCATGCCAAAGTGGCTGCAAGATTAGCAAGCGCGTCAGCCAACTTATTGGCACTCCTTGGCACATGACCAACATGGATGTCGTCAAGTTGATTCAAAGCGATTGTAATGCCTGTTGATGGTAGGGAATCAAGTCTTCCTTTTTCACTTCAAATTCACCAAGGACTTGGTTGACCACCAGCTTTGAGTCTCCATATATGTCCATATCCCTGACACCTATTTCGATCGCCATTTGAAGACCGAGTATGAGAGCTTGGTATTCTGCCATATTATTTGTACACAAATCGAGTGAGTGTAAAGGCATATGGCATAAGATGATTTTGTGGAGTTACTGAATACAACTCCAGCTCCACTCCATCTTGCCTTGCGGCAAACCGTCAAAGTACATTTGCCATGGAGGTAGGACGTCCACATAGAAAATTTCTTCTCCTGGGAGGTCATCTGAAATTTCCCACTCTGCTTTGGTCTTGGATGATCAAGCAAAGAAGTCGGCGATAGCTTGACCTTTCACAACCTTTTGAGGCACGAACACCAAGTCATACTGCTTAAGCAACATTGCCCATTTCGCAAGTCTTCCAGACAAGACTGGTCTTGAGAGTATGTACTTGATTGGATCAGCTTTTGAGACCACATGTATGGTATGCGCCTGCATGTAGTGTCTCAACTTCTGGATGGCGAACACCAAAGCAAGACATATCTTCTCTATGGGCAAATAATTCAACTCGGCTCCAACCAAGGTACGACTCAAGTAATAGAGTGCTCTCTCTTTACGGTCTTCAATTTCTTGAGCACACATTGCCCCCAGTGAGCGTTCTTGTCTTTGCGATGTAGAGGACAAGTGGCTTTCTGGAATTGGTGCCCCCAACACCGGTGCACGGCCAAGTACTTCTTGATGCTATCGAAAGCATTTTTGCATTTTTCATCCCATTGGAATGGAGCATCCTTTTTCATGAGATGGCTGAATGGTTGGCAACGTCCTGCTAGGTTAGATATGAACCTTCGAATGTATGCCAAACGTCCTTGCAATCCGCGCAACTCTTTTAACGTCTTTGGTTCCGGCATTTCGTTGATGGCTTTAATTTTTGTTTGGTCAATTTCAATGCCTCTATGCCTGACCACAAACCCCAAGAACTTCCCAGATGTGACACCGAACGCACACTTGAGTGGATTCATCTTGAGTTGACATTTTCTAAGTCTTTCAAAGACGGTTCGAAGGTCTTTGATATGGTCTTCTCTTTTCTTTGATTTGACAACCACGTCATCGACATAACACTCTATTATTTTATGCAGCATGTCATCAAAGATCTTTTGCATTGCGCGTTGGTACGTAGCGCCAGCATTCTTCAATCCAAACGGCATGACTGTGTAGCAGAAGATCCCTTTTGGGGTTCGAAAACCTGTTGCTTCTTGATCTTCGGGTGCCATATGTATTTGATTATAACCAGCAGTACAATCCATGAATGAGAGGGCTTCATGACCAAGTGGTTGCGTCAATCATCAACTCAGAATCGCAAAGGGAAGTCATCCTTCGGGCATGCATCATTAAGGTCTCTCGAAGTCGACACATATGCGCGATTGTCCATTCTTTTTTCTGACCGGGACAATGTTTGCTATCCAGGTAGAATATTTGACTTCTCGAATGAAACCTGCTTCAATGAGTTTATTGACTTCCCTTTCAATTTCAGGTACAAGCTCCGGCCTGAAACGACGTTGAGGTTGCTTTTTGGGATTGGTGCCTTTCTTGATTGCTAGACGGTGAACTGCAATTTTTGGGCTGAGTCCAGGCATCTCTTTATAGCTCCAAGCGAAGACATCCTTGTACTCGACCAACAACTTGTAGTACTCCTCTTCTTCTTCCTTAGTCAGCAGAGCACTAACATAAATGGGGCGAGGATCCTCAGTAGTTCCCAAGTTGAGTTCCTTGAGTTCATCCACAGTCGATTGCCCCCCATCTTCAAGTGTTTCAGGGGCCTCATCGGCCTCAACTTCTTCATTCTCGTCAGGTATCTCTTCTACTGTGATGTGATATGACGACGTTGTAATTTCTAAGTCACTTGACTTCTTTGTATCACAGGGACGTGAAGAGGAAGGAATAGGCTCAACATTTTTTGACTGGCCTGTGAGAACTAGTACGCGCCTCCTTGCTTTGAGTGGCTCATGCTGGATGATATCCACTACTTGCATACGCTTCATGCGAGATGGTATTGCGCTTCTCAAATCATCGCTTACTCTTACTTCTTCTTCATTTTGTGTTGCCAAAGTTGAGAGAGGATGACCCTCACCACTATTCCTCTTGAGAGCCCCTAGTCGACTGAAGACTGTTTTTGATGGACCACCCAAGCGTTCATGTATTGCGCCCTTCTTGTTTATCCGCAACGAAGGTGTTGACACTTTGACCTTACTTTCTCCTTGATTGCCAAGCCTAGCAAAGACAGAAATGTGTTTGGTTGAAGCACTTGGTCTCCCTAACCTTGTGAATATAGAAGGGCGACACTTTTTTGCAGGTGGACTTATTCGATCGAAGACTGAAGATGGATGCATCTTTTCCTCTCCTTCATTTTCTTCGACCTCTTCTACTGTGATGTGCTGAGAAGATGTAGTAGCCCCTTTTCTACGAGCACCAATCTTCACAGGCGCAGGAGACTCATATCCGAGCCCGGCCCTGGTCACCATGAAGCTCCCATCTTGCTTGAACACTTCATGTTGCGCTTTGTTAAGACCGTACGGCTCAACTTCTATAACTTTGCCGAGAGGAGTCAGATTTGTAAAGTCATATCCAGCCTTCGCAAGTAGCTTGTAAGCATTGGAATCAAATATCCCCTTATTTTCCTCACTTGATGATTGACCGGATGAACAGACGAAACCATTCGGAGGAGGTCTCACAATCTTCATTTGAGATGAACTTGGTAGAGGTGTAACGACTTTGGCCACCCATTCCTGCTTGAACACCAGACTTGATTTTTTATCCTTAGGCTCTATCTTTGGTGTTAGACACTCTGCAAAAGGACTCTCTCCATCTTTGCGGCGAGATTTTGGGATGTATCGTAATACTGGTGGTGTAGTTTTCTGCGGCGTCTCTTGTTTCTTGGGTGATGCAACAGGAGTATCTGTTTTGCTGGCCTTGTCTACATCTTTCTTAACATCATTTTCTTTAGCAGGATTTGCAACACTATCTTCTTTGATGATGTTCTTTTCCCGCTTACCCCCTTTTCCTGTTGAAGAGATGGTGGTTGGCATGAACTCGCTGGAAGTACCATTCTCTTCAAAAAATTTTGCATCAGCGAAGAAAGAGTCGACCTTAGAGAAAGGTTTGGCATCTCCGTCTATCTTTCTTTCACCACCACGATAATATTTCAAGCATTGATGGAGGGTTGAGGCGACAACTCCATTCTCGTGCTTCCAAGGTCGTCCCAGCAATAGTTTGAACGATGTCTTGCCATCATGACATGGAACAATGTGTCGGAAGAAAGATCACCCATGGTAAGGTTCACGCGGATCATGCCAACTGCGCGCTCCCCATTCAAGTTGAAACCATGAATCATTGTTCGACTACTGGAGAGTTCGTCCATCGTGATCCCTAATTCGTTCATGGTTGCTTTTGGCATGAGATTGACTCCTGATCCTCCATCTATTAAGATGCGCTTGACCTTTTGCCCCCGGATGTATCCGGACACATAAAGTGGCCTGTTGTGAGGCTTGGATCCAAGAAGTAAATCCTCATCTGAGAAACTCAAAGCTGCATTGCAGGAGACACATCCAGTTGATTGCTCAGGAGGCTCGCATTTTTCCTTCATCTTGCCTGCGTACAATTACGGCTTCTCAAGTCCTTGAATTATCAGCTTACGCTTATCTTTAGGTAGATGAAAGATTTGTTTCCACCCCATGTTTGTAGGAAGGGCATCGAGAGCAGCCACTATTTCGTTCTCTTTTTTAGAATGAGACTGTTGTGGTGATACCGCATCATCTAGGCCCCTTTCCTCATTCTTCTTTTCATCGTCGCCACCTTCAGTAGCTGAGATGGTGCACGCAGTAACCTTGTTCATGAAATCTCGCGGGAAGAATTCTTCTAAGGTGACGGGACTCGGTGGTTCTTGCTCAAGTATATCGATAGGCAAGACATGTGGTTTGACCACTGTTTTGGACTTTCTCTTTCCCTTCGTCTTGCGAGATTTCGTCCTTTTTGATTGTTTTCTTCGACGATGAACAGGTTGCGCTATCTGTCTTGTTTGTTTCTTTGACTTCTTGCGCGTAACCAAAGTCCAACCTTCATCGTCATCTTCTTCATGTTCTTTTCCTCATTCTTATTCCGAGGAGGTAGTTTTTCTTCCAATGACATTGGAGGTAGCGGCAGCAATGACCCTTGGATCTGTAATGCCACAGGCTCAAAACTTCCAAACTGCAACATATACACACATTGTCCTTGCCGTATAATTGGCTCGTCAAGTTGCTCCAGGACTACGTAGTTTGATTTGTGGTTCTTTGTGTCCTCCAAGTCAAGAATGATCTTCCCTTCCTTGGAGAGCTGCATGATCTTCTCCTTGAGTGTTATACACTTTTCAATAGGATGACTCACCAGCCTATGATAACGACGATAATTGGGATCGTTTGTCTTGTTTGCTTGCTCGGGCGCTTCGACTGGCAATTGTATAACCTTCTTCTCTAAGAGGTCATCGAGCATTCCGGACAAGTCGAAATCTGGAATGGGTATTTCTTAGCCTGCAACTCCTTCAATGTAGGCTTGTCTCGTTGGTAGTTGTAAGAGAATGACTCTTTCTTCTTTTCATACTTAGGCTTTGACGAGATTTTGACAGTGCACTGCTTGGTTTCGACGACCATTGTTTCCTTTGTCGGCGATTTGGAGTTCTTATCGATTTTCTTGAACTCTTTCTTTTCACTTGGCACCTTAGAAGAACTTGGTCGAGCACTACCATGTTCTTTGATTGTGATCTCCATGTCATGGGCGCGGGTAGCCGGTCTTGGAAGCTCTTTGGCATGATCCCTTTCGGGATGTAAAGAATGTCCCATTTCATCCCGTTGACGCACATTTCAATCTGCGACGCTTCACTTAAGCGATCCTTGCATTCTAGACTCGGTCGCGCCCACTGTTGATGTAATCGACGACAGGCTCGTCTTGCCATTGAGATGTCTTTGTCAATTCGCTCATCTTGACGACACGTCCGGTCTTTGAGAATCTGTTGAGGAATTCATCTTCCATGTGACCCCACCTGTCAATTGACTCGAGTCCGATCGTGTACCAGTCGAACGCGATCCCTTTGAGTGAACGAACGAACTGCTTCACCAAACGATCACCTTTTGTTCCAGCATTGTTGCATGTCTCGACGAAGTGGGCGATGTGTTGCTTTGGGTTCCCCTTCCCGTCGAATTGTTGAAATTTTGGAGGTTGATAGCCAGATGGCATGCGCAGACTGTCAATCCTCTTAGTGTAAGGCTTGATGTAGCGTCCACTACTTGTCGAGCTATCATCCAACTGACACTTGATCGTTTTGGCTATTAACTCCTGCAGCTTCTCTTCAGTAAAGTTGCTGATCTCATTGTTTGGCTTTTCCCTATCCTCGCCAACTTCTCTATCGCTATCATCATCTCTATCGGTGTCACCATGCTCGCTCTCGGCCTTCCTGTCACGGAGTGCCACCACCTCTTTTTGGAGCTCATCAATTTTTTTGTTCTTTTCTTCATTTTCCTTCATCATCTTCTCAAGGAGTTCATTCATTTTCTGCATTCGATCCTCAAGAGTATCACCACTTATTGCCATGACTGAAGCGACGCTAGGAGTTGATGTTTCTTTCTTCTTTGGCGACGCCTTGGATTTGTAGGGGGAAGCCTTTTTGTCGGCCTTAACACTTCTACCATCCTCACGTGAAGGAGATGAGGCGACCAAGAGTCTTTGTAGCGGCGGCGGCTATGGAGGCGACGAGAGAACTTGCGCGGCCTAGTTGGGACGTGTGCGGAGCGTAGATCGCGGCAGCAGGCATTGACATCACCTTCTTCGCCATTCCTCTTGTGGAGATGCCAACTGACTGCGCAGCAGGGGAGGTAGCAACAATGGGGTACCTGCAGATATCTGCGTAGGTCTTCTTGGATGGACTGGAGGAGATGCTTTGCTTAGTAGACATCTTCTTGTTTTGGTAGACTTGAATAAAACAGCAGTAGAGATGAGAGGTAGAGATCTTCACGTCGGGTTCACCAAAATTTGTAACAGCAAATTTTGTATTGCGATAACTGAAATACAAAACAAGGAAACAATTAAATTTATAATAAATATCAAAAGTACGTGTACAATCTCTAATGTATCCTCTGATTCTAATATGCCGTAAGGGGTACGTGTACGGGGTACACGTGAGGGGTGCGCGTGTAGACAAATTTAATTGCTCTACGCGCGATGTAAATTTGATTTCTTGAGAGGGTCGCGATGACTTGAATCTCTCTTGAAGGTTTGAACTTGTGATTGAATCTTCAACGCAGGCGGCACGATTTGATGTGCTTGTTGACTGCTTGCAATGATTTTGACAGAGAGGATTTGTAGGAATTTGTACCTTGTTCTCTCTAGCTCCTTTGCAATTATGAATTTCCAACCCTTTGAATGAATGAGAAGAGCTCTATTTATAGAGTTTCAATTCCCCTTGTTGGACTTTGGTGGTCACAGGCCCATTTGTGGGTTTATTAGCAACCTTGGCCCAAATTTGATTCTTTCTGGGTTTAGTGATCCGAATAACTCCTTTTGTAATCCGAATCGACCCGTATTTCATTTAATTGGGACAAAATAATTAAATTAAGTTAAAATTTGGTACTAACTCAAAATAATTAATTTATTTTATTTATTCGGCACATTAATAAATTTTCCGTGCCTACAGTATGCAGGCTTGATCTCAAAAGTTCCCTTATCAGCGGTAGGGAGCTTGAAGCCTTTAGGAATAGAAGCAACCGTGGGTTCGGAATGACTTGTCAAGGTCGGCATCTTTGATGTTGTAGAAGTAACTGGTGCAGAAATAAGAGTGTCCTCTTCTAAGGACGAATCTTCTGCGAAAGTATACCGCTCGTAGTCAAGTGTACTCAAGTCTTCGACCTGACTTACTTCTCTTTGAAATTTTCTTCTGTACCGAAAAGTCTTTTCTGACTCGGGATCAAAAGGTATAATCTCTAACCTGTTAGACCTGGGCATACACGAAAACAACAAAAAAAGATCAAACTGTCTCAAGGAACTGATGCTCCCTGAGACAAAAAGACAAAATAAACAAGAACAAACAAGAAAATTGTTGCCTCCCCGGCAACGACGCCAAATTTGATAAGGTTATTTCAAGTCGTTTGCCTTAGTTAAAATAAATCCTAAAATACTACTAACTAATAGCTAGCGGTCAGGGTCGAATCCACATGGAGGCTAGGTAATTATTCTAGTTTGCTTATATTTAGATTATCTTAAGGTAACCAATTTTGGGGGTTTGTTGATTTGGTTACTCAAGGCTAATTGCAAAGTAAATAAAGGACGCTTAATAATAATATTAAAGAGTAGGGATTCGGGTTCACTAGGTAGTCATCAAAGGGTAGGATTTAATTCATTAATTGAGCAATTTATATTGTTGAAAGTCATATGATCGGTCGATTCTAATATGTCTTTTTAGATCTAACTCAACATGCAATCGTTATCATTAAGTCAGTCTAATTCAATTATCGTGGCCTATACTAGTCTTAACCCGATTGGTGAAAATCCTAGTTTATGTGAGACTAATTAATTAACTCTGATCAGTAATCAACTAATTAGAAGTAATACGATAATTAAACAACAATAGAAAGCAATTTAACAATCAATTCATAATAACCCTTTTCTAACCACCTAGATCCCCTTTCACCCTAAATACTAAATTAGCTACTCATAGTGAGTTGATTAACAACAATAAAGATGAATGTAAACATAATTGAATAAATGAAATAACAGTAATGAATTAAAAACATAAAACTTGAACAATAAATTGTGAAGAACGATTAGTACTTTAATAATTAATGAGAAAGATTAAAGATCCAAATGCTAAATTAATGTAGACTAATCTAAGGTATTCTAAGAGAGTTTTTAGAGAAGTTCTACTAAACCTACGGAAATTAAAGCGTAATAAAAGCGTCGTACGATATTAGGTTTTATAGTAAAATGTAACCGACTTAAGGAAATTGCGGAAATTATAGAACACATTGGTTCCTCGATCGAGCCTAGGGCTACTCGATCGAGTCACCACTTCCTCGATCGAGCCCAAGCTCAGTTGATCGAGGAACCACCTCTTTTCAGCTCTTTTCTTCGTGTTTTCTTCTTTACTTCTCTTCCTTCATTCTTATGGATTTCCGTGCCATGCTTCGTGTATTCCTCCATGCCTACTCTGCGATGTCCATTTTATTCCTTTGCTCCTCAAATGCATTATTTCTGCATTAAACATCAAAAGGCAGAAGTATCAACGTTCTAACATAAAAAGCATGTAAATGATATAAACTAGCACGAAATCATATCAAAAGCAATTAACGGGAGGCATAAATATGCATATAATTATTACTCATCAATTATGTTTCTAGAGATTTGTCGTCATTGAATGATATAATGTTGGTTATTAGTGTTCATAAGACGGAAATAGAAAAGTTACATAGATAGAGTAAAAAGATAAAAGTAGATGAATAGAGATTTAAAAAGGAGAGAAAGGATTGCAATGAAGTACAAGAATTATAAGAGAAATATACAGTGTCACCCATATAACCTAATATAACCAATCATTTTTATGGGGGATTGTTTAAAGAAGATGGGGTTAAGAGGTAGGTTTATTTTGGGATTACAAAAAGGTGGGATTATTCCGGGAAGATTGACTAAAGGTGAGATTATTCCCATCAATTTTTGCTTTTTAGTTTATATTAGTTCTATTTTATTTTAATTAAAATATTACTATAATTTAGAGTTTAGTGAAAATAATATAATATGATGAAAAGATTAATTTTATTGAAAATATAATAAATGAATTAAATTGTAATTATTAGTTTTCATATTGAGTGAATGAATATAATTATCATTAGTTTCCTTTTTTGAGAATATGCATTTTGGCGGGAAAATGATAGAGATCAACTATTTTTCTAGTAAATAGCGGATGAGAATCATGAAACTATAACAGTAACAACAAGATTACTTTCTTTTGGTGTAAACCAAGGTGTACCCTCGTCGACAACAAGATTAGTGAAGTTAAAGTGTGAGTAGTGTAATATCTAGATATTTTGGAACCCGCAAAAGAACCTTGGGACGCGTGAGAGGACCCTCAGGTTTGATGAGTCAACTCGGGAGTAAAGTATGAATATAAAGTGGACCGAGTATAACCTATACTAGACTTATTTGAGTTGTTATAATGTCCGCCTATAGAAGGGTCGTCTTAAAACTATCATAACTTGAGATCTAGACATGGTATTGATGCGATTCCAATTGGAGGTGATAGCTTGTTCTTTTACGATTCCAACGGTAGGTTACATGCCCAAAATGACCAAGAAACGAGTGAGATATGACTGTTTTACGAAAACTAGTCATTGTTGAGAACTGCGTTGTGCTCGACCGAGGGGATTGAACACTACCGAGTGTTTGGCACTCGACCAAGTGGACTCGGCATTCGACCGAGTGCACTCTGGGCAAACGGGTTTTAAACCCGTAAACCTCCCTTCTCCTATTTCATTTCTATCTTCTTCCTTATCTCTCCAAACTCTCTCCCTTCTCTCTTAAACTCTCACAAACACCATATTAGGGGATTCAAGCTTGGATTAGAGGATTGCTCACCTTCTCCTTCATCCTTTCACCTTGTAAATTGAGATCTATCCTTTTTATAGTCTTATGAACCCTAACTTTTGGAGGTTTTTAATTGGGTTAATTAATAAGTAATTATTGTTAATATATGGGTAATTAGTGGGTAATAATAAGGGGTTTTGTGTTGTATTATAGTATAGGGTGATTTGTGATAGTTATTATGTGATTTATGTAGGATGAGACGGTTTTATGAGATGGAAACTTTGTGATTTCGTTTAGCTTATGGATTAAGCTAAAAGGTAGGTTAATCCTACACGGTTTCAATAAGTTTGGATGGTTGCATGTGTCATTAGTATGTTGTCATTGCATTATAAGATGATTGTTGTGGTTAGTCATTGGTGGTCTCATGTTGTTGTTGAGAATCCATGGTAACATGATAATGAGTAATTAATGTTTGTTGGTAATTAAGGATTTGGGTGAGTCTCATTTGTGTTGGTGATGCATTATAACATGATATTGAATTGTGATGACTCGAGGAGTCGGTATTTGACATATAAAGTAGTATCTTGCATTTATTATGTTTGTCATGTGTATTGGAGGATATGACGACTTATGATTGATTGGTTGTTGTTTAGGAGACGGAAGGTGGTTGGGAGACCATCTTCCGCTTGGGTCGCCTCTTGGAGCTTCCCACTCCAAGAGGGATGTTCACATTAACTTATGGGCCCGGTACGTCTGGGCGTATCCCGGTACTTTTGTGTGAGGTGTGGTGTCGTGGCGTGTCCCTGGAACCAGTGGTTGTAGGTATGTCTGGGCGTGTCCCGGTATCGATGTGGTTGTGGGTACGTCTGGGCGTGTCCCGGTACCATCATGGTGATTGTATAATCGTGTCTCATTCATATCATTGGCATGTTGCATATTTATTTATCATGTTGTGTCTTATATATTTATTTATTGAAACTGACGTGTTATGTGTCTGTGTAATTGTCACCTGTTTTCGGGGTGGCCCATGTCGATCCATATGATATTTCCGATCATATGGGGAGCAGGTTAAGTACAGGTTATTTTGATGTCACGTGGGAGACGGGACTAGTCTTGGACTTGGAGTCGAGTGTCATTTCGCTAGTAGAGTATAGTGGTCATGAGTTATATCATTTATTTCATTTAAACATTTGTGCTTCTGTAATTCACTAAATATTTTATTTATATTTAATTTTTTCTTAATTGCAATTTCGATTTCACCGCCTTGGAAACCAATATGGTAACATCCTCCCTTTACCTTGGCCGGGTAAGAAGAGGGTGTTACAAGTAGTGAATTTATCATATTAATAAAGAGAGTAGTGAATGTAATACTCTTTCCGTTTTGGTATATATGACGTTTTTACTTTTCGAGGCGATCCTTTAACTTTAATTTTAAAAAGTGTAGTAGTCCAAAAATTATAAAAAAATATATTAAATCACTTATGAAAAGAGTTTTTATATGAGTATACATTTCATGATATTATTTTCTCTTACATTTTAAGAGTTATTAAAAAGATAGAGAAGGGAATATCCCAAAAAGTGAGAATGACATATATAAAAAAAACAGATGGAGTAGTAGTATTAACAAGGAGTAGTGAATGTATCTTAAAATCCGGTTAATTAATTTTTTTTAATCATAATTTTAAGAAATGACATACAAAAATGTATTATTGTATAAATAGTAAAATAATAGGTAAATCGGCGTAATTTTATTTCATTTCATACAAATTAAAAGGTAAGTATTTTTTTTTATGGTGAAGATTAAATGGTAAGTATAGGTAACTCAAAGAAGTCTGACACGTCTGTCGCGTACCTGTCAAAAATAAAACCTAACGGTCTCAAACTAAAAATGTAGTAGAGGCAGTCGAGTATCGAATCCTCAGGGAGGTAATGCAACTACAACTATCTATTTCTAATCCTATGGTAACAATTGGGGTTGATTAAATTTTTGGTTCTAACTACGGAGTTGAAAGGAAGAGAAGTAAGACAAGAGCGGTAAAACAAGAAGTGAATTAAACTATCAATAAGAGGGAGACATGTCGGGAATTCGGTTCACTACGGTAGATCAACAACTTAGCAGTAAATGACTCAGACGAACTAATGCGAGACGGATATTAGAAGGTCCTTTCGGTCCACTTCCCACCCTAAAATACCACTAACTTAACTTTCGTCCTCATTAGGGCGAGTCTCATCATTTTATAGCAGGCCTATTTAGTCCAATCTTTCGATCCAGGACTAATTGTAGCCAGATTAATGGGTGACATAGAAGCGTGCACTCAACTAGGTCGAGAATTACAGTTATATTGCTATAGTGACAGAGTCTCTTTAACCAATTCGTCTAATTCATTCACTACGTTGTCATTATTCTACCGCAGATCCCCTATTCCCAACATGAAGGGAGATTAGCTACTCATGTCTATTGTTAAACTAACAGCATGTAAATTCCCAGCAGAATACATAACGAGATAATAGTAAAATTCAATGATAAAAATTAGGGCAAGAAAGAATAATAACAATAACAAGAATTGAAAGCAACAGAAGGTTAATTATTATTAAAGAAGAAAGGAGATTACAATCTAAGCGATTCCGGCGTAAAGTACTCGAAATCCGAGCAAAGCAATCCGAAAACGAAAGTAACAGTAGGAGAAGGAAAAGTAACGTAGTAAAAGTAGCAGGAGTCTAATGTGAATGATAGATAAAAAGATAGTAAAAAAGAATTAAAGATGCCTAATAACCTAGTAAAACATAGGTTATATAGCCAAAACCCCTAAGTGTTTATGCGGAAATAAGAAAACACGGACTGATTAAGCCCACAAAGTCGAAGGCCTCTCGATCGAGTGGGGAAAACCACTCGATCGACCAAGGTCTCAGCAGAAACTCCTCGATCGACCATCAGGGTACTCGATCGAGGGCTTGGTCAAATGCAGATCACTCGATCGAGTAAGGAGTAGCTCGATCGAGTCTGGGGGGGCTTAGGGACCTCTCGATCGTCCTATAAACTGCTCGATAGACCACCTATCAGCTCGATAGACCACTTGGATCTTCAATTCAGCTCACGTCTTCACCCAAATGCTTCGTAATGCGTACAACGACACTTCAAGTGCAGCATCTCACTCTGGGACAATCCCGTCTCCTCTAAATGCATGCAAAAAGGACGAAAAGGAGCATGGTTCCGCTACTTCCGCGATTATCTCTACAAAAAGGACAAAATACACCAAAGTAGCCAATTCGGGGCAAAATACTATAAAAACAGTATATAAATGCATAGAAATACGTGCTGAAATAAGCCAAAAAGACTGTACATTAGGCACGTATCAAATCTCCCCAAACCAAACCTTTACTCGCCCTCGAGTAAACTAAAAACTAAACTAATGGAACGGAAATGATAACTCAGAGCTAGCTTAACTTGTCCACTTGAACCACTTTAATGCAACAGAAATTAACAGTTAAAGCTAGACAGTCAATACGCAAACGAATTATAAGCTGTTCAGAAATAAAGCTGACCTATCGACCTTGCAAGACCAACAAAACCGGACTCTCACGTGGTCACTCTTCTCTCATGAAGCAAAGGGCAAATGTTATATGTAAAAGAGAGAAGAAAAGACAGTCACTCGCCTAACTGCGACCTACATAGCATGCATGCAACAAAAATGAAAGACAATTCAAGTACTAATGCACACACTCCAACCAATAATGTCCGTCACAGCCGAGGGTTTGCAAATAGTATGGGAATAGTGAGGTTCAGGTGAGAAAAGGCAAAACAAGTTATGGAAATGTGGAGGTAAAAGCGTCAAGCTAGTTCCTAACAGGACCATGATAAACCATCCGGATCTCAACTGTCTGAAAGACTAAACACAGGTGCCCTTCACTTGGCACAAAACTCACTAGACTCAAGCACAATCTCCTCAAAAAATATAGAATAAGAGTGGAGGAGCTAGACGGTCACAAAGTTCCCTTTTTTAAACACCGTCTGGAACAACTAACTGAACCAACCAACCCTCCTGTCGATTGTACATCTTCAGACATCTTCTCAACTCTGACAAGAGGGTACAACTTTTTTCACAATTTATCTCTTCTTTTTTTTTCGTGAATCTCATCTTTTTCATTTTCTTTTCTTTTCTTTTCTTTCTTATTTCTTCTTTCACGTTTCTCTTTTTCTTTCTTTTTCAATACTTTTTTTTTTTTTTTCTTCCTCCTTCCTTAATACAGACACCAACTCCAACGGGAATTACGGACCAAACTGCAATGGAAAACATACCACAAAAGGACAGACTAACTAGCTTGACTGGGCAGGCTTAGTTTGGAATGTGGCTAATGTGGCAAAAAGGCAAGTTTTGGTCAATGTGGAGCTAAATGGGTGAAGGATGTAAAGAAAGGGGAATTTGCAAGACCCTCCCTGCATGTGACACCAACCACAAACCGAATATGTGCATTTGACGAGAAATTGAATGTCATAAATGTGCAAATGAGACGAACATGCTATGCAAGGAGTACTACTCAAAATTCCTAATGAACTGGTCATGAATGTCACCAGTTATGGGCTCTAAAGACTCAGAATTTTTAAGTAGTTTGCCAATTTATCGGTCAAGTCTAAACAATCAGCTATTATTTGAACAGAAATTCGTAGACTATGCGTATGACAAAGCTAAAAACTATCAATAAAGTGCAAGGCTCAAGTGAATTGACAAGTTAAGTGCAATTTCATCACGGGAATCTACCGTTCCGACTCAACCTAAATGCAAAAATAAACGTGAAAATTTGTTTTGAATTTTAACATTTTCTAATTTTTTTGGATTTTTGATTTTTTGAAAATAAACAACAAATGCAAACTGAAAAATTAAACGTGAATGCAAAACAAATGCAGATGCAGACTCAAAAGGATGCAATACCCTCCCCAAACCAAAACGGACAACGCCCTCGTTGTCCTCCAGCATACACCAGCAGAAAAATGGGGGATGGGAGTATACAACCAAAAAAAAGAAAAAAAAAATAAAGGAGACGAAATAAAAAGAGTGAGAGGACATACAAAACACGAACTTCCCCAAACCAGCCAGAAAACTGGGGAAGTGAGTAGACCAAGATAACTACTCGTCGTCGGCACCGCCGTCTCTCAGGTACTCCGACTCACAAAACGGTCTCCCTAAACCAGCAGCAAACAAGGGGGAGACTCAGTCGTCATCTCCAGCCTGATCCTCCGGATCGGGTACAAACGGAGGGTCACTCTCCTCCTCTCTGGCAGCTCTCGCTGCCGCCTGCTCTGCCCGTAACCGCACCTCTCGTGCTACCGCTGTCTCCTCCGGCTCCTCATCTGAGTCAGAGGGTAGTGGAGGGTACCCGTCCGCTGGGTATCGGTAGAAGGAAGGATGCGGCCACCCCTCTGGAAGTGGTCGCCGGGCTCGGATGTGGAACTCGTAGATCGGGAATGCAGCCAAAGCCATATCCCGTCTCATCTCAGTAATGTATCTGCACATATCCGAAAGCACGGCATCACGACGCCGTTGGTCCATGACCGCGGGCGCCTCTAAAGCAGGAGGGCAAACAAAATTGGCCGGGAAAACCGAACCAGAAGGAGGGTCAAGTGGAGGTGGAGTATGAGTCTATGTGGGTGTAGGCTGAGGCGTGGGTGTCGGTCCGGCTGGGCACAGTCGAGCCTCGAGAGCTAGAAGATGCTCCGGCCTCCCGCTTCCTCTTCTTAGAAGAAGAGGGAGGGGTGAAGGTAAGGTGGTAGGTAGGTGGAGGTGGCCTCGCTCCCTCAACAGCAGAAGAGAGCGGTAAAAGTGGGGGAAGGGTAGAGCACGGCAAGGTAACAGACGTGGAACCACAGATCTTCCACGTCCTCGCACTCCCCTTCGCCTTGGGGAACCAGGTCAAAACAGCCATGGCTTCCAGGTCAAGGTGAGCCATCTGATCAGGTGCAGTGAGTCCGGGCTCAGTGGGGTAAAGGTGGCGGGCAATCCTAGTCACCAGCCCGCCGCAGACAACTGCGGTCTTGACCCGAGTCCCAATGCCGTTCCAATGCTGAGCTACCAGATAGGCAATGTTTAGAACAAACGGGGTACCGTAGTCAATGTTGAGGTACCCCACGAGAATCGCTAGGTCGGTGTTGGTCACGTTATTGGGCTCGGGACGCCCAAAAATGGTCTCTCTAGCGACGCAAGTAGTAACGGGGCGCGGTAGGTGAACATGAGCTCCCTTCCGTGTCCGGATGGGGGTGTGAGAGAGCGCAGCCCAAAGTGGCTGAAGGAGCTCTCGAGGTGGGGCAGTGGGACCGTCACTAACTAGTCCCAAGACCTGCCCAAACTTGGCCAAGGTCCAGTGATGTGACTCGTTGCGGAGTCGAAAGTGAATGCAGGGACTGGAGTAGTCAGCCTGGTAAGAGTCGGCGTCAAAGGAGTAGGAGCTAAAAAACTCGTAAGTAGAGGTACGAATGGTAGCCTCCTGCATGGTAATCAGACCCGACATACCCGTCCCGTTCAACAAACTACAGACCTCCTCATAGATGCCTAAGGTCTCTAGGTCAGCTCGCGCAAGGAAACGGGTGGAGGAGAGAGGGCAACGAAGTAAAGTGACTAACCGTTTCCGGTGAGCCTCTGAAGTGAAACGTACCGTGGGCATCTTCGGTAGAGGTGTGAGTGCGCTCTCCCCCGTAGCAACAGCCTCAGAAGGGCTGGAAGTGACGGCTAACTGGCTAGCCTGTGGGTGTGGCCTCGGTGGTAGCATACCAGGCTGCTGGAAACGGGGCCTGAATCCGCACTCTAGCAAAGAGAAAGGCCTGGTAGGAGTAGTGGCCGGTGAAGCCTGAACCGAGCTCCCGGCTGAGCTGGCCGCGGAGTGAACTGTCCCTGCAGCTGAGACAAGTAGAACTGGTGCTGCAGTGGTGACCAAGGCGGAGCTAGTGGCAACAGCAGGGGCCACTGACTCGCTCACGAATGGGCTGGAGGACGTGCTAGTAGAAGACAAGGAACTCGCGTCCATCCTGCAAAGTATCAAAGGGCACGAATAAGAGAAGATGCTGCTAACCATGGTTAAAACAACCGCTAACCAACATGTGACAGCAAAAAGGATAGCCCTATTGGTCGAAAAAATCGACGTACAGCATACAAAACCAAACAATTCCTCAAAAATTTCGAAGAGCGGCATGTGAGTGGTGATAATATGATGAAATAATGACTGCTAGAGGAGTAAACATAGCATGAAAGCCACACGAGGGAACACGTAAGACTCCTAACAGTCGAAAATAATCATTCACAAAAGCGAGATTCCCAAAGAATTCACAAAGATATAAAGGCGATAGGGGACGGTAACGGCAATTAACAACAGTATTAAGTAAGCATGGACTGAAGTTAAGCAAGCAAGGCAACAGAAAACCGTCTGACAGTCGACACATTCGACTCACAGGGACCCTAATCGCGGAAATTTCGCAAAATTCGAATTTAACATGTAGAGACAGCGAGGAATTGCGAAAACATCATCAACAAGCTAATCGAGGGCAAATAAACACAATTTAATCGAATAAATTCGACTAGGCAAGGAATTTTCGAACCCTAATTCAATCACCTCAAGGAAATTCGAATTAAATGAAGAAAATACGCAAAGAGTGTGAAAGAAAACACTTACTTGATGATGATTAACCTACAAAGCAATTAAACTTCAACAGAAACAATCAACCAAGGCGGATTTTCGATTGAAAAACCGCAAACCCTAATCCCCTTTAAAAACCGAGAAAACGAGCATAAAAGAGGGGGAAAATAAGGGGTTATTGAAGAATCAAGTGCTAGTGATAGAATGTAGGTGGTGGATTTGATGATTTTGGGCAAAAATTGGGGATTTGGGGTGAAATCGATCGCACATTAAGGAGGGGGTTAGACGAAATTAGGGGTAAAATGAAAATGAATTAGGAAAATAAGAGTTTTAAGAAGAAAAACTCCCGTCGTTCACTGTTCATTCCACTCGATCGAGTGGTTTTAATCACTCGATCGAGGACCTTTTGATGTCCCTCTGCTCGATCGAATACGAAACCTCTCGATCGACTTGTTTCTTTTTGGTCTTCCTCGATCGAGTAACCAGCCAGCTCGATCGACCCAATCGCCATTCGATCGAGTACAAAAATACTCGATCGAGGGCTTCCTCTCGTTGACTCTTGGATTTCCGTCTTTATTTCCTCGAAATGCGTGACATTTCCCCAAACCTGCATAAAACATATCCCAAATACCAAATACACAGCAAACACAGTCTATAGTCTTAGTCTACGCTAAAAAAATTGTCTAAACTAATTGTCCTAATTAAAAACGTAATAAATAAATAAATTCAAAAGAAATTCAAACCAAAAATCTATTACAATTTGTTACACGGGGCATTTCCCCGTTTAATTCCCGTCAGCTTGCAGCAGCCCCTTCGTGGGCTTCTGACTGGAGGACGTCACTTCAGTGATACTAACTGTCCTCTTTGATTTCCATGAGCTTGAATTCCTGTTTGCAAGAGAAGGAGGAACATAGTTCCAATCTATGTAGGTTCGAACTGCCTTCGTTCTCGCCCCTCTGTCATCTTCTTTGGCATCCTTTGCTCCAGATTGATTGATGATGGCTGTACCCCGTCCCTTGACAGCTCCTTTCTTGCCTTTATCTGTACCTACAGTAAGGAAAACAGACAAATTTTTCTCCTTTTTGCTCTCAGTATGAGGCGGAGGATCAGCAATAACAGCAATATTCTCCAAATTTCCATCTGGAGTGTCAATAATAGGGTCAACAGAAGAGAGGGCATTGCAAGGCTGAGCCTGCATGGGAGCCCTCCGGAACTTGGGCTGATGAAAAGTCGGCTCCTCATCCCCTACCCGGAAGGTCAAAGTCTTCCCCGACGTCTATTACTTGCAGGGGCGGTGGACAAAAATGGTCTCCCTAAAATGATAGGGGTGTGCACATCTTCGGGGATATCTAGGACGACAAAATCGACGGGAATAAAGAACTTCCCGATCCGAACAGTCGTCTTCCGCTACACCTAGTGGCCGTGATAAACTACGGTCGGCCATCCGGGCCATCATGTTGGTGCAACTCAGTTTTGTCACACCAAGTCTCTTAGCTAGAGACAAAGGTAAAACACTTACGCTAGCGCCTAAATCGCATAGCGCATTATCAATCAATTGCATACCTATATGACAAGGGATCGAAAAACTACCCGGGTCTGATTGCTTAAGAGGTAGCTTATTTTGAGACAGGGCTGACCCCATCTCAGTCAAAGCTACGGTCTCATTATCATTTATGGTCCTCTTACGTGCTAAAATCTCTTTCATAAATCGTAAATAAGAGGGTACCTTGGTTAGCAATTCAGTGAACGGCACGGAAACTTCCAAACTCTTCAGCAGCTCAACAAATTTGCCAAACTGTTGATTAATCTTGGTATTCTGCAGCCGCCTCGGGAAGGGAACCGTAATTGGAATCTCGAGTCCCTTGTTTCTCGCCTCCAAAGTGTCTTCCGGAGCAAGTTCGGTGTCCTTTGGGCGCTTCTTACCTCTCGAACGAGGCCTTTTTGGTAATTCCTCGCTTAAACGAGCACTAGCAGGCTCTCGAATAAGCTTCCCGTCATCAATATCACTCGATCGAGCAATGTATTCACTCGATCGGGCACCTTCTTCAGCAACTTCAGTCGATCGAGCAACATTCCCACTCGATCGACCATCTTCAGCTTCCAGTTCACTCGATCGAGCAGAGTGACTACTCGATCGAGGGCTTTCCTCACCAATTCCACTCGATCGAACACCTGATTTAAGTCGATCGAGTAACTGCTTCGTCGTGAGCCCCTTTTTCTTAACAGGACACTGTTCATCATCGATTCTTCTGACTATTTCAGTGTCGATTTCTTCATTTATGGTCCCTCATAAGAAAGACCGCTTCTCAACTCTATCAAATGTACCGTCTCGTTTGGGTTCTTGTCATTTTGAGTCGGTAAATGACCGGGCTTCCTTGAGGATTGATTTTCAGCCAATTGTGCAACTTGAGTCTCAAGTGCCTTGAATGCCGTGTCCTTTTGTTGTAATTGCTTCGCAATGGACTGCATCATGGACTTTAACTCACCTATCTCACTCACCCCACTAGATGACGAAGCACCTTGGTTAGGAGGGTTGAAAGACGGAGGCTTCTGATAGCCTTGTTGCTTCTGGTGTGGAGGAATATAGGGTTGCTGCTGCTGATTTGGAGGAGCGGTGGGGTTAAGTACGTTGTTCTGATTACTCCACCTCAAATTGGGGTGGATATTCGGCTCGTAATGAGTGTCGTTTTGCCTGTAATGTTGGAAGGCAGCACATTGCTCATAAGGACTGGGACAAAAATCAGCGACATGTCCATCTACCCCGCACCTCGTACAGACGAAGGGACCGTCTGTCATAGCATTAACCTGGTACATCCCTGGCTTGAGAGCTCCCCCTAGTTCATACTTGTCGAACCTAGCAGTAAGGGCTTCTAATGCAGCTACTGAAGAGGATTCAGCAGCTCTCCTTTGGTTTCCTCTTGAATTCCCGTATTCAGCCCTATGAGTGGCTAAATCATCTATGATTTTCCATCCCTTCGTCGGCCCCAAGTTGTCAGAAAATCGACCGTTGGCTGCCGCATCTAGTATAGCCCTCTGATCATCATATAAACCATTGTAAAAATGGTTACAAAGGCTCCACTTTTCGAAACCGTGATGCGGTATGGTCCGCACCAGTTTCTTAAATCGAAGCCATGCCTCATGGAAATTCTCGTCGGGCCCTTGTTTGAAACTGGTTATCTGAGCTCTGATGGCTATGGTTCTCGAAGCAGAGAAGTACTTTTTATAGAACGCCAATGCTAGCGAATTCCAATCCGTGATGCCGTGAGCAGCTCGGTCCAAATCCCTATACCACTCCCTTGCAGCATCGCGGAGTGAGAAAATGAACATAGTTTCTTTGATCTGGTCGGCTGTCACACCAGTGGGAGGAGGTATGGAGCAGCTGTAGTCAATGAAGGTCTCCATATGCTGAGCTGCATCTTCCTTCGCAGCTCCCCCGAACTGATTTTTCTCGACCATGCTAATGTAAGAAGGCTTCGGTTCGAACTTCCTAGCATCGCCTGGAAATTCGAACCCTTTATAAAGATTGTCAGCTGTGGGCTCGGAGTGACTAGCAATGGTTGCTTCCTCGGCCATTTCGGGAAATTCTGGGAAAGTGACAGACTCAAGTGATGAATTGGAAACTGGAGAAGACGGTGGATTGTCTTCGAAAAGCCCGTTCTCGTAAAAACTGTCGTGAGAACTAGGCTCTTCTGCCTGATGCTCTTGAAATAGTAGTCTCCTTTTTACGTGCAGAGACCTCTCAATCTCGGGATCAAAAGGTAGTAGTGGACCACCTTGCGACCTGCGCATAAGACGAAACTACAGACAAGATATGAGAATAGTCTAAGGAACGATGTTCCTTAAACTAAAAGAAGGAATAAAAATAAAACAGCTAGTAATTAAACAATTGCCTTCCCCGACAACGGCGCCAAAATTTGACACGTCTGTCGCGTACCTGTCAAAAATAAAACCTAACGGTCTCAAACTAAAAATGTAGTAGAGGCAGTCGAGTATCGAATCCTCAGGGAGGTAATGCAACTACAGCTATCTATTTCTAATCCTATGGTAACAATTGGGGTTGATTAAATTTTTGGTTCTAACTACGGAGTTGAAAGGAAGAGAAGTAAGACAAGAGCGGGAAAACAAGAAGTGAATTAAACTATCAATAAGAGGGAGACATGTCGGGAATTCGGTTCACTACGGTAGATCAACAACTTAGCAGTAAATGACTCAGACGAACTAATGCGAGACGGATATTAGAAGGTCCTTTCGGTCCACTTCCCACCCTAAAATACCACTAACTTAACTTTCGTCCTCATTAGGGCAGTCTACTGTTTATAGCAGGCCTATTTAGTCCAATCTTTCGATCCAAGGACTAATTGTAGCCCAGATTAATGGGTGACATAGAAGCGTGCACTCAACTAGGTCGAGAATTACAGTTATATTGCTATAGTGACAGAGTCTCTTTAACCAATTCGTCTAATTCATTCACTACGTTGTCATTATTCTACCGCAGATCCCCTATTCCCAACATGAAGGGAGATTAGCTACTCATGTCTATTGTTAAACTAACAGCATGTAAATTCCCAGCAGAATACATAACGAGATAATAGTAAAATTCAATGATAAAAATTAGGGCAAGAAAGAATAATAACAATAACAAGAATTGAAAGCAACAGAAGGTTAATTATTATTAAAGAAGAAAGGAGATTACAATCTAAGCGATTCCGGCGTAAAGAACTCGAAATCCGAGCAAAGCAATCCGAAAACGAAAGTAACAGTAGGAGAAGGAAAAGTAACGTAGTAAAAGTAGCAGGAGTCTAATGTGAATGATAGATAAAAAGATAGTAAAAAAGAATTAAAGATGCCTAATAACCTAGTAAAACATAGGTTATATAGCCAAAACCCCTAAGTGTTTATGCGGAAATAAGAAAACACGGACTGATTAAGCCCACAAAGTCGAAGGCCTCTCGATCGAGTGGGGAAAACCACCCGATCGACCAAGGTCTCAGCAGAAACTCCTCGATCGACCATCAGGGTACTCGATCGAGGGCTTGGTCAAATGCAGATCACTCGATCGAGTAAGGAGTAGCTCGATCGAGTCTGGGGGGGCTTAGGGACCTCTCGATCGTCCTATAAACTGCTCGATAGACCACCTATCAGCTCGATAGACCACTTGGATCTTCAATTCAGCTCACGTCTTCACCCAAATGCTTCGTAATGCGTGCAACGACACTTCAAGTGCAGCATCTCACTCTGGGACAATCCCGTCTCCTCTAAATGCATGCAAAAAGGACGAAAAGGAGCATGGTTCCGCTACTTCCGCGATTATCCCTACAAAAAGGACAAAATACACCAAAGTAGCCAATTCGGGGCAAAATACTATAAAAACAGTATATAAATGCATAGAAATACGTGCTGAAATAGGCCAAAAAGACTGTACATTAGGCACGTATCAAAGTCCATGCCCTAAAACTACTAAGTTAACATATATCGTAAGCTTATCATGAAGTCTAGACCTGACAAAATTAACCATGTTTGAATTGCCTGCTCCAAATAATTCGATCCGTACTCAAGCCGATACCCAAAACTGAGGACCTGAGCTTAACCTGTAAATCCAAATTGACTCGAACTAATATAACTGACCTAAATGTTGTAAATTTTTGCAATCTCGAAAATGACCAGATAATAACAAAATTGTACCCAAAATAACAATCCGGCTCATATTCTTGCGAATTCGGAAATACATGACCAAACTGTCTGACCCCACACCCAAGTCGATTGATCCATTTGTCAAGTCCGATTAAGTCTAAAGCATACTTGAGAAACGATTCCTCAACATGCATTTTTGACGTAAGCAAATATACCCTATCCCTCGTTTCGTGCAACATATTTATTCCTTGACAGAGCCGTCTTTAAAAGTGCTCAAGTGGTGCGATCGAACAAGGCTCCGAGAATTTTGAGGCCCATAAATATGAATGCGACTAAAAGTTATACAAAAAGTTTTATCTCGTTGTTAACATATAGTTATTATTCATACGTAATAATGTCTTCGATCATCTATTTACTCTAGAACCCCGTCAATTTCTATATAGATTCTACGTATAAGGCTATAACCACAAATTCTAGGACTATTAGTGTTAATATTTTCAAGAAAAACTGTTAATGAGAAGTGAGAACTAAAGTTAATTAAAGAATTAAAGTGAATATATACCTTTCAGCTGCCAAAAAAAAAAAAATCATGACATGGTCAATCATATTATAAAAGCAATATTTGATTTTCAAACAAGAAAATACTCGGTATGATTTTTAAGGGGCTGAATTTTAAGGTCTCGTACAGAAACCCCATAAGTTCCCAGACGGCCATGTGCCTTGATTCAGAACCATGTCTCGTATATATAGTGATCAAAGCACGTATTGATTTTTTTTTGAAACACAGTAAGTATTAAAGTTAAAGAAAGACAATATAGGTTGACCTTCAAGATGTCACCAATGACGAACCAAACATTAATATATTACACCAAAACTTTGGATATATTACTCCCTCCACACGCCTATTTTCACCCTAATTTACTTTATTGCCGTATCCAATGTGGCATTTGACTGTATTTTTCGACGTCTATATGTTACTTTTTCTTATTGAATTTTTTTTGTGAAAGATGTCATAAAAATCAATGTAAATATTTTTGTTTTATAATTTAATATTTTTTATTCTCCAACTTTTTTATGGGTAAAATTCGAAAACTTTGACCTCCCAAAAGCAAATGGGGTGAAAATAGGTATGCGGAGGGAATAACTAAAAATCTATAATTACGTGAAAGGCGGTCATGCTTACTAGTTACTACTCCCAATCTCAGTGCTCGGTCACCGACAATTGGGTGTGACAACTTCAGTGAAGGAGAACATTATTTCAATGGGAACTACTACTTGTCGACCAATTAACTTGCTAATCAAGGGTTTCAAATTTTTAAGAGAAAAAGATGATATTTGGACTTTTGATAAAACAGGATGTTACACGGCTAAAACTTTTGTCGACGCCTTCTATAAATTAAAATACAATGATTTAGATCGGAAGCATTGGTTCAACCAAATTTGAAAAGGACTTGTACCACCAAGGTATGAAATACTTCTTTGGGCAATACTGTGGAAAAGGATGAATACAAAGGATAGGTTATTGAAGTGGGAGGATGTATTGGGAGAAGATGAGATGTATTTTTTGTCGTGAAGAGCTGGAAACTTCCGGTCATTTATGTAATACTACGGTTTTATATGTCTTAGGGTACTCTATCGAGTGGGACTTACCCCGTCGAGTAAGTAGCTTTTTACGCAAAACAGTAGTCTGCCTGTATGGTACTCGATCGAGTAAGCTTGGAACTCGATCGAGCAAGGGTCACTCGATCGAGTAAGTGACTTACTCGATCGAGTAAGTGAGTTTACGGGCCGAGTTTTGACGGGTTTCGTTAATGATGCAAGATTAATATATAATGATACCGTCACTTTTCTTAAACCTTTTTAACTATTCTAAAAACCTAATTGAGAATAAAGGAGTTACGTAAGTTCATCTCATCGCATCATTAGCAAATCCCCAAGGCTACGTTCGTTGGATCATCTTGTTTCTTTACGTCGTTGTGATCCTTGTGTTGAGGGTAAGATTTTCATATAAATTTTATAATGTTTTGTTAAAGTTGGTTAAACCCTAATTGGGTGATTTGGAGGTTTTGGGTGATTTATGTGATTATGGTTGTGATTGTATGTATGTATGTATGTATGATAGGAGGAGGTTTCATTGAGGAGAGATTCTGACATAGTTGCTTGATCGTCTGTGGTGTTTGTTTTCCAGGTAGGGTTTCCCTACTCAGTATTACCTACATGAGTTGTTGGTAATTGTTTTTGTAACTGTTGAGTATCTGTACTGTTGGATTGGTTTTGGTGTTGTTGATTGTATATTGTTGATTGATTGTGTAACTGTCTGTGATCTTCGGGGCACGTCCCTGGCTGAGTGGAGTCACTTGCGGGAGTGGCTTCATGCCCTTGATTCGCCCTCTTTGGAACCCGTCACAGAGGGGATGTGCACATTAATGAACTTGGGTTTATCGCTCGATGGAGATGAGCGGGGATTTGGTGGGTACGGCTGCAGTCCCCCACTGGCGGCGTGGAGTACTTGTTGCGATGGGTACTCTGGAAGGACTATACACTTTAGTGTGTAGTCAGTTGTGTGGAGTTTGGAGATGGAGACTGGGGATTTGTGTGAACTGCTTGAGCTGTTTGTGACGTTGTTTCTTTGTGGCATTTGTTTTTATGTAATCAGTACTGACCCCATTTAAATGTTTTAAAAACTGTGGTGATCCATTCGGGGGTGGTGAGCAGTTATTGAGCAGGTATGAGACGATGCGTATGGGATAACTGGGATGAGTCATCACGTTGCAATTTAGAAGTCTTCCATTGTGTCAGATACTTTTATAGTTTTGATAGTAGACAGTTTTGAGAACTTTGTATTTCATTTAAACGGTTTTGGAGTTGGCATGTAATCACTTTAAAATTTGTTACTATTTAAGTATGTTTCCTTATTGTATTTTGATTATCATTGCCTCGGAAAACCGAGATGGTGACGTTCTCATCCTTAAGTGGTCCTGGTAAGGCACTTAGAGTATGGGGCTGTCACAAAGTGGTATCAGAGCGACGGTCTTGAAACCTGTAACCAATGAACCTAATGAACATAGGGAGTCAAAATAAAATGAACCCGGGGTAGAAGTTTTAGGAGCTAATGCAAAGACTTGGGAGACGTCCTAAAGTCGCGAACTCGCCCTACTATTTTGAACCGGTCACCATGGGGTATGAGTCGGGATCGCTATGTGTTTATCTTGTGAACTGTGTATCTATATAGTAAGGTGTGGTATGAATCGGTGGAGGTATGCATGTGGAGAATGGGAAATGTGTAGAGAAAGATGATGATGATGTGATTTTATATGTTATTGGTTGAAAGCATGCTAATTGATTTATAATGTGGCATGTTAGATATATGAACGGAAGGTTGTTTTTGCTTGAGTATATATATATATATATATATATATATATATATATATATATATAGGGTCGGGATCCGGTGAGAACTGTGGGAATTATCTGTATGCTTCCCTTTAATTATAAGGATTATAACGAATTTATTGTGATGATAACTAGTCATAAAATAAATTACATAAACAAAAGAGAGATTGTGAAATCAACCTTCGGTCCTAGCAAAATCGGCCTAAGAACAATATCGCAATGATATTCACCTATCAGTTGCACCCAAGATGATATGAGATATGCCCTTTGCTTCTTGCTAGAATCGATCCCTAATTAACTGATTAATTTTTAGGTTTTTTTTGTGTTTTTCTTTGATGAGAGGAGGCTAGGTCAAAAGAGAATTAGGGTAAGAAGAAACGTTCTCCCTTCTGCTCTTATTGAAACCGAAAAAGAGAGAGGACAAGGGGAGATATTTTCTCCCTAATTTCGGCCCATATAACCGAAAATAAGAGAGATTATTTTCTCTTTTTTTTCGGTTTTTCTACTTACCAAAAATAAGGAGATTAAATCTTCTTATTTTGGTAGTATACAAAATGTATAAAATGTATTATTTATAAATTGTCATTTATATCATTCCGTATTAATAAGTCTACACACAACAGCTTGCAGTGGATTTATTAATGCCTATTCAGACAATATCGTATAATATATACTTTAACTTGCTAATTAAATATAACCGATTACATTTAATTATGAATTAACATATTAATTCGTCCAAGCTAACATTATATACATTAATTAAATATAACTTATTATATTCAATTTACGAATTGATTAATTAAATCTCGGCTAATATTATTTAATCGGCATTAAATAATCGTCTCATCAACACATTGACTAACTGTTTAGTCATATAAGGCATCAATGTGATTACATTTCCATAATCACATCTCTCAAACACATCCTTTAGGTGTGACTTTTAGGGACCAGTTGATCACCGCCATCAGTATGATAATAACGTAAAACGTTCTAGCAAGCCAACCGTTATTAGGTAATCGTTAATCAACTGATAAAATACGAAGTATACCCTTGTGAACCTATAAGAGATTTATTAATGTTATCACACTAATTTGTGGAGGACACAAGCTCCAACAAACTCCCACTTCTCCTCACAAGTGTATGTGCGATAACCGATTCTCATATCCTAAAATTTCTCCCACTCAATGTTAAACAATTTGCAAAATCCGTATTCACAAAGGTCGTATTTTACAAGTGATCAATATCAAGAGTGGTTTCCCCGAATAGAGAGTAACTTAACTGATAAACGAATAATCAGTCGAGCATGCCCATGCATTTCAGTTACAACTCCTCGAGTGGCCCTAAGAAATAACTAAACCTGATAAGGATTGAATATTTTCCTCAACTCGAATCCTGCAGATGTAAGCACAGTATGAAATGACCCAGAAAAAATCTACTTAGTCTCCAGTTACGGCAGACCATGAGAAAGAAACCAAAGTCACCCAAAAACTGCCTTAATCTCAAGAGACAGTCGATAGTCAAAAGAATCGACTCTAGGGACACAATGGACGTCCTATCCACGACCTGGCACCGAATGTTTTAAACATTTAGGAATCCATTACGTTGTCACAAAAATAATTGTCCTACGAGGTATCATTATAACCCGTATTTGTGATCGATCAGTCAACAGTTTGACTTATGGCTCGTTGAACCCACTATCAATCGACTGCACAATATAATAGCCAGAGTTATCAGCTCATATGGGCGATTACGGACCAAAACAAATATAATGTAATTCAGTTCACTTTGTGGCGTTCAATATTGTCAGTACAATCCACATGAAAAACAAAATATTATATTAAAACGATGAAGTTATAAATAGTATATGAAAAAGATAATGTATCAAATCCATAATCAACTACTACAACTCAGGAATACGTTTAATTCCCATGGAAATAACGTGCCCTTCATGCTTATCAAAATTCAACGGTTTAGTGAGAGGGTCCGCGATGTTATCATCCGAAGCTATCTTGTCAATCACTATCTCTTCTTGCTCCACGTAATCACGGATCATGTGAGCTTTCCGATGTACATGTCTAGATTTGTTTCTAGACTTAGGCTCCTTAGCCTGGAAGATGGCACCTCTATTGTCACAATAGATGGTGATCGGGTCATTCGAACTAGAACTATCGTAAGTCCTTGTAAGAATTGACGCATCCATATAGCTTCCTTAGCCGCTTCCGAAGCGGCATAGTACTCAGATTCAGTAGTAGAATCTGCTACAACACTCTGTTTGGAACTCTTCCAATTGACCGCAACACCATTAAGAGTGAAGACGAACCCGGACTAAGATTTTGAATCATCTCGATCCGTTTGGAAGCTAGCATCTCCGTAACCGATTACGCATAGCTTAGTATCGCCTCCATAAGTCAATACCCTATCCTTAGTCCTCCGTAGGTACTTGAGGATGTTTTTAAGAGCTATCCAGTGTGTTTCACCTGGATTCTTTTGGTAACGACTCGTCATACTCAATGCATATGCCACGTCTGGACGTGTGCATATCATGGCATACATGATTGATCCTATTGCAGATGCATAAGGAACACGACGCATGCGCTCAATCCCTTCAGGCTTCGTGGGTGACTGAGACTTGCTCAACTGCATCCCAGACGTCATTGGAAGGTTCCTGATGTGTGTCATTTATATGATGTTTTACACCCTATTTTACACACATTTCAGAGCTCAATTGTGTAGTTTTATGATACTATTTGCCCCATTTCGTCTACTTTTGTATTTTTATGTAATATTGCAGATTTATGCGGAAATGAGTAGAAATTGAGCCGAATATGTCCCCGAGTATCTTGCATTGCATTTGACGTGAAGTATTTACTCAAGGAACGAGCTTGGTGCGCATTCCAAGACCCGGGAGACAAATCCACGAGAATTTAGAAGTCAAGTATCAGCTACTTCAGTCGATCGACCGCTGCCCTTAGTCGATCGACCAACCCAGGAGTTCCAGTAGCTACTGTTTAGCAAAGAGCGGTCGATCGACTGCCCATTTTGGTCGATCGGCCAAGCCGCTAATCTGACGCAAATAAAAAGATAGAGAATAAGGAAGCCCAATGTATATTAGGTTTAGGAATAAAGTTACGTGATATTTTCTATATAACGTAACCTGACATTAAGCTTTAGGGGGGAGTTTTCATTCAACTTTCATCTAGTATTAATTTATCATTAATTAGGGTTTGGTTTTCGAGTTGAATCATTCAATACAATTCCTTTCGTTCGTGCTTTTCTTCCGGCAATTCTTCTACTGGTATTCCTTTGTTCATTATTTCAGTTTTATTTCTTTATTTCGTTCGTAGCTAGAATTGATAGATTAGTTTCACGAAGCCATAATTATCGTTTTATGCTAATCTTTTGTTCCGTTAATTTAAGCATAAATTCGGTAGTCTATTTCGTTAATCTTGTTGTTGTTTTTACCAATATCATGAGTAGCTAAATACCTCGTGCTAGGATGTAGGGAATCTGTAGAATTAGGCGGCAGTAGAATGATATGACCTGAATGTGGGTTAATATCCGTATACTACCCCTTAAATTGCAGGACTATAACGTAAAATTTACATGCAATTTATAGTCATAAAACGATAAAACAAAAGAAACGATAAGTGTATAGAAATCAACCTCGGGTCCTTTTAATTGCGGCGTAAAGATCAGAAATCTAAGCAGATTCCCTCCTAATCGTTGCACCCAAGACTTGGTCCGAGATATGCCCTTGTGCTAGAACAGTGTTCTCCGATTGCCTTGCAATATAGGGAGAACTGTTGTGAGTTTTGTCGAGATGAGAGATCTCAGTTTCGAGAGAAAAAATTAATCTCTGAAACCCTAATTCTTTCACTAATGATGATTAGGTTAAACTCAAGGAGAAGGCTCTCCTTTTGTTCTCCTAGTTCGGCCAAGCCGAGTCCATGGGGAGGAAATGGGCTTTTCCATTTCCTCTTCTATTTGGCTCATAATCCGAACCCAAATGGCTAAATGTATATGACGCGGTCTGATTATAAACTGTTATCGGTTATCGGAAATTAAGGCATCAGCTAATAATGCGGGTTAGCTGAATTATTAATACGTGTCCGACAAAACAGTATTTTATAATTTATTTTAATATACATTTAATTAAATATAAATCATGTATATTTAATTTTACGAATTAACTGGTTAATTCGCCTTAGCCCATGATATTTAATCCGTATTAAATATAATATCTCAACATCACATATTTGACTAATTACTTAGTCAAATAACTTGGACTAACTGGTTAGTCAATTTTGGCATCTACATGACAGTATTTTCATACTGTCACATCTCTCGAACGTATCCTATAGGTGTGACTTTTAGGGACCAGTTGATCACCGCCATCTGTATGACAATAACGTCAAACTTATCTAGCAAGCCAACCGTTATTGATAAACGTGGATCAACTGATAATAATACCAAAGTATGCCCTTTGATCCTTTTAGAGGTTTATAAGTCCTTGCACTAACTGTTAAGGACACCAACCCCAACAAGCTCCCACTTGTCCGTACAAGTGTATGTGCAATGACGTTATCCGCACTAACTGGAGGACACAAGCTCCAACAAACTCCCACTTGTCCGAACAAGTGTATGTGCGATAACCGATTCTCATATTCATTTAAAATTTCTCCCACTCAATGTAAAACAATTTGCAGATCTGGATCCACAAAGGTCGTATTTTACAATCGATCTGTATCTAGAGTGGTTTCCCCGACTAGAGAGTAACTTAACCGATAAAACGAATCCGTATCCGAGCATGGCCATGCATTTCGATTCTGACTCCTCCTCGAGTGGCCCTGAGAAATATCGAGTACCCGATAAAGGCTGAATATTTCCTTCAACTCGACTCCTTCCGATCTAAGCACAAAGATGAAATGACCCGAGAAAAAATCTACTTGGCCCCCTGTTACGGATGACCGTGAGAAAGAAACCAAAGTCACCCAAAAACTGCCGTAGTCTCAAGAGACAGTCGATAGTCAAAGAATCGACTCTTAGGATCACCATGGAAGTCCTATCCACGACCGGGCAACGAATGTTATAAAACATTTAGGACTCCACGTCGATGTCACAATTGTGTCCTACGAAATATCCGTATAAATCGCCTCTGTGATTGGTCATCAACTGTTGACTTATGGTTCGTTGAACCCACCATCAACCAACGTCACGAATAATTGCCGAGTTATCGGCTCATGTGGGCAATTAAGGACTAACAAGATATAATGTTTGTTCAATTCACTTTGTGGTGTTCAAAATTGTCGTACAATTCCACATGAAAAACAAAATATATATATAAAATATCAAAACGATGATGTCGTATAGAGTACAAAGGAGAATGAATCTGATCCATAAAAGAGTACTACAACTCAGGAACACGTTTGATTCCCATGGAATTTACGTGCCCTTCATGCTTATCTTGTCGTAATGCTTTAGTGAGAGGATCTGCTATGTTATCATCCGTAGCAATCTTTTCTATCACTACTTCCTTTTGCTCCACGTAATCCTGGATTAGATGAGCTTTCCGTTGTACATGTCTAGATTTGTTGCTAGACTTTGGCTCCTTAGCTTGGAAGATGGCACCACTATTGTCGCAATAGATGGTGATCGGGTCATTCGAACTAGGCACTACGGATAGTCCATGTAAGAATTGACGCATCCATATCGCTTCCTTTGTTGCTTCGACGCGGCATAGTACTCGGACTCGGTCGTAGAATCTCTTGTAATTTGTTTCGAACTCTTCCAAATGATCTGCAGCGCATTAAGAGTAAAAACGAATCCAGACTGAGATTTCGAGTCATCTCGATCCGTTTGGAAGCTAGCATCTGCGTAACCGGTTGCGCATAGCTTTTGAGAGCCTCCATAAGTCAATACCCAATCTTTAGTCCTCCGGAGGTACTTAAGAATGTTCTTGACACCAACCAATGTGGTTCACCTGGTTCTTTGTTGGAATCGACTTGTCATACTCAATGCATATGCTACGTCCGGACGTGTGCATATCATGGCATACATGATTGATCCTATTGCCAAAGCATAAGGAATCCGTGTCATGCGCTCTTTCTCTTCCGGTGTCTCTGGTGCACGAGACTTGCTCAAATGCACCCACAGGGACATGGGAAGGAACCCTTCTTGGAGTTAGTCATCTTTGAATCTCTCTAGGACTTTGTCTATGTAAGACTCTGATCGAGAGATAACATCCGTCGTGATCTATCTCGATAGATACGGATGCCTAGAATTCTTTGTGCCTCTCCCAGATCTTTCATCCGGAAATGGTTTTTCAACCATACTTTCACCGAAGTTAAGAGAGGTATGTCATTCCCAATCAGGAGTATGTCGTCAACATACAATATTAGGAAGACAATCTTGCTCCCACTCGACTTGATATATAGACATGGTTCCTCGACAGATCGAGTGAATCCATTGTCTTTTATCACTTGGTCGAAGCGATGATTCCAACTCCTTGATGCTTGCTTAAGTCCATAAATGGAACGCTTAAGCTTGCACACTTTCTTAGGATTTTTAGGATCGATGAAACCTTCGGGTTGTACCATGTACAACTCTTCCTCCAAAAAGCCGTTTAAGAAGGCGGTTTTCACGTCCATTTGCCAAATTTCATAGTCATGAAAAGCGGCGATCGCTAAGATAATCCGAATGGAACGCAGCATAACTACGGGTGCAAAAATCTCATCGTAGTGCAAACCTGGCACTTGGGTGAAACCTTTTGCAACTAGTCGTGCTTTGTAGATATCTTGCTGACCTTCCACAGAATGCTTTATCTTGTAAAGCCATTTGCATTGAAGGGGACGAACCTTAGCGGGTAAGTCAACAAGATCCCACACGTTGTTCTCATACATGGAGTCCATCTCGGATTGCATGGCCTCAAGCCATAGCTTTGAGTCGAATCTGGTCATGGCACCTTTATAGGTTGCGGGTTCACTACTCGTTAAGAGTAGAACGTCATCTATGTCATGTTCCTCGACCATACCAATGTATCTGTCCGGAGGAATAGAGACTCTTCCCGACCTCCTAGGTTCCTCAGGAATATTCACCGCAGCCGGGATTGAAGGAATTGGTTCCTCCAATGGTTGCTCGGTGTTTGGTTCTGGAATCTCCGACAGGTCGAAGGTTCTATCACTCTTTGCATTCTCGAGAAATTCCTTCTCTAAGAATGTCGCACTAGCCGCAACAAAAACGCGTTGTTCGGTTGGCGAATAGAAGTAATGACCACGTGTTCCTTTAGGATAACCTATAAAGTATGTCTTGACCGATCGCGGGCCGAGCTTATCTTCGTGTCTCCACTTGACATAAGCCTCGCAGCCCCAAACCCGTATAAAGGACAAGTTAGGGACCGTTCCCTTCCATAGTTCATATGGAGTCTTGTCAACACTTTAGACGGACTTGGTTAAGTATTAGAGCGGCTGACAAAAGAGCATAACCCCATAATGAATCGGGTAAAACCGTGTGACTCATCATGGATCGAACCATATCAAGTAGTGTTCGATTTCTCCGTTCGGACACACCATTCAACCGAGGTGTTCCGTGGAGTTAAGCGTAGGGCAATCCCACAGTCCTTTCGGTGTTGATCAAACTCGTGAGAAAGATACTCGCCACCACGATCCGAACGCAGGTGTTTTTAATCTTTCTACCTAATAGGTTCTGCACCCTATTCTGGTATTCCTTAAATTTCTCAAAAGATTCACTTTTGTGCTTCATTAAGTAGACATAGCCATATCTACTCAAATCGTCCGTGAAAGTGATGAAATACCTATAGCCTTCTCGTGCGGTGATTGACATAGGACCACATACATCCGTGTGTATGAGCCCTAATAGGTCGGCCAGCGCGCATTCCAACACCTTTGAAGGAAATCCGAGTCATCTTACCGATGAGACATGATTCACACGTGCCAAATGATTGAAAATCAAAGGCCGAGATAGCTCCATGTTTGATGAGTTTGTTTAACGCGTTTCTCATTAATGTGTCCCATACGGGAGTGCCATAGATACGTTTGATCTTTGTCACCAACCTTTAACTTTTTATTCATTACGTGTAATATTTCATTGGTCGATCTAAAACATAAATTCCATTCATGGAAACGCCTTGTCAGAAATCATATCGTGTAATGAGAAAATGCAAGAATTATTCTCTATTACAAATGAAAAACCAAGTTTATCAAGCGCAGAAAACCAAATAATGTTTTTGGAAAGACTAGGTACATAATAGCAGTCATATAATGACAACTCAAATCCGCTTGGAAGCTGGATCACATATGTCCCCTTGGAGATGGCGGCTACTCTTGCTCCATTCCCAACACGCAGTCCACCTCACCCTTTACGAGGGGTTCGATGTTTCGGAGCCCCCGCACATGATTACACAGATGAGAACCACAACCAATATCAAGTACCCAAGTTCCGTAACTTGCGTGGTTAATCTCAATCATATGAATAAAAGTGGAAGAGAGAGAAGACATACCAACAGGTTTAACACGACCTGCCTTTAAGTCCTCATGATAAACAGGACATGTGCGTCTCCAATGCCCAATCTTGTGGCAATGATGGCATTCCATGTTTTCACTCTTGCTCTTTGTCATGCCTGATGAGTTACTCGCCTCACCAGGACCACTCTTCCCGAAACCCGACTTCTTGAACTTCGCCTTACCTCTTTGTTAGGTTTGCCGGAGCTTTGCCCTTACCTTTCCCTTTGTTTGACACAACGAGAACATCCTGTTTCGAACTCCCACCGCACTTCATGTCCTTCTCGGTGCATGCGAGGAGGGAGTGCCATTCATGGGGAGTTTTCTTCAAATCATTCATATAGTAATTCGCTCTGAATTGCGAATAACCATCGTGGAGTGAATGAAGAATACGGTCGATAACAATATTCTCGCTGATGTTACGATTAAAGGTCTCCGGTTTCTCGACATTCTCAATCATGCTGAGAATGTGTGGGCTAACCGGTTGGCCCTTCTGGAGTCTCGCATCAAAGAAGCGAGTGGTATGCTCATAGGTCACGATTCTCGGTGCTTTCGAGAATTCCTTAGTGAGCGTGGTGAAAATCTTGTTTGCACCTTGGGCTATGAAGCGTTTCTGCAAATTGGGTTCCATTGCAAAAATGAGCACGTTTTTAATCGCACCCGCTTCCATGACGAAATCGTTATAAGTAGCGATCTCGTTAGCTCCAGCCGTGGGAACTGGGTGTGGCGGCATGGGCTCAAGTAGATATTTGAGCTTTCCGTCGCGGCGGCGCATTCCGTAATCTTTGCCTCCCGATCCCGCGAAGTTGGATCCGTCATTCTTCAGTCGAGTGGACTGATTCATCTGACTCATGAAGATCCTAAGCCAGGACTCACGGTCCAATGTGGCACTTGGCATTGGGTTATCACTTGAACCAGCCATTTGTTGTTAAGCAGTTTTAAAACGTGATCTACACTGAAAAAGAAAGATAAACAAAACGAAATAAGCAACTCATCGAGGTGATTTAAGTCTATTTTAAAATTCATTTTAAACATGTAGACTCTTGCACTTGCATAATTGATCTCCCTCAAGAATGACACAAGTGATCCCAAGACTCAATTTCAGTAAATTGATAAGCCAACTGTTTAGCTAATTCTTCCGGAAGAACTCTTGGTCGATAGATTTCCGTAAATCCTATCTATAGTCCACCATGATCACGGGATCGTTTAGTGACCATAGTGTTGAGATAAAATAGGTCAATCGGTTCCAACTTACCCGACGTAGAAGGGGTCATAGTATGCCTACCGACGAAGAAGGGACTCATTGGAGTTTGACCTATAAAGACCGTTCTCAATTTTTGTTTATACGAGGAAGATCCCATCAACTAAATTATAATTCATTTTTAAGTGAACGAATAACTAGCGTCTGTCGTGAATGATTTAATTTAGATGATGGCTTAAAACGTGTGACATGAGAATGTCAATGAAAACTAACTCGTGACCTCTATATGTGTCAGTTTTCATGCAATAAATTAGGTGGTTTGGTTTTTAGGCGGAATATGATGCAAATTATCGTTGCGAAAAATAAATAAAGGAATGCAAAAACGTAAATAAAATTTTCCTAGTGTGGCCTATCCTAGTATAAGAACATAATACAACTTTGGAATCCACCGTTGGACCCGAAAAGCTTGTCTTGATGTTCCATCTTGATCCAAGTAGCGGGAGTGAGCATCCGGTCTCCATCTTTGGTCTTCTCAAAAATTACAATTAAAATTACAAATATAAACCTATTTACATTCTAATTAAAACTGTAATTACAAGTGAAAAATCCAAAACGGAGATACAAGATCTCAAAATACAACCAAGACCGTGTTCCATCATTACGGTAACACGTTCTACTAAGGCCACACTAAGTTACAATCGCTTGTAAAATTAAATACGTAATTAAAAGGCATTCACGGCATTCAACAAAACGATAAATAAAAATGCATCAACTAAAACAAATTCATTCGTGACATAATTCTGTAATTATGTTAAATTTATCCAAACCACCTTTTAATGATTAAAATTCGTGTGATAAAACCGCTTCTATCATTTAATTTTTAATCTATTATAATCCGTCATTTTAAAGACACTTTAAAACAACTATATGGTACGTGAGTGAACCGATTCACTATTAAGCGAGTGTACTATATCCGGATAAAGTACATATTAAAGCCAAAGGAAAATTTAAATCAAAAGAAACAAATTTTCAAAGTCATTAAATTTAAATCCCTCGATCCAGGGACATAAGTGCTCGATCGAGGGATGGGGAGCTCGATCGATCAATCGCAAGTTGATCGAGAGGAATGCTAATCAGGAGGTGCTCGATCGACAATACGGTGGTCGATCGAGTACCTATATCAACAAAATCTACTCGATCGAGTACGAGTACAACTCGATCGAAGCGGAGGGTTTTGAAAACAGTCGATCGAAAGTACAGCAAGGACTCGATCGAGCAAAAGGTTTTGAGACAGGGTCGATCGAGTACAACAGGGACTCGATCGATCAAAAACAAGACAAAAACAGCACTCGATCGAGTAGAAATACGCTCGATCGAATGCAAAAGTGGCTGAAAACCTCTGGAAAAACCAAAACCCTCGTGAAAACAAATTTCGAGACAAAAACAATTGCAAATTCGATCAAAATTGCATCAAAACAAATTTGACTATTTACAAAACATGACATATTGTTATAATCTCCGTATAAAACAACAATATGCAAAAACCAAATCGAGAAAGATGATAAAACCGTGTAATACATGACACGGTTTCAACAAAACAAAACGAAAAAGATGAAATTGCCGTGTAATACATGACACGGTTTCAAACAAATTCTGCCGTGTATACTGGGCACGGGTTTTCAAGCACAAAAACATCGAGAGCAACCGTGTAAACAAGACACGGTTCCCAAAGCAACCATAAAAAACGCAGCAAATTTAAAAAAAATCTGCCGAGTGAAAAATAGGCTGCCGAGACAAATTTTTAGCCAAAACAAAATCGTTTCAAGATCGTTTTATGAAAAACACATGAAAAATTCACGTGGCCTCGCTCTGATACCACTTGTGGGTTAATATCCGTATACTACCCCTTAAATTGCAGGACTATAACGTAAAATTTACATGCAATTTATAGTCATAAAACGATAAAACAAAAGAAACGATAAGTGTATAGAAATCAACCTCGGGTCCTTTTAATTGCGGCGTAAAGATCGAAATCTAAGCGATTCCCTCCTAATCGTTGCACCCAAGACTTGGTCCGAGATATGCCCTTGTGCTAGAACAGTGTTCTCCGATTGCCTTGCAATATAGGGAGAACTGTTGTGAGTTTTGTCGAGATGAGAGATCTCGGTTTCGAGAGAAAAAATTAATCTACGAAACCCTAATTCTTTCACTAATGATGATTAGGTTAAACTCAAGGAGAAGGCTCTCCTTTTGTTCTCCTAGTTCGGCCAAGCCGAGTCCATGGGGAGGAAATGGGCTTTTCCATTTCCTCTTCTATTTGGCTCATAATCCGAACCCAAATGGCTAAATGTATATGACGCGTCGATTATAAATCACATATCGGTTATCGGAAATTAAGGCATCAGCTAATAATGCGGGTTAGCTGAATTATTAATACGTGTCCGACAAAACAGTATTTTATAATTTATTTTAATATACATTTAATTAAATATAAATCATGTATATTTAATTTTACGAATTAACTGGTTAATTCGCCTTAGCCCATGATATTTAATCCGTATTAAATATAATATCTCAACATCACATATTTGACTAATTACTTAGTCAAATAACTTGGACTAACTGGTTAGTCAATATTTGGCATCTACATGACAGTATTTTCATACCGTCACATCTCTCGAACGTATCCTATAGGTGTGACTTTTAGGGACCAGTTGATCACCGCCATCTGTATGACAATAACGTCAAACTTATCTAGCAAGCCAACCGTTATTGATAAACGTGGATCAACTGATAATAATACCAAAGTATGCCCTTTGATCCTTTTAGAGGTTTACAAGTCCTTGCACTAACTGTTAAGGACACCAACCCCAACACTGAATCGCGCCTTGGTCGATCGACTGGCCACGTGAGGTTTTGCTTCGTTTTAATTGATTTAAATTCTATATGTGACGAATCGAGTGCACGCGACTAGTTGAATGCTCAAGAAATGACCGACCCATTAGATCGAAAGATAGGGAAAGTTTAGGTTTTTGGCCACTTTTCAGGACGAAAGTCAGTACTAGTGATATTAGGGACCCGTAGCGAGATCGAAAGACGCTACTTGTTGAGAGTGGAACGAGAGGACCTCTTGTTTCCCGCCTCATGTGTTTATTTCAGACCTACTTAGTATGCTGCTGCCGAAACTACAGTGAACCGACCATCTTAGTACCCCTTTTATATTTGATTTTATACATTTCTTTAGTTTATTGCTCATTAGTTATAGACCAATTCAAAACAACCCCCACATAATCGTTACCTTAGACTGAAATTAGACAACTAATAATTACATCTGCCTCTCTGTGGTTCGACCCTGCTACCGCTATCTATAGTTGTAGTTAAGAATTATAAATTTATCTTTGGTGCACACAACGACAGGCATCAGTTCCCCTTCTTGTAGTTGGTCATGCTGAACCTCTCAAGAATCTTATCCAAATAAGACTCCTGACGAAGTGATAACGTCCGTCGTGATGTATCTCGGTAGATACGGATTCCCAATATGCGTTGTGCCTCACCCAGATCTTTCATCTGGAAATGGTTCTTCAACCATCCTTTAACCGAAGATAAGAGAGGAATGTCATTCCAATCAAGAGTATGTCATCGATATACAATATCAAGAAAACAATCTTGCTCCCACTCGACTTGATATATAAGCATGGTTCCTCGACCGATCGAGTGAAACCATACTTTTTTATCACCTGGTCGAAATGATGATTCCAACTCCGAGAAGCTTGCTTAAGTCCATAAATGGAACGCTTAAGCTTGCATACTTTCTTAGGATGTTCAGGATCTATGAAACTTTCGGGTTGCACCATGTACAACTCTTCCTCCAAATAACCGTTTAAGAAGGCGGTTTTCACATCCATTTGCCAAATTTCATAGTCATGAAATGCGGCAATCGCTAAGATTATCCGAATGGAACGTAGCATGACTACAGGTGCAAAAATCTCTTCATAATGCAATCCGTGCACTTGAGTGAAACCTTTTGTCACTAGTCGTGCCTTATAGGTATCTGGTTGCGCGTCTACAGAATGCTTTATTTTGTAAAGCCATTTTCACTATAGAGGTTTTAACTTATTAGGTAAATCAACAAGATCCCATACGTCATTCTCATATATGGAGTCCATCTCGGATTGCATGGCTTCGAGCCATAGCTTTGAGTCGGAACAGGCCATAGCACCTTTATAGGTAACGGGTTCATTACTCTCTAGGAACAAAACGTCATTCTCCTCGACCATACCAATGTATCTGTCCGGAGGATTAGAGACTCTACCCGACCTCCTAGGTTCCTCAGGAATATTAAACGTATTATCAGTTGGAGGAACAACTTCCTCCATCTGTTCCTCGGTTGTTGGTTCTGGAATCTCCGACAGCTCGAAGGTTCTATTACTTGTCTTGTTCTCGAGAAATTCTCTCTCTATTTTCGTCGCACTAGCCGCAACAAAAACTCGATGTTCGGTAGGCGAATAGAAGTAATGACCAAACGTTCCTTTTGGATAACCTATAAAGTATGTCTTGACCGATCGTGGGTCGAGCTTATCCTCGTGTCTCCACTTGACATAAGCCTCGCAGCCCCAAACTCGAATAAAGGACAAGTTAGGGACCGTTCCCTTCCACATTTCATATGGAGTCTTGTCGACAGCTTTAGTCGGAATTCGGTTAAGTATAAGAGCAGCTGACAAAAGAGCAAAACCCCATAATGAATCAGGCACTACCGTGTGACTCATCATGGATCGAACCATATCAAGTAAGGTTCGATTTCTCAGTTCGGACACACCATTTAATTGAGGTGTTCTAGGTGGAGTTAACTGCAAGACGATTCCACAGTCTTTAAGGTGTTGATCAAACTCATTTGAATGATATTCGCCACCCCGATCTGAACGGAGTGCTTTAACCTTTCTACCCAGTTGGTTCTCAACCCTGTTCTGGTATTCCTTGAATTTCTCAAAGGACTCACTTTTATGCTTCATTAAGTAGACATATCCGTATCTACTCAAATCGTCCGTGAAAGTGATAAAATATCTATAGCCATCTCTAGCGGTAATTGACATAGGTCCACAAACATCAGTATGTATGAGTCCTAATAGGTCACTAGCGCGCATTCCAACACCTTTGAAGGAAATTTGATTCATTTTGCCAATGAGACATGATTCACACGTGCCATATGTAGAAAAATCGAATGCGGGAATAGTCTCATTATCGACGAGTTTCTTTACACGTTTCTCATTTATGTGTCCCATTCGACAATGCCATAGATAGGTTTGATCTTTGTCACCAATCTTTAATTTCTTATTATTCACGTGTAATATTTCCGTGGTTTGATCTAAGATGTAAATTCCATTCATGGAAACTGCTTTGCCGTAAATCATTTCATTGAAAGAGAAAATACAGCTATTATCCTTTATTAAAAATGAAAAACCGTCCTTATCAAGTACGGAAATTGAAATAATGTTCTTAGACAAACTGGGTACATAGTAACAGTTATTTAAAAATAACTCAAAACCACTAGGTAGTTGGATTACATATGTTCCCTTCGAGACAGCAGCAACTCTAGCTCCATTCCCGACTCGCAGGTCCACATCACCCTTTCCGAGAGGTGTGATGTTTCTTAGGCCCTGCAAATGATTACACAAATGAGAACCACAACCAGTATCAAGTACCCAAGTTCCGAAACTTGCATGGTTAATCTCAATCATATGAATATAAGATGACATACCAACAGGAACGACGCGGCCTCCTTTAATGTCCTCACGGTACACGGGACAGTTCCTCCTCCAATGTCCAGTCTTGTGACAATGGTGACACTCAATGTCACCGCCCTTGCTCTTTGCCTTGCCCTGTGAGCCACTAGTCTCACCAGGCCCACTCTTACCGTTTCCTGGCTTCTTGAATTTTTGCTTACCTACAGTTAGGTCGCCTGGAGCTTTGCCCTTACCTTTATTCTTGTTGGAAATCATGAAAACATCCTGCTTCATGCTCCCACTCAATTTCATATCCTTCTCGGTTTGTACGAGAAGTGAGTGTAGCTCATGAGGACTTTTCTTTAAGTCATTCATGTAGTAGTTCGCCCTGAAAAGGGAAAAACCATCGTGAAGAGAATGAAGCATTCGGTCAATGACTATGCTCTCACTGATTTTGCAATCAAGTGCTTCCAATTTCTCGACATTCTCAATCATGTTAAGAATGTGTGGGCTAACCGGTTGGCCCTTTTGGAGTTTCGCATCAAAGAAGCGACAGGTATGCTCATAAGTAACGATTCTCGGTGCTTTTGAGAACTTGTTAGTGAGCGTGGTGAAAATCTTGTTTGTACCTTGGGCAATGAAGCGTCTCTGCAAATTGGTTTCCATTGGAAAGATGAGTACGTTCTTTATCGCACCCGCTTCCATGACGAAATCACTATAAGCAAGTGACTCGTTAACTCCCGCATTGGGGCCTGGGTTTACGGTATTGGCTCGATTAAGTACACGAGCTTACCGTCGGAATGGCGGCATTCCGTAGTCTTTGCCTCCCGTCCGCAAAAATTGGACCCATCATTCTTGATCGTGTGAACTGATTCATGTTGTCCATAAAAACTTTAAGCCAGGACTCGCGTCCAAGTGTGGCACTCGGCATTGGGATTTCGTTATTTCCAGCCATTTGTTGTAATAGTATTATCAAAATAAATGAATTCTACACTACGAAAAGAAGAATAAAATAATAAGCATATGCATCGTTATGATTTTAAGTCTTAATGCAAAACTGTTATCAGCGAAGACTCATGCATTTATACAATTGACCTCCCTCAAGAATTATATAAATGATCCCAAGACTCAATTATCTGTAAATTGATAAGCCAACCTTTTGGCTAATTCTACTGTTAGAATTCTTGGTCGATAAATTTCTGTAAATTCTATCTTTAGTCCATCATAATCACGAGAAACTCTTCGGACTATAATGTTGAGATAAACTAAGTCAACACAAACTACTTACCCAACGTAGAAGGGGTCATATTATGCCTACCGAAGAAGAAGGGATTCATAGTTGTTTGCCCTTATAAAGACTAGTCTCAATTTCCGTTTTAGAGGAAGATCCCATCAACTTTATTTTAATTTATTTTAAGTGAACTAATATCTAGCATGCGTGAATGAATAAACTATGGTGATGGCTTAAACTGAGTGACATCTGTATGTCTCTGAAAACTAACATACAATCTATATGAGTCAATTTTCATGCATTTTAGTAGGTGGTTTGGTTTAGGCGGAAAATGATGCACTAACTAGCATGTGAATGAAAAGCAATAAGAACGGTAAAACGTAAAACAAAAATAAAGTCCTAGTGTGGCCTATCTATCAAAATGAACATAAATACAACTTTGGAATCCATCCTTGGACCCGAGAAGCTTGTCTTGATGTTCCATCTTGATCCATGTAGCGGGAGTGAGCTCCAATCTTTATCTTTAGTCTTCTCAAAAATTACAATTTAAAATTACATAATAAACCTATTTACATTCTAATTTCAAAACCGTAATAAATAAAGAAAACTAAACGGAGATACGAGATCTCAAATTACATTTAAAATTATGTTTCCATCATTACGAAAACATAATTTGACTAAAGCCACACTAGGTATTAGAAATTACAACCGATTGCAAAAATACGTAAATAAATTCATTCAACGATTCATTCAACAAAAAAATGCATCAACTAAAAATTAAACATGCAAGACATAATTCTTTAATTATGTAGATTAATTTTCCAAACCACCTATTTATATGATCAAATTAAGTGACAATTCCTCAATTAATCACATTAATTCCAATCTAAATTCATATTAATCTTGTAATATGAATTAATCCAACAATATTTTAAACTTCTTTAAAATAATTAGGTATCTAAAAAATGTGAACCGCTTCATAATAATTTATCATACATTATAAATTTAATGTATAATTCTAAATTGGCCAAAACAAACAAATTTTTTTTTTTTTTTATATTGGTCTCGGCATTTTGCAAAAATTAAAAAAAAAAACAGCTTTATTTTTTTATTTTTTTTTATTTGCTCACGGTTTTAGCCAAAACGACAAAAAACAGAACATTATTTTTTTCTTTTTGGCTCGGCAAACCCTAAAAAAACAGAAAATCCTTTTTTTTTCTTTTCGGCTGGAACAAAAAAACAGTAGCAGCCCATTTTTTTTTTCCTTTCACGGCATTCATGAACAAAAAACAGAAACCTATTTTTTTCTTAATGCATTCGGCTGAAAAAAAATGAAAACAACCCTAAAATTTTTCAATTCGGCATTATGCCCTAAAACAAAAAACTTAAGATGAACAAAATCGTTTATAGTTGCTATTAGAACAAGATTAGCATATGAATTAATAAAACATGATTAACCGTATATGCCAAAAACTATATAGCAAAAACAAATTTTATATCATCAACATGACGATTCCATTTACATTTTAACTTAATCCTCATTAAATCAAACATCTACCAATTCTTCATATAATTATTTTAACTGATTAAAACAACAATATGAAAAATAAAAATGGAAATATAGCATCAAAAATAAGAACAAAAACCGACTGGAAGGAAAAAAATTCTTCTCGGCAAAACATTTTTTCCAACCGTTTTTTTATATATTTTTTTTCGATTCAACAAACTTTGTTTAAATTCAAATTATGAAAATCATCAAAATAAAATTCGTGGCCTTGGCTCTGATACCACTTGTGGGAATTATCTGTATGCTTCCCTTTAATTATAAGGATTATAACGAATTTATTGTGATGATAACTAGTCATAAAATAAATTACATAAACAAAAGAGAGAATATGAAATCAACTTCGGTCCTAGCAAAATCGGCCTAAGAATAATATCGCAATGATATTCACCTATCAGTTGCACCCAAGATGATATGAGATATGCCCTTTGCTTCTTGCTAGAATCGATCCCTAATTAACTGATTAATTTTTAGGTTTTTTTTGTGTTTTTCTTTGATGAGAGGAGGCTAGGTCAAAAGAGAATTAGGGTAAGAAGAAATGTTCTCCCTTCTGCTCTTATTGAAACCGAAAAAGAGAGAGGACAAGGGGAGATATTTTCTCCCTAATTTCGGCCCATATAACCGAAAATAAGAGAGATTATTTTCTCTTTTTTTCGGTTTTTCTACTTACCAAAAATAAGGAGATTAAATCTTCTTATTTTGGTAGTATACAAAATGTATAAAATGTATTATTTATAAATTGTCATTTATATCATTCCGTATTAATAAGTCTACACACAACGACTTTTTGCAAAGTGGATTTATTAATGCCGGTCTGTGACAATATCGTATAATATATACTTTAACTTGCTAATTAAATATAACCGATTACATTTAATTACGAATTAACATATTAATTCGTCGAAGCTAACATTATATACATTAATTAAATATAACTTATTATATTCAATTTACGAATTGACAGTTAATTCGTCTCAGCTAATATTATTTAATCGGCATTAAATAATCGTCTCATCAACACATTGACTAACTGTTTAGTCATATAAGGCATCAATGTGACTACATTTCCATAATCACATCTCCCAAACACATCCTTTAGGTGTGACTTTTTGGGACCAGTTGAACACCGCCATCAGTATGATAATAACGTCAAACTTTCTAGCAAGCCAACCGTTATTATGTAATCGTTAATCAACTGATAAAATATGAAGTATACCCTTGTGAACCTATAAGAGATTTATTAATGTTATCACACTAATTTGTGGAGGACACAAGCTCCAACAAGAACCACTAACATAATGAGAGCCATGAGAACCACTTATAACCGCTAAATCTACGTTAGATATCAAGTAACTGAATGGCTGAATTAACTTAGCTATCCCTCACACCTACCCCTAAACAGGCAAACACTCCAACACCGTCATTTTACATTTTCATTTTCACAATCTCATCCTTCTTTTTTTCTCACCCTTCAAAGCTCGCGGAATTTTTTTCTCTGCTCGATCATCAATCTCGGTAGTCCGTGCAGCTACGAATCTTTCTTTTGCTTTCTTTCACTTTGATCACAATTCAGACTTTGAATTCAACGTCGTCATTCCTTATTCATCAATGGACGCTGTCGATTCGACGAGGTAAAGACTCGAAATTGATTTTTTTTTTTGAAATTAGGGTTTATATTTTTATGTCATTTAAATTTTACGATTCATCCATTAAGTTAGTGTATTTACTTGAAGTTAATGTTTATATTCATCAATTTAATTTGTATTTCTTTTTCATTGATTATAATTAGCTTTATATTCATCAATTTATATGATGATAATTTATTGTCGTCACTTATTGTTGTTGAATTCTGGTGTTATGCCTGAATCATTTTAGTTTTTAATGAAAACTCTCATTTGTTACCGGTATATCGAATTACGAACTCAAAATTGGCTAAATTAAGTTGTATCCTCAATGGCACATAATTTGCCACAAAATCAAGCTGCAAATAAAAAGACATGGTCTATTTCCTAGAAAGTGCATTTTAGTGTATTCATATCATTCTTTATACGGTCTGTTGGGGCAAAACTCGGTAGTAGCTTTTGACTATGTTGAAACAAATGTATCGAATCCTCAACAATTCAGTCAACATTATCATCTGCCATAAAAGTCGTGATAAAAGAGGCTTCTTCCGGTACCAATAAAAGTATCGGTGGCTTGTCAGTTCCGAGTTTTGAGACCAAAGAGGAGATTGTGACAGTAGAAGAGACTATATACAGTATGGCTCAATGTACACCTGATATAGTCGGCGCAAATTGCAGTAAGTGTTTAATGGAGGCTTTCTCTTGTCTTCAAGGATGGGCAAATAGATCCCCAGGTGCTATCTCTTTCTTGCCGAAGTGTCAACTTCGATACGATAATACTTCATTTTATGATGTTCAAGGGTTCAAGTCTAGTAATGGTGTCAAAGGTTTAAGGCCAAAATCTTGATGCAGTCTACTAGATACTGTTGTTGTTTCTGTACTTCAAATATGATGTGTTCTACTAAAAATTTCGTTGTATTGTAAAATACTCGTGCTAGGTATTGTGTTTGGTGTGTACTCTCATTTGCAGATACGAAGTTTGGAGTATCACATACAACATGAAAGTGTGTCGTATTTGAAGGAGGAGAACCTAATCTTAAGAGAAATAAAAGAATATGAATCAACAAGGCCAATAGTGATTGCTAATGCTGCTATGAGAGCAAAGGTGCAGGAGTTGATGGGGCAAAAGGAAACCATCCTGGATCAGGTTAAGTATATGACGTGATCAACTATACTATCGTACAGCGTTTTAGCATAAAGATGAGAAAAATGTGCAAAATATCAGCTTTAATTGTCCATTTCCTGAAACTCGATATGCTAAAACATATATAAACCTATGACCACTCAACCTATGATGAGGCAGGGTATATTTCTAATGTCTCTTCTAGTATTTCTGATTTACTTCATAGAGAATCTCATAATGCCCATTCAATATGTTCGTTAGTGTCTTATTCCGTCAACAGAAGGAATATCGAATATTCTTTCTTCGGGCTGTATCACATTGTCTTTTGATTTTATGGTTGTACATAGTTCTGATGAAAATCCAAGCTCACTGATAGTGACCAAAGAGCTTCCTCCCCTCATTCTGTGATACAAATGTAAGACATGCTCTGATCCGAAGGACTAAAAGAAGAAGCTATAGTGATGATATTACTTGTTATATATATATTTTGGATGTCCTCTTATTACCTTTTTTTTTACTCAGAAGCCGTGATAAGAATGACTGAGGTCCAATGAGAATATCAACAGTAATTTTCTCATACTTGTTACTCCGTATAGAGGTGAAAGAGTTTATCAGTTTAATATCTTTGTTATTATCATTACTACCGTTTCTACATTACGATTACTTATATTTTACTTATTTTGAAAGCCAATTAGCTCAAATGGCAGAGCATTGTGCAATTGTAATACTCCGTATTTTATATCGCTAATTGAGTCGAGTTAATTGTTTAGTCGTATTGATATCGTAAGATCGAGTTATTCGTAAACTTGTTGAGATGGGTTTAATTGAACGAAGTCACGTTAGCTAGTCCATTTACCAACCACGCTGACCCATGACACTTACCCATTTACCCAGGCACGATTACCCATGACCCATTTACCATCTAACCTAATTTTTAACCTAATTTTACCCTAACACTACATAACCCTCATCTCACCCGCCTCCCTCACTTCGACGACACGCTTTTTCAGATTCATGCAAAACGAGAGAGAGAGAGAGTGAGAGTGAGAGAGGAAGGCGACGACGCAGCAAGGAAGGCTTTAGGGTGGTTGTCGACGTCTGTAGGCGACCCTGGTGGTTGTTATGGTGGCAGAAAAAGGTATGCGCGCAACTCTCCCTTCTGTTTTCGCTATTTCTGTCGGGTTTTGGTTGATGTTGCGTGTCTTAGGGAGGCGATGCTGGTGGTTGTTGACGGGGTAAGGGAGTCGTGTGGTATGTGTCGAGTGTGGTGGTGGTTGTTAGGGAGGCTTTAGGCGGTGGTAGTGGCAGAGAGAGGCGACATCGACACAGGGTAACAAACGGGTTAAATGCGGGTTTTCAGGCGGGTTTAGACGGTTAGGTTTGGGGTAGCGCCACCGTGGACTCGGGGGAGGTCGAAACGGCGGCGGCACGACATTTGTGTGCGTTGTTTGACGGCGAGCAGAGTGGTGGTGGTAGGATAGGGTGCTGTTGACGACGGTGGTGGCTGAGGGGTTGTGTAGGTGGCTGCTGTGGTGGCAACCACGGGCGGTGGAGTGAACCAGGGGGGATTTCGTGGCCTCGGTTTGACTCACCGGCGGGAGTCGAACCCGGTGAGGGCGGCGGTAGGAACCCAGGTCAGACCCGGTGTCTGACCTGGCGGTTGTCACGGTGGAAAGGTGGCGTGTGGGAGTTGGGGATCGGGTTGGAAGTCGTGGGTTGGGCGTGTTGTTTAGTCGGTTTTGATTCGTTTTCTTTATTATTTAAGTTATCGTAGTTAGTTAGTTAATTTAACTCCCGAGTTATTTAAAATAATTAGAGACGGGTTTTGAATCGGGTTTGTTAAAATGGAAAAGCTGCTATATCGGGAAAGTTTCCATTTAAGGAAACTTTCCATTTTAAGAAGTTTCTATTTTTAGTAATTTTCTATTTTGGGAACGGGAATAGTTTAAGTAATTGTTTATCATTTATTTATCTTTCAGAGGGCGAATTTGTTGTGGAATATTCGAGCACCCGACTATTTGACTGCATCGAGGTAGGGAATACACTGATTGAGTTCTTACGATTATAAAGAGTTGGCATGTTCGATGATTATATGACATATCCGATTATCTTATTTATCTTGTTGAGCATTATTGTTTCATACGTTTCATACATTGCATTTGCATCAGAGTTGGAGTTGGAGGAGATGAGATTATTGCGATTAAGGCCCAAGGGGGTTCGAGCTTTGCCCTGTGTCCTCGGCCACTTAGTGGTATATCGACGACGGTCGATTGATATAGTCTGCCGGGGATCGGTATGGTGGGCGTTCGGGATGTGTGTGATGGAGTTGAGAATGGTGGATTATAGCATTGCATTCTTTATTTATATCGTATTACCTACTCAACCTCGCGGTTGACCACCGTGTATTCATGTACGCTGTGATGATCTATTTACTTGGGAGAGTTGACAGTGTTGAGACATTTGGAGCTGGCAGGGGAGAGAGCATGGATCACCTGACTTAGAGCTAGCCCACTTTTATTTCCGTTTAGCTATCAGACTTTATTTCCAGTTTTGAGACATGTTCCATTTTAGTTGTAAACATTTATAAACTTTTAATTTAAAGTACTGTTTATCTTTCCCTTTGTTATCTACTGCCTCGGGTTTCCGAGATGGTAACACCCTTCTTTATCTGAGGAGTCCTAGTCCAGGCCCTTAAATAAATGGGGGTGTTACAAAGTGGTATCAGAGCGAACGATCCTCAGGCCTAAACCAATGAATCTAATGAATATAGGAAGAGTCTAAATAAAATGAACACCGGGATAGAACTGTTAGGAGCACACTAAAGGTAAGGGATGAGTTAGGGGCCCCCTCACACCGAACCATTGGCCCTCTCAGTTTGACCCGGGAACCCTAAGTGTAAATGAGAGAAAGGGTAGAAAATTTGCATGATGTTGAGTATGAATTCATATATCGTTGCCTAAGTGTTAACTGATTGATATATTAATTGTTGCATAAAAGAGTTGATGGGAGGTTGTGGCATAATACTTTGGATGTTTAAAGTTGATTCATACTTATATCTCTATAAAGTTTGTGTTAGAAGACTATGTCTAGTGATATGCGGTTATATGATCCCTAAACCATGCTAGGTAGACAAGTAGGGTAAGAAGTGATAGAATTGGCGAGAGTTGCCAAGGTGATTTTGTGTTGCAGCTAATTCCTAAAATTTTCTTATAGTCATGCCTCCAAGAAGGAACACGGTACAAAACATCACCCGTGCAGAGTTAGATCGACTCATCGGTGAGAATGAGGCCCTAAAGGCCAAAAGAATTGACCCTGCTAAGATGAGTACAATAGTGGCGAGGCATAACCCTACCATTTTCACTGGAGAGGGGGAACCTCACTTGCTGGGAGATTGGTGACAGAAGTTCACCAACCTATTCGAGCCGATAGCTTGTCCTGAAGAGCTGCAAGTAGACCAGGCTGCCCACTACCTCAGGGCCACAGCTGGGGAATGGTGGACTAGGAACAAGGCGGAGATTCGACATATTGCTAGGGATATTGAGGAAGGATACGTGTCTTGGTTGGAATTTCAAGCGATCTTGACGGACCGATTCATGCCGAGTTCGGAAAGCTAAGCTAAGGGAGGAGTTTGATACGTTTAAGATGACAGAGGACATGATGGTGGACACATACCATAGGAAGTTCCGACTGTTGGCTTCATATATCGATGAATTTGCTAAGAACGAGACCATGCTGGCTATGAGGTTTGAGAGGGGACTGACGGTGGATATCAAGAAGAGGATCACGGCAGCTCCACCTACCACCGTTCGGACATCTACCCGAGGGCTGGTGTTTGCTGAGAGGCTCTCCGAGCGGTCAAGGAGGATAAGAAAGGAAAACGAGAAGAGGAAGCCGGAACTCGTCGGTGATAATAATGGGGCCAAGAAGTCAATTCAGGCAAGTTCGGTGGGTACTCCACCAATAGTGCTCCTGGGGGGATGAGGAATCAAAGCGGAGGCAGTTACAGAGGTACTAATATTGGAGGTAATGCGCCCAAGGTCACCTGTTATGGCTGTGGAAAGTTGGGACACAAGAAGTGGGAATGCAGAAGTTCTAGAGGAAACCAAGCTGGGGGTTTCCGAACACCTACATCTGGATACAGCGGATCTCGTACGGGGGATCGGGGTACAACAACTACCGTGCTCCTAACACTCGGCTATGGAGGAGGTGCCCGATCTGGGGCAAATAACGATTATCAAGGAAGCTACAACAACTATCGAACCGTAGCCGGCAAAAAACCAGCCCGGTGGTAACTTCGAAGAACCGTAACGAGGGGAACAAGCAACCCAAGATGCTTCATCGAGTCAGTCTGGAGCTAAGTCCAGTGGCAAGCTCTTTGCCATGGGAAAGGAAGCAACAAAGGAGGATGCCCATGTCGTGACTGGTATATTTCTTGTCAATTCTAAACCCACATTCGTGCTATTCGATTCTGGTGCCACACATTCATTCATATCTAGGGAGCATGTTAGAGCCTTGAACCTTGCTGCTTATGATAGAGTCGTTGATTCTGTTATAGTACCCTCAGGAGAGTCTGTGCCTTGTGATAGAATCTATACTAGTGTACCTATTCAGATTGGGGAGGTTGTCTTTCACTGTGACCTTATGGAGTTTCCATTGGGTGGTTTCGAGGTGATTCTAGGGATGGATTGGTTGGGAAAGTACAAAGCTTTCATTGACTGTTACCAAAAGAAAATATCACTGAGAGGACCTAAGGGAGTCAGAGTAACCTACAAGGGATACATGGTCAAACCCAAAGTCAAATTTATTTCTGTAAATACCCTAAAATCGAGTCTGAGGAAGGGAGACCAGTTGATCTTGTGTCAGATGTGGGATAGAGAGTCTGAGACCCCTAGGATTTCTGACATACCTGTGGTGAGAGACTTTGAGGAGGTATTTACGGAAGAGATTCCTGGGCTACCACCTAAGCGCAACGTTGACTTTTCCATTGATCTAAAGCCGGGAGCTGGGCCTATTTCTAAGCCACCATATCGTATGGGACCGAAAGAGATGGAGGAATTGAAGAAGCAATTGGATGAATTGGCTGAGAAGGGATATATCCGACCCAGTGTATCACCTTGGGGAGCACTTGTGCTATTTGTCAAGAAAAAGGATGGAAGTTTGAGGCTGTGTGTGGATTACCGAGAGTTGAATAATGTGACTATCAAGAACCGTTATCCTATGCCAAGGATCGATGATCTGTTTGACCAACTGAGTGGAGCTGGAGTGTTCTCGAAGATTGATCTGAGGTCGGGTTATCACCAACTGAGGATAAAGAACGAGGATATTCCTAAGACTGCATTCAGAACCAGATATGGACACTATGAGTTCGTGGTCATGCCCTTCAGATTGACCAATGCGCCAGCTGTGTTTATGGACCTAATGAATCAGGTGTTCAGTCCTTATCTGGACAAGTTCGTGGTTGTATTCATTGATGATATATTGGTTTACTCCAAGAATGAGGAAGAGCACGAGGAACATCTGAGGATAGTGTTGAGAACTTTGGCAGAGAATCAGTTGTATGCCAAATTGAGTAAGTGCGAGTTCCGGTTGAAGAAAGTTGCCTTTCTGGGGCATGTGATTTCCAAGGAAGGGGTGTCAGTGGATCCTAACAAGATCGAGGCTGTGACTAGATGGCAGAGCCCAAAGAATGTGGGCGAAATTCGAAGTTTCTTGGGACTAGCTGGATACTACAGGAGGTTTGTCAAAGATTTTTCGAAGATAGCAAAACCATTGACATCTCTAATGAGGAAAGAGAACAGGTTTGTCTGGGATGAGAGATGTGAGCAGGCTTTCTTGACCCTCAAAGAGCGCCTAACCTCAGCTCCTATCCTTGCCTTGCCAGATGGGAATGATAACTTCGAAGTGTATACGAATGCTTCCAAGAAGGGGTTGGGGTGTGTGTTGATGCAGAACGGGAAGGTAATCGCTTACGCTTCTCGACAATTGAAGACCTATGAGGAGAACTACCCTACCCATGATCTAGAGTTGGGAGCCGTGGTGTTTGCTCTCAAGTTGTGGTGACATTATCTCTATGGAGCGACTTTCAAGGTATTTTCTTATCACAAGAGTCTGAAGTATATCTATACTCAGAAGGAGCTGAACATGAGACAGAGGAGGTGGATCGACTTGATTGGTGACTATGACATGGACCTACTCTATCATGAAGGGAAGGCGAATGTCGTAGCTGATGCTTTGAGTCGGAAGTCTATCCATGGACCTACTCTATCATAAAGGGAAGGCGAATGGGTTCTATACCTGCCTGATCAGTGTCAGATCTAGGGTGAGGATGTTGGGTGAGCTAAGAAAGATGGGGATTTACATGATCCGACGAGGCGAGCCCATTGGAGATATGACAGTTGAGCCAGAGTTGTACGAGGAGATTCGAGAGTTCTGAAAAGAGGATGCTAGAGTTCGAAATGGCGCGGTGCGGTGGAACAGGCAGGTATAGAACCCTACTCTAAATTCAGTATTCATTCAGATGGGAGCTTGAGGTTTGGACAGAGGTGGTGTGTGCCAGCTAATGAGGAACTGAAGAGGAAAATTCTTACTGAGGCGATACTCCTTATTCTGTACATCCTGGAGGGGATAAGTTATACAAGGACCTCAAGAAGACATTTTGGTGGCTTAATATGAAGAAGGAAGTTGCTGAGTTCGTGTCTCGATGTTTGACATGCCAAAGGGTGAAGGGTGAACACAAGAGACCGTAGGGGAAGGTTCAGCCGCTAGATGTACCAGAGTGGAAGTGGGAGAGTATATCCATGGACTTCATCGTCGGGTTGCCTCGGACTCAAAGAGGTAACAACATGATTTGGGTGATCATCGACAGGTTGACCAAGTCAGCTCACTTTATTCCCATGAAGGATACTTGGAGTAAGGCTGAGTTGGCTAAGGCTTATGTTCAGTACGTGGTAAAGTTGCATGGTGTGCCTAAAGATATCGTCTCCGACAGAGATTCCGGTTTCTATCCAAGTTCGCGGAATTGCGATCATTGATGGGTACTCAATCAAGATTAGCACCGCTTTTCATCCTGCTACTGACGGTCAGACAGAGAGGACTATTCAGACCCTCGAGGATATGTTGAGAGCTTGTGTTCTAGAGTTTGGCGGATCTTGGGAGGACAGACTGGGGTTGATCGAGTTTTCTTACAACAACAGTTATCACGCTAGCATTGGGATGGCACCATTCGAGGCACTTTATGGTAGAAAATGCAGGAGTCCCGTGTGTTGGGATGATCGATCCACGTTTGTCGTTTTGGGGCCGAGAGATGATTCGGAGATGGTTGAACAGTGCATTATTAGGCAAAAGATGAGAGCTTCCCGGAGACGACGAAAGAGCTATGCTGACACTAGGAGAAGTGACATTTCTTTCGAGGTGGGAGAGAAGGTACTACTCAAAGTGTCGCCGATGAAGGGAGTTATGAGGTTTGGGAAGCGAGGAAAGCTGAGTCAGAAATTCATCGGACCTTATGAGATTTTGGACAGAGTTGGAGAGGTGGCATACCGTTTAGCTTTGCCACCAGCGTTAGCCAGAGTTCACAATGTCTTTCATGTTTCCCAGTTGCGGAGGTACTTGAGCGATCCATCACATGTGTTGAGTCCTGAGGTGATCGAGGTGGATGAGCAGTTGTCCTATCTGGAGACTCCTAAGGAGATTTTGGACAAGAAAGTGAGGAAGACCAGGAATGGAGAGACAGCTTTGGTGAAAGTCTTGTGGACTAACCACAATGTTGAGGAAGCTACATGGGAGACTGAGGCTTCCATGAGGGAAAGCTATCCACACCTGTTTGCATGAGGTAAGTTCCGGGACGTAACTTTCTTTTTAGGAGGGTAGAATGTAACATTTTGTTTTATGGGCCTAAATCCATGAGTTATCTACATTAGAAAATCTGTTTTGGTACCCACGGTGATGCTTGGAGGTTTGATAGATGAGCGAACTTCGGAACGAAGTTCATTTTAAGGGGAGGAAGACTGTAATACTCCGTATTTTATATCGCTAATTGAGTCGAGTTAATTGTTTAGTCGTATTGATATCGTAAGATCGAGTTATTCGTAAACTTGTTGAGATAGGTTTAACTGAACGAAGTCACGTTAGCTAGTCCATTTACCAACCACGCTGACCCATGACACTTACCCATTTACCTAGGCACGATTACCCATGACCCATTTACCATCTAACCTAATTTTTAACCTAATTTTACCCTAACACTACATAACCCTCATCTCACCCGCCTCCCTCACTTCGACGACACGCTTTTTCAGATTCATGCAAAACGAGAGAGAGAGAGTGAGAGTGAGAGAGGAAGGCGACGGCGCAGCAAGGAAGGCTTTAGGGTGGTTGTCGACGTCTGTAGGCGACCCTGGTGGTTGTTGTGGTGGCAGAAAAAGGTATGCGCGCAACTCTCCCTTCTGTTTTCGCTATTTCTGTCGGGTTTTGGTTCTTTGTTGCGTGTCTTAGGGAGGCGATCTTTGGTGGTTGTTGACGGGGTAAGGGAGTCGTGTGGTATGTGTCGAGTGTGGTTGTGGTTGTTAGGGAGGCTTTAGGCGGTGGTAGTGGCAGAGAGAGGCGGCATCGACACAGGGTAACAAACGGGTTAAATGCGGGTTTTCAGGCGGGTTTAGACGGTTAGGTTTGGGGTGGCGCCACCGTGGACTCGGGGAAGGTCGAAACGGCGGCGCCACGACATTTGTGTGCGTTGTTTGACGGCGAGCAGAGTGGTGGTGGTAGGATAGGTGTCTTTGTGGCGACGGTGGTGGGCGAGGGGTTGTGTAGGTGGGCTGCTGTGGTGGCAACCACGGGCGGTGGAGTGAACCGGGGGATTTCGTGGCCTCGGTTCGACTCACCAGGCGAGAGTCGAACCCGGTGAGGGCGGCGGTAACAACCAGTCGACCGTGTCGACACGGCGGCATCACGGTGGAAAGGTGGCGTGTGGGAGTTGGGGATCGGGTTGGAAGTCGTGGGTTGGGCGTGTTGTTTAGTCGGTTTTGATTCGTTTTCTTTATTATTTAAGTTATCGTAGTTAGTTAGTTAATTTAACTCCCGAGTTATTTAAAATAATTAGAGACGGGTTTTGAATCGGGTTTGTTAAAATGGAAAAGCTGCTATATCGGGAAAGTTTCCATTTAAGGAAACTTTCCATTTTAAGAAGTTTCTATTTTTAGTAATTTTCTAGTTTGGGAACGGGAATAGTTTAAGTAATTGTTTATCATTTATTTATCTTTCAGAGGGCGAATTTGTTGTGGAATATTACTGAGCACCCGACTATTTGACTACGATCGAGGTAGGGGAATACACTGATTGAGTTCTTACGAATATAAAGAGTTGGCATGTTCGGTGATTATATGACATATCTGATTATCTTATTTATCTTGTTGAGCATTATTATTTCATACGTTTCATACATTGCATTTGCATCGGAGTTGGAGTTGGAGGAGATGAGATTATTGCGATTAAGGCCCAGGCGGGTTCTGCAGACTTGCCCTGGTGTCCTCGGCCATTTAGCCGGTATATCGACGACGGTCGATTGATATAGTCTGCCGGGGATCGGTATGGTCAGGCGTTCGGGGATGTGTGTGATGGAGTTGAGAATGGAGGATTATAGCATTACATTCTTTATTTATATCGTATTACCTACTCAACCTCGCGGTTGACCACCTGTGTATTCATGTACGCTGTGATGATCCATTTACTTGGGAGCAGTTGACAGTTGTTGAGACATTTGGAGCCGGGGGGAGAGAGCATGGATCACCTGACTTAGAGCTAGCCCACTTTTATTTCCGTTTAGCTATCGACTTTATTTCCGGTTTTGAGACATGTTCCATTTCGATTGTAAACATTTATAAACTTTTAATTTAAAGTACTGTTTATCTTTCCCTTTGTTATCTACTGCCTCGGGTTTCCGAGATGGTAACACCCTTCTTTATCTGAGGAGTCCTAGTCCAGGCCCTTAAATAAATGGGGGTGTTACAGCAATGCACAAGATATGGGTTCAACTCCCACATTGGCTAGGTAATACCAAAAAGCCAGTAAATACATTAAATCTCCTCCACGATAATTTCCCTTATTTCATGTACATAGAACCTTATTTCATGCATATAGAACCTTATTTCATGCACATATAATCTTATTTCATGCCTATATAAAATTAACGTCCTTAACCAATAGTAATTAGTATCATAATATAATTAACCAACTGATGTAACTGAAGAATTTTTTAATGCACATATAACCTTATTTCATTCACATAGAACCTTATTTCATGCACATATAATTTTTCTTCATACCCATTTAACACTTATTTTATGCACATAAAACCTTATTTCATGCACATAGAACCTAATTTCATGCACATAGAATCTTATTTCATGCACATAGAACCTTATTTCATGCACATAGAATCTTATTTCATGCATATAGAACCTTATTTCATGCACATAGAAACCTAATTTCACGATCATAATGTGATAAGGAGTTTTATACCAGAATCAATGGTAGGTATGTACCATTTTCACCAGGCTTCAAACGACCACCAGGATGTTTGCAGAACGTGTTCCCAATTTGTAGAAGAAGAATGTGCGGATGATTATGCTCTTGAACCTATCAAATCATGGCAAATACCAAAAACTAAATATAACCTTCGATGCAAACCAAAAAGGGTTTAGGGTAGGATTGACCAACCCCGTACCCTACCCTAAACCCTTTCTCCGAAGAATTTATTCGAACGATGGCTGAAGAGTGTCTTAGCAGTTTATTCAACACATACGTTGAAGTAGTATCATAAGAGAAAATGCTTTTAGACTAGTATACATTCAATGGCATAACTTATACTTGAAGTTCTAGAAAATAAGTGTGAAAACTCAAGTATGACAAACTAAACAAACAGTGGCGTAGGAAACACTAATTAAAATAGAAGCAGGCTCATAAAGTGTGGAGCACATTTAGATTTTTAATTGTACTAATACAACAACTGAAGTTCCGACACCGACATTGTAGCTAATGTACGAATTGGTTATTTTGTGTATCTGGTGGTTAATATTGTGCAGGTAGTGTATATTTATATGCATCTATATGCAGGGAGTATTAGTATTTCACAACCGACATGGGAGTCGAACCCATACCTTATGCAATGCACAATGCTCTACCATTTGAGATAACCGGCTTTCAAAACACCATTACCTATATCATAACATGATCTTTAATTTCATAAAACAATTTAATCACACCCCTTAAGGTTCATACAAAAAGGTAAAATAAATTACATTCAGCCATACCAGTACCATAACATTCACAAGGCTATCCTATGCATATGTAAAATTAGACGACAACCTCACACAAATAATTTCAAAATACCAAAAAACATTGTATATGAAATACATAAAAAAAATACAACTATGGTTTCATATAGCATTAATAGGACCACTATTATAAAATTGAATAATTCCAATAGTTGATTAATGCAACCTCAGAACACTAGTATTCTGAGCACCAGGAACAGTAAACTCACACAAAGGAGCCCCATCTCCATACACCAAGTTATTACTAGTCCCACTATCATACTCAGTCCTTGATATCTGTCCTAACCCAGAAAACTTCTTCCAAACCTCGTCAAATATCTGCCGCGATTTGCTCCCTAATCCTACTGGATTAACCACCTCATCTAACCTCTTAATGACCCCACTTTCACCCACACCTTTCTTCTCCAATTCACTACTGTTATCAATGCTGCTTACAGTAGTAACTTCCTTCTATTCATTTTTACCATCATCAGCAGTAACAACCACAACACCAACATCCTTCTTGTTCTTGGAATGACTGCTCTTTTTTACCCTCTTCTTTTTACCAGTGGACCCATAAGTACTACTGGCTGATGCTCTTGGAACATACAACATTACTCTCCTGATATTACTGCTGCAATTGTTACTTCTTCTGACAGTAAGTAAATTCATTGCAGCTGCCTGGGCTGCTACAACCATCTCTGATTTATTGACAGTACAGTAAACTTCCTGAAATCAAAATCTACTGTTTTACAAACAGTAATTAAAACAAGGGATATTCTACATGGTACCCCTCAATTTTTCGACTTTCTACATGGTACCCCTACATGTTTTAAAACATACATGGTACCCCTAATTGTTGTCATTATCACTAAGTGTACCCCTAAACTTTATTTTCCGTCAATTAAATTCAGTTTTAAGCGTTAAGTGATGACTTGGACGGGTAACCAAGCTTGTCAGTTATTATCTCATGACATAAGGACTCTATTGGGCTCAATATCCATCTCGATCCTAATATTTATTGATATATATATGGGCTAAAATATTTTTGACGGAAAATTTGTTGATCCCTTGCCAAATTATCATGTCCAAAGATGGATATTGAGCTTAATAGAGTGCTTATGTCATGAGATGATAAATGACAAGCTTGGTTACTCGTCCAAATAATTACTTAACGCTTAAAACTAATTTTAATTGATGGAAAATAAAGTTTAGGGGTAGACTTAGTGATAATGACAACAATTAGGGGTACCATGTATGTTTTAAAAAGTGTAGGGGTATCATGTAGAAAGTCGAAAAATTAAGGGGTACCATGTAGAATATCCCTTAAAACAAAATATAACACTAAAGAAGTGAGCTAGGCTCTAAAATTACTCCATAAAATTAAGGGATACGTAAAATAATCTCACAATTGCAATATATGCAAAACTAATACTGCTTCAAAATTCCAAAACTCACTTAGAATCCATGAAAATACTTGGTTATCTTGCAATAGTAGAGTACTAACGTGATTCTAAATGGATTCTAATTTTTCGAGAATGAAGCTCTAATAACAAATAACATAAAGTTTCAATAGAAATTTGAAGTATAAAAATAAAATGGTATCTAATAAATTAAATTGAGAAATCAAGAAAATCAATCAAATTTTAGGATTTTTTCGATTTGAGGTAAACTTTTAATATAATTTCTACAGATTGTTGAATACTATCCTAATTTTTCAGAAATCAGATAGTAAATAACTAAAAACGCACCTCCTAAAGGAAAAAGAGTGGTGGCGACACTAGAATCGCGACGGTCGACATGGTGGAATCGAAGATGAGTGAATTTTGAGAAAGGGGGGAGAACTTGTGAAACGAGAGTGGATGAGAGAGAAATAGGTAATTGGAATTATTGGGGAATTTTTAATAATTGAGTCCAAAACACGGGATTAATCTCAGCTCTAATCAGAATTCATCCAATGGTTGTAAATAGTTCTCATGGTTCTCATTATTTTGATGGTTCTCATAGGATCTCAAATATATATATATATATATATATATATATATATATATATATATATATATATATATATATATATATATAGAGAGAGAGAGAGAGAGAGAGAGAGAGAGAGAGAGAGAGAGAGAGAGAGAGAGAGAAGAGATCATGTAAGTCTATGTATATGTATTGAGTCCATAAGTCCTATTATGAGCCATTGGATGGAGGGAGATGGAGGGATGAGATGAACCCACCCAAAGTCATTATATGTTTTCCACTCACCCATTTCTCTCTCATCTCACACATTTCACTCCTCTTCTCTCAAAACCTTAATAAAAAAAAACCCAAAAAATCCAAATAAATAAAAAACCTAAAAAATCCAAATAAATAAAAAAAACTCCAAAAAATCCAAATAAATAAAAATCCAAAAAATCAAAAATCCAAACAAATCAAAACTTCTCTTCCTCATACACCACCACCCCCACCCGATACCACCACTCACCACCACCACCGCACCGCGAGTAAGTTAACTTTTTTTTTTTTTTTTTCCAGATTGTGCATCTTTTTTATCGTCTTTTTTTGTTTTTCATGTTTTGTATTAAATTTGTTGTTTGAAGTTGTTTTATTTCTATTTGTTAATATTAATCTTAAATATATTAAAGTTATTATAATTCATATTTTGACATTTCAAAATTCGTCTTGTTTTTTATTTTTTCAAATCTCGTCTCGTTAAAGTCGTTGTGTTATATAAATTTATCAGTTTAGTATTTAAATTTCAATGTATATTTAGTTATTTTCTCAAATTCCAATGTTTATAACTTCAACCGCTTGTTTTATAAATTATTTAAAATTTCGTCTTGTTAAATTCCGTGTTGTTATATAAAATTTTCGGATTTATTATTAAAACTTCAATGTGTATAACTTCACTGATATTATGTATAACTTCAATGAACATTATGTATAACTTCACTGATATTATGTATAACTTCACTGGCATTATGTATAACTCCACTGACATAATGTATAACTTCACTGACATTATGTATAACTTTAACTTACATTATGTATAACAATGACATTGTGTTAGTTTCAAATCTGAATTACATTTGGACAAAAGTTATACTATTATGGATTAAGTTATAGAGAAAAGGACTAAAGTTATACTATACGTAAATTTACATGACAAGTTTTATATAAATTGTCATACTATAATTGTGCAACTTTAGTCTAAATAAAAAGGAGAAATGAGAAGAATAAGAGATTTAATATTATAAATTTATAACTTTAACCCATAATGATATAACTTTTATCCTAAATATTGTAACCTTAATATTTAAAGGGTACAACTTTAGTCAAAAATTGTATAACTTTAGTCCATAATAGTATAACTTCAGTCATTTTATGTATAACTTTAGTACAAATTTGTATAACTTTAGTCCAAAATTGTATAACTTACACAAATTTGTCAGTGAAGTTGCATAGTATAACTTCAGTCATTTTTTGTATAACTTTACTCCAAATTTGTATAATTTTAGTCCAAAATTGTATAACTTTAGGAATATAAATTCACATTTAAAACCAACACAATATAATTTTAGTCATAATTAGTGCAACTTTCATCACAAGTAATGTAACTAGTCATGTAGTCCAAGTTCACGTAACTTTAATGTTTGAAGTGTATAACTTTAGTCGTAAGTAGTGTAACTTTAGTAGCAGATAGTATAACTTTAGTTGTGTTTACATATAGTTTTGAAAATTCAAAATAAAAAAAGTGATGAAAGTTGAGAAGAAGAAAACTAGATCTGAAAACTAATAATAAAAAAATAACCAAATAACAATAACAAAAAAAACCCATAATAACAAAAACCCGTTAATCTAACAAAAAAACCCGTAAATCTAACAAAAAAACAAATATAAAAAAAAAACCAAATAACAAAATCATGATTCATAAAAAAAAAATTAACAATGAAAAATAAAAATTTAATTTATTACTAAAAATTAAAAAAACCGTCTCACAACAACGTCAGATAATTGAAATACAATACAATAACAATAATTGAAATAAAAAACGTCAGATCTAAAAATTTAAATATTTAAATTTGAAAAATATATATATCGTGTGTATAACTTTAATGCACGCAGTGTATAACTTTAATAGACAAGATGTATAACTTTAGTCCAAAATTTGTGTAACTTCAATTTATAGAATGTATAACTTTAGAGGTTAATAGTATGAATGACCCATGACAACAACAAATTATACATAAATAAAAAAGGTAAATCTGAAGAAAAAAATCAAATAATAATAACAACCAAATAACAAAATAAAAAAAAATAACAAAAACAAAGATCTGAATCTGAAAACAAAAACAAAAACCAAAATAACAAAAATAACCAAATAAAAAAATAACAAATAACAAATAACAAAAACAAACAAAGAAAACGTGAATCTGAAAAAATGAAGAACAAAATAAATTAATAAAAATGAAGAAAACGTGAATCTAAAAAAAAAAAATTAACAATGAAAAATAAAAATTTAATTTATTACTATAAATTAAAAAAAACGTCTCACAAGTATACCAACACACAAATACTAAAAAAATACTGAAAAAAAAAAAAAAAAATCAAAATCAAAAAACAATATATACGAAATCTGAAATTAATAATAAAAAAAATAAAGCAAAAAAAATGAAAACTAACAGCACAAACAAACGATTCACCATCAACAACAAACAAAACAAGATCTGAAAAAACAAAAACCACCACCACGACCGACCCCCACCACACCAGTACAAAGACGAAAGGAGGACGGGAAGAAGGTGGTGGCGGCGTAAGGGGCTGCCGTGGTGGATCTGAGAGAGAAGAAATGAGGAAGTAGATGCGGTGGTGTTAGGTGTCGGGATGGCGCGACAGGGTGGCTAGCTAGTGGGGTTGTTTGGTGTCGGGATGGTGTGTGGTGTCGGGATGGTGTGGGGATGGTGTGGCGTGGTGTTTGTGGTGTGGTGTTTGCGTTGTGGCGTGTTGGTGGGTCCGGTGGCGTGACGGTAGAGAGGAGTGTTTGTGGTGTTGGGTCAGCGACGATTGGAGGCGAAAAGGAGGTGAATGGTGGTGGGCGTGGATCTGGCCGCCGAGTGAAGGGAGAGTAAAGGTGGGAGGATTTGTGTTTATTTTTTGGTTTTTGGTGGAGGATTTGTGTTTATTTTTTGGTTTTTGGTTTTTGTTTTGGTTTTTTTTAGTTTGTTTTTATTTGGGTTTTTTTGTTTTGAGAGAATGAGAGGAAAATGAGAGAGAAAGAGGGATGAGAGAAGTGTGAGAGAATGAATAATGAGTGAGTGAGTTGGGATAATTAGAATGAGGAAGGAGTTATTCAGATTAGGAAAGAGTTATACAGGATTAGTGTGGGAGATTAGGGAGGGAGATTTGTGGCCCTCCATCAAGATGTAATCTCATCCCTCCATCCCTTCCATCCTAAGGTCCTTATAAGGACTTAGGGACTCATAAGATATAAGGGACTTATGAGAACCCTTATATATATATATATATATATATATATATATATATATATATATATATATATATATATATATATATATATATATATATAGAATCCGGTGAGAACGAACACTCGGTGCAAACGGTGAGAACGTAATAAGATAAGAACATAATAACAAACCCAATATATTCTCACTCCCTCCTCTAACAGCCCCGTACATTTCAATCGACCCTAACCTCCTTCATCCTTATCCACAGCCCTAACCCGTCATCAGCCACCTTGCCGGAGCAAAGCCACCACGTCGGAGCAGCGTCACCTCGCCGGTGCACGCACCCTTGCTCACCACTGCGCACCGTCTGTTTGCCAACCACTCCGCCACTCTCACCATTAATTTCCCTCAATCAAGAAAGACACGTCTCACTCCCAATCATCATTTTTGTATTTAGATTTATTCAACTGTTTGCTGTGTAGGCTGGATCATTGTATTACTTGGTATTTGTAGTGGGTTTAGTTTATTGAATCATCTCATCGCAGTATTTCATGGGTTTCAGTTGTGTAGTGTAAAACCAGATGAAAAAAGCAGCGTCCTATTGCCTTATGCGGATAGGTCTCTCGTAACCCTCAAGGAAATCAACTTTCATTGTTATTGGGTGAACCGACGAAGTTTTTCGAGGATTTTAGTTTCAGCAAACGATGTTTACATTTCAATTTTACATGCTTGTTTAATGTTTTATTATCAACAATTGGCTCCCTCATCGCCAATATATCCACCAGATTGTCCAAATAGAATGACTAAGTAAAGCTCCGAGGAATTCTCATCGATAGTCAAGTCTAACAACCTCCAATGCTTGGACACCAGTCAATATCCAACGACCTTACCACCTCCCTTCCTTTAGTTTCCTATCTATTTTAATGTATCTACATTAATCATTGATGTATCTAACTGCTATTTTAATGTATCTTAACATTGATACACAAAATTATTTATTAGGTACATCAAAATTGCTCTAAGATACATCAATATATAAATCACATACACCAATTTCGTTTAAGAGCAATGTTCATGTTTGCTGCAAATTTGATGGACTTTGGATGATTTAATAGTGTTTTTTACTCAAATGAGTTAATGATTGGTTGTATTATGGGTTTTAATAAGCTATTGTTGCTGATTTATAAGAAGCAATCTTTAAATGAAGTGATAAAACCTCCCTCATCTCCACGCCTTATCTTGTCATCAGAGTGATTACTCATCTGCTGCCGTAGAATCCGTTGTCGCCACCATCTACAGCCACACGTCCATCACAACCTTTACCCCACGGTGGGTTCTATGGGTGATTCGGTGTCTTACCTTGATATTGTTGCCGCTTTCGATTTACGATTGTTGGCGGTTTTTGGTGAAACAGGCAATGTTGGCGGCGATATCAGGCGAGAGAAGATATAAGAATAAGCGTGCGGAGATGGAGGTCGGCTCCTCGCCAGAATTGTGAAGGTTATTTGGTGGTCGTCGGCGTAATCGGGTGGTCTTCGGCAATGAGCGGTGGTTGAGTGGTCATGGGTGAGTGATAACTGGTAATTGGGAATGTTGGGAATAACGGGTTTGTAAAATGAATAACAATTGCCTTAACATTTTGTGCGTGGATTATATTTATTATAATTATTAATTGAGTCGTTCTCACCGTTTGCACCGAGTGTTCGTTCTCACCGGATCTTGACTCTCTCTCTCTCTCTCTCTATATATATATATATATATATATATATATATATATATATATATATATATATATATATATGTGTATATAGAGAGTTATTTATATATATGTTGATCGGATGTCGTTTGCATAAAAGTATAGTAAGTTGGGAGTGTGAGTTTAACATGCGGGTAGTGTACGAGTCTGCATGACTTGATCGAGTGGGGGGCACTCGATCGAGTAGGTGAGAGACTCGATCGAGTGGGTGTGACTCGATAGAGTAGGTAGTTTTTCGTTTCTGGGCAGAAGTCTGTTTTTGGGCACTCGATCGAGTAGGATAGGGGACTCGATCGAGTAGGGTCAGCTCGATCGAGTGGGGTGTTGACTCGATCGAGTATGTTTTAAGGAGCTCTTTGGTCAGGTTCTGGAGTTGGGGTACTCGATCAGGTAAGTTGGGCTACTCGCTCGAGTGAGCTCAACTCGATCGAGTGGATGTGGGGGCTCGATCGAGTAGGTGCGTTGCAGGTTGTTTATGTGTTTTGAGATATGGGCTGTAAGTTTATGTTTATCTTTTCTTATATAGTTACAAGATGCCTCCGAAAAGAACCGCTTTGTATGCTAGGGCTGAAAACATGAGCGTTGATGAGATAGTGAAGATGTTGGAGCACCAAGATGCTCTCACTGAGGCTTTAAAGAGGGTTGGGAAGGATAAGGAAGAGAAACCTAATCACTCCAAGATCAGTGTACATATTGTGTGGTTTAATCCTAAAGAGTACATGGGTACAGGGGCGCCAATTCTGCTAGATAATTGGCATAGAGAGATGGAGAATATTCTTAATCTGGTTCATTGTCCGGAGAAGTTAAAGGTGGAACAAGCTGCGTTCTACCTGAGGGAGGCTACCGGTGAGTGGTGGGACAAGGTTAAGGTGAGTGCCTTGGATATATATGTAAAACAGGGGTTGCCTGCGATACCTTGGGATGAGTTTAAGAAGGCTATAAGGCGATAGTTCGTACCTGAGCATGTGCGCAGTAAGCTGAGGGAGGAGTTTGATTATTTTAAGATGACATCTGACATAACAGTTGCTGAGTATTACCATAAGTTTAATGAGAAATTGAGGTATGCTGAGGATATGGGACTGAGCCAAGAGAACTTGGCATTGAGGTTTGAGAAGGGGCTGACCCCGAAGATCATGGAGAAGTTACCCGTAGGAGCTCTTACTGATGTGAAGGAGGTCTATGAGCGTGCTGGGAGGGCTGAGAGGTTAGTTGAGATGACCAAAGAGAGCCGTGAGAGAGCTTCAGAGAAGCGGAAAGCTGAGAGTGAGGGTGGTGGCCAATCTAGTTACAAGAAGGGTGGCCATAACCTGGCAAGAACGTACTCATCAGGTTCGGGGTTTAGTGTTGGGGCTTCTTTCAAGCGTGGTCGTGGGAATGGTAGCAGCAGTTGGGGGTATGACTTGTTATAACTGTGGCGGTGTGGGCCACAAGAGGCATGAGTGCACCAGTGCTATGAGTGGGGGTTTCCAGAGACCGTCATAGGGGAGTTTTTCTCAGGATCCTTCGCAGAGTTAAGCTAATAACAGGCCGGCTGGGTCGTGGAACAACATGGGTGGCCAGAGTAACAACCATGGTGGGGCTTACGGCAATGGCGGTAATTCATACCAGAAACCAGCAATGAACAACAACAACAACAATCAGGGGTCGGCTGCTAAGCCGGCTACTTCAGCTAGTACTGCCCAGGGAGGTGGGCAGAAGACCAGCGGTAAGCTGTTTATGATGGTGAAGAAGGCAGCTGAGGATGATGTTAACGTTATCACCGATACCTTTCTTGTTAATGGAGTCTTTACTTTTATTTTGTTTGATTCGGGAGCGTCACAGTCGTTTGTATCATCGAGTCATGCTAAGCGGTTAGGTTTGAGTGAGTATGATTCTGTAAAAGAGGAAGTTTTTATACCTTCAGATGAGTCTGTATCTTGTGGGCGGTTGTATAGAGGCGTGTCTATGATGGTTGGGCAGGTTGACTTACCGGTAGACTTGTTAGAGTTTCCCCTGGAGGGTTTTGAGATGATAGTTTGTATGAACTGGTTGGGTAAGTATAAGGCTAAGATAGATTGTCATCAAGAGAGGGTTTCTTTGAGAGGTCCTAAGGGGATTAGTGTGTCTTATCGTGGGTTTGTTGTCAAACCCAAAATTAAGTTGATTGCAGCAGTGACCTTGAAGTCCTATCTGAGGAAGGGGTGTCCGTTGATATTATGCCATGTGAGAGACTATAGAGTGGAAAGTCCGTCAGTTGAGAAGATACCAGTAGTGGGAGAGTTTCCAAATGTCTTTCCAGAGGAGATATCGGGGTTGCCGCCGAAGAGGGAGATAGACTTCAGTGTTGAGTTTAAACCGGGGACGAGGCCAATCTCTAAGGCACCGTACCGTATGGGTTCTAAGGAGTTGGAGGAGCTAAAGAAACAGCTAGATGATCTGATTGAGAAGGGATACATTAGACCTAGTGTATCACCGTGGGGAGCACCACTCCTGTTTGTGAAGAAGAAAGATGGGCGCTTGAGGTTATGCATCGAATATATGGAGCTGAACAGAGTTACGATAAAGAACAAGTATCCTTTATCGAGGATAGACGATTTGTTTAATCAGTTGAACGGTGCATCGGTCTTTTCTAAGATCAATTTGAGGCCGGGTTATCATCAGGTGAAGATTCGGGAAGAGGACATACCGAAGACGGCTTTTACATCGAGGTATGGTCATTATGAGTATGTTGTGATGCCATTTGGGTTATCTAATGCACCAGCAGTGTTTATGGATTTGATGAAACGGGTCTTCAGTCAGTTCTTGGATCGGTTTGTGGTGGTCTTTATAGATGATATTTTAGTCTTTTCTAAGACTAAGGAGGAGCATGAGGAGCATCTGAGGCTAGTGTTGCAGACTTTGCGAGACAATCAGTTGTATGCAAAGTTGTCCAAGTGTGAGTTCTGGTTAGAGAAAGTTGCTTTTCTGGGGCATCTGATTCCACAGAAGGGTGTAGCTATGGATCCTGCAAAGATTGAAGCAGTTACTAAGTGGGAAGCACTAAAGAATGTGGCAGAGATCAGGGAGTTACTAAGTGGGAAGCACTTTTTGGTGGCCTGGGATGAGAAAGAAATAGCAGAGTTTGTGGCTCGTTGTTTGACATGTCAGAGAGTTAAAGGGGAGCAGCGACGACCACAAGGTAAGATTTAGTATCTTGAGGTACCTGAGTGGAAGTAGGAGTCCATTTCTATGGATTTTATAGTGGGTTTGCCGAGGAGTCAGCATGGTAATAACATGATATGGGTTATAGTTGACCGACTGACTAAGTCAGCTCACTTTGTCCCGATGAAAGATAATTGGACCAAGATACAGCTAGCCTTGGCTTATAGGAAGCACATGGTTTGGTTACATGGGGTGCCTAAAGATATAGTGTCCGATAGAGATGCGAGGTTCATATCACGATTTTGGAAAGATTTGCAGGAAATGATGGGAACTACTTTGAAGATGAGTACAACATTTCATGCTGCAACAGATGGCCAGACAGAGAGGACCATCAAGACTTTAGAGGACATGTTGCGAGCTTGTGTTATGGATTTTGGTGGTAGCTGGGAATAGAGGTTAGATTTGATTGAGTTTTCTTATAATAACAGCTATCACACTAGTATAGGCATGGCGCCGTTTGAGGCTTTATATGGGAGGAGATGTAGGAGTCCGATATGTTGGGATGATAGTACTGAGGCAGTTGTTTGGGGCCAGAGATGGTACATGAGATGGTTGAATAGGGTAAGCTGATCAGACAGAAGATGAGAGCGGTCCAGGATCATCAAAAGAGTTATGCAAACCTACATCGTCGTGACATAGAGTTTCATGTTGGGGACAAGGTTCTTTTGAAAGTGGCTCCTATGCGTGGGGTCGTGAGATTTGGGAAGAAATGGAAGCTCAGTCAGAAGTTTATAGGACCATATGAGACTTTGGATCGTGTGGGTGAGGTTGCTTATCGGTTGGCTTTACCAGATGCTTTGGATAGAGTGTATAATGTGTTTCATGTATCTCAGCTGCGGAAGTATGTTAGTGATCCGTCACATATGTTAGAGGTAGAGAACATCGAGCTGGATGAGTCCTTGTCTTATCTTGAGGTGCCCAAATAAATTCTTGATCGCAAGGTTAGGAAAACCAGACACGGTGAGACAGTATTGCTTAAGGTTCTTTGGTCTAACCATGAGATTGAGGAGGCCACTTGGGAGGTGGAAGAGCCAATGACGGAGCGGTATCCGTCTCTTTTTGATCAGGTATGTGTGGTTACGGGGACGTAACCTTGTTTCTTTTAGGGGGTAGAAGATGGTCGCATAGAGTTTGTGCAGGTTTTATGTTGGTTTTAGTACAGTTAGTAGTTATCTTGAGTCGGGTTGAGTTTTGTTTTGAGAGTTTTGTTCTGAGTTTTGATGATGTTGTTGTGTCGGGGTGATGTTATTGTGTTTTGTTTTTGGTTGTGGTTTTAAGGAGGGAAGATTGTAATACTACGGTTTTATGTGTCTTAGGGTACTCTATCGAGTGGGACTTACTCTGTCGAGTAAGTAGATTTTTATGCAAAACAGTAGTCTGCCTGTAGGGTACTCGATCGAGTAAGCTTGTCACTCGATCGAGTAAGGGTCACTCGATCGAGTAAGTGAGTTTACGGGCCGAGTTTTGACGGGTTTTGTTAATGACGCGAGATTAATATATAATGATACCGTCACTTTTCTTGAACCTTTTTAACTATTCTAAAAACCTAATTGAGAAGAAAGGAGTTACGTAAGTTCATCTCATCGCATCATTAGCAAATCCCCAAGGCTACGTTCGGTGGATCATCTTGTTTCTTTACGCCACTGTGATCCTTCTGTCGAGGGTAAGCTTTTCATATAAGTTTTATAATGTTTTGTTAAAGTTGGTTAAACCCTAATTGGGTGATTTGGGGATTTTGGGTGATTTATGTGATTATGGTTGTGATTGTATGTATGTATGATAGGAGGAGGTTTCGTTGAGGAGAGATTCTGACTTAGCTGCTTGATCGTCTGTGGTGTTTGCTTTCCAGGTAGGGTTTCCCTACTCAATATTGGCTACATAAGTTGTTGGTAAATTGTTGTTGTAACTGTTGAGTATCTGTACTGTTGGATTGGCTTTGGTGTTGTTGATAGTATACTGCTGATTGATTGTGTAACTGTCTGTGATCTTCGGGGCGCGTCCCTGGCTGAGTGGAGTCACTTGCGGGAGTGGCTTCACGCCCTTGATTCGCCCTCTGTGGAACCCGTTACAGAGGGGATATGCACATTAATGAACTTGGGTTTATCGCTCGATGGAGATGAGCGGGGATTTGGTGGGTACGGCTGCGGTCCTCCACTGGCGGCGTGGAGTACTTGTTGCGATGTGCACTCTTGCAGGACTACACAGTTTAGTGTGTAGTCATTTGTGTGGAGTTTGGAGATGGAGACTGGGGATTTGTGTGAATTGCTTGAGCTGTTTGTGACGTTGTTTCTTTGTAGCATTTGTTTTTATGTAATCAGTACTGACCCTGTTTAAATGTTTTTAAAATTGTGGTGATCCATTTGGGGGTGGTGAGCAGTTATTGAGCAGGTATGAGACGATGTGTATGAGATAGCTGGGATGAGTCACCACGTTGCATTTTAGAAGTCTTTCGCTGTGTCAAACACTTTTATAGTTTTGATAGTAGACAGTTTTGAGAACTTTGTATTTCATTTAAACGGTTTTGGAGTTGACATGTAATCACTTTAAACTTTGTTACTATTTAAGTATGTTTCCTTATTGTCTTTTGATTATCATTGCCTCGGAAACCGAAATGGTGATGTTCTCATACCTTAAGTGGTCCTGGTAAGGCACTTGGAGTATAAATTTTCTGGGCAGCTATGGACGGGTATTTGTGATGCTTGGGATACGACATGGATTTGTCCCTTGGAGGTTGGTGATGCCTTTCTAGTGTGGTATGACTATCATTTTGTTGGGTTTAAAAGACGACTTTGGTAAGTATTTTTCATTGTTATAATACTCTTATTTGGGAATTGAAGAATGAAGCCAAATCTTAGAGAACAAGTCACCCAATTAGGCGTGTATAACAGATAAAGTATTTTTGAGGGTTGGGTCGTGATACCAAGCATAGAAAGAAAATCTACCTTACACTTTAGAAGAATGGTTGAATAACTATCGTGGAAGGGGAAGAGGATAGTGCAGCGAACGACTCTTCGTCTTGGTAGCTGACTGTTTTTAATGTCACCTTTTTTTGTGTTGTATTTCTCTGTTTTGGTGATTATGTTCTTTGTGGTTTTGTTTTTTTATTGGCTTTTAGAACTCGTCTGGGACTCCACTCGCTCTAGGTCTCTGGGTTTATCCCGTCTTATTAATAAAAAAAGTAAGGGATTATTCTAATTTAAATAGAGGCTTTAGATTTGATCTTTGGAATAAAACTGTGCCAAATTCATGAAGAGGAGTTTTAGTACTCTTTTAGTCATACTCGGCTCGAGTAAGAACTAAACAAAATATTTAACAAAAAGTAGTAACCCATTTGCTAAAATACTAACCCAAATTATAAATATATATGCAATTATATAGGAGCACAAATTCTCATTTAAGACGGTATTATCCGTCTTGATTTTAAGGTGGGTCAAATATACTGCGTCGAGAGAGAAAAAAGATGAGAGGGTTTGTGAGGATGGAAAATGAGAAGGGTAATATTGGAAAAAAAATGTACTGCGTTGAATAAACAACATACTACGAAAATAAACAACCCCAAAATTTTCTCCCCAAGCTAAAAACCCGGTTCTGTCAATGCTCTCATAGCATTCCTTCAGGAGATCTATCTTTTAGTTGGTTATTATACAGTAAGACGTGATCAAGATTCAGAATTTCAGACCTCACCACAGCAAAACCCATGCAATTCAAAGATAACCTGATCTATAATTAACCTAAATGACCATCCAACCACAAAGTGAACTACAAGATAACAATGATGTCTAGCAACGACTCAAGTCAGCCTAGTTAAATGACTGTTCACCAGTCACACCTCGAGTAAGCTCCACTAAATCAATCCGTAATTACATTACCAGTTACCACATGTCATTAATAATCACAACCCGAGTCAGACCAATTAAGCCTATCTATAGCTACTTGACTAAGAGTGACAAGGATCCAAAATGTCCTATAATAACCATGCACTTAAAAATGATCTTGCCGAAATAACCCATTTATTAGGTTTACGCACCCTAGCAGCTATCTTTTAGAGTTTTTTCTCGCTTCTTAATTTGTTCTACATGCAAATACATTTTGTCAAAAATAAATCTTCCTTAAGACGGGTAGTATTTGTCTTAAGGGTAAGATGGGTCGGATGGTACCATATTGTCTCAATATGGTTAAAGCTGACAATAATAGCCAATGTAAGGTTAAGCGTCAGAGATAAGTGTAGGGCAAGAGCTATGTTTAGTAGGTAGAGACTAAAGTGACATTAAGCATTAAATAAATGCTTATTATTTACAATCCCCATAAAGTTTGAAAACAATTCATTTCCAAAGATTATGCAAAGGGCCTGTTATTCATCCTCTTTTATTTTATGTAGAATTTTCAATTAAAAAAAACACTATTCATCTTCTCTGATGCTTTCTTGTATAATTTGTTAGCGGGTTGCAATTGTACAAGAATGGTAACATACAACACATCTAAGTTAACATTATACCACAATTTGATAGAAATTTTTTGTTACCAGGTGTTGGAATTTTGCTACCATTTATTACTCATGTTGGTTGTCATTATATAACTACTAGTTGGTTGCACCGCGCATGATCCCCTAAGATATTTTGATAATTGATATTTTATGTGTATGTTAGTGTATCTTTATTTGGCTCGACTGGCTGTACATGTTGAGTTTCGACTATCAATCCCAATGAAACTCTTGTTATATTGTTTTGATGGTTGAATCGATTGCAAACAAAATTTCATCCATTTATAAATAATTCATATTTAACTTTGTTGAGAACATGAATATCTGAATATAACTACGCCTTTTACTTATATGGTTAATTGTTAAAGCATACAATTACATGGAATACACAAGACATTAGTATTGTGTTGTAGCTTGCGAAATAATGTAAGCATCACTCCTCCTCCTCCCCTTCTTTCTCATATTAACTGTTCTTCTCCCCTTAGCCCTTCTTACTCCTTCTTCTCCATTTTCCCAACCTTCCTCACCCTATACCCCGTCCTCGTCTTTCTCTTCCCCTTTCTCTCTAACGCCGCAGCATCCTAAACCACCTCCGCCTCTTCAACATCACATCGTGGTCCTCCTTCTTCCCTTTCCCCTTCCTCTTCCCCTATACCTTCTATGTTCTTATATCCTCCTTTTATGTATTCTTCATTGCCCCTCCTCTTCCTCCTCTTCCTCCACTTACTCTCATATTACTCCTCCCATTTTTCGTAGCACTCCTCCTCCATATTTTCTCCTTTCTCCTCCCCCTTCCTTCCTCTTTCTTTTTCCTAATTGTTCCCATCCTTCCATTTCCTTCTCTTTCTACCTCTTATTCTTTCTCCTTACTCTGTTTCTCGACCTCCATCCCTTTCCCCTTCTTCCTCCCTTATACCTTCCATTTTCTCTCCTCTTCCACTTGCTATCATATTATTACTCCTCCAATTTTTCCTCGTACTACTCCTCCATATATTCCCCTTTCTCCTCCCTCACCCTTCATCTTTGTCTTTCCTCTTATCGTTTACATTCTTCCATTTCCCTCTCCATACCTCCTATTCTTCCCCCTTGTTCTCTTCGTCGACCTCCGTCCCTTTCCCCTTTTCCTCTTCCTCTTCTCCCCCTATTATTTGTCCTACTCCCCTTAACCCTTCCTTCTTTTTCCCCCATTCTTCACCGCCTTCTCCTCCCTCTCTTCTTTCCCCCCCTTTTTTTTTCTCTTTAACGTTGTGCCACTTAATCCTTATCCCTATTCTCATCCTCTTTGTCCCCTTTCTTATTCCTTCTCCCCCTTCTATTTTAATGTCTCCGTGCCTCCTCTGTCTCCGTGCCTCCTCTTATGTCTAGTCTCTCTATGCTTATTCGAAGAAAATGGCATCCTGATTACGATTGCCTCTATTAACTGATATACTAATGAAAACGAAATTCGATACATTTAATAAATTCTATTTTCTAAGTGGAGTTCTCTTATGATTTTTTAAATTTCTCACTATAACCACTTCTCTTCCTATTACTACTACTCCTCCTCCACCCAATTCTCCTCATACTACTCGCCCTTTTCCTCTTACCCCTTCATCATCCTCCCCTTTCCTCATACCTCTCCCCATCTCTTATCCTCCTCTTTCTCTCTCCATTTTCTCTCGTGCGATACCCCAAGATATTCTTGATTGTTGATGTTTCATGAGCATGTTAACATTTAATTTTTATATGAGTTGTAGGTACATGTTGATTGTCGTTAAAGTAAACTATTATCGTTGTACTTCATTGACAAGTAAATTGTCCCTAAACAAAGTAAGTACTCATAAATAATTCATATGTAATTTTGTTAAGAACATGATTATTAACACATAACCACATCTTGTGTTTGAATGATTAGTTGTTAAAGAATATAATTACATTGAACATACAAGACATTAACAGTACGTCTTAGCTCATAGAGTAACATAAACACACATAAGATATCCAAACGAAACTAATAACGATGTACAAAAATGGTAAATATTGCATCTATTATTTTTTTATAAAGATGCTCAACATAACTAATTGTGTTTATCATACGTGTAATTATACTAATCATTAGTCAGTTAGTCAACTAATTGATGCTTATCCTTGGCACATTGAGACATGAGCACGTGAGGATAATGCATAAATTTTTCTTATAGATATTATTTATAGATAATTTATAAAGATTTTTGTGAAAAGCAACATATACGATGCATGAAGCGGAGACGGCCATTATCAGTCAATATAGTAAACAATTGGGGTAAAGGGGGTTTATCTTTCACTTTAGGTTGCCAGGTTTTCTAATTTATCACACTTGTTTACCATTCTAAGATTGGAGGAGGCAATCCGGTTAGTCAGGTCGGGTTTGGGTCGAGTCACGTCAAGTTCGGGTTATATAATGTCAGTCTACCCTTTCGGGGTTGAGTTGGGTTCAGGTCTAGTCAAAATGATGTGTCGGATCGGGTCATATCAAGTTCTAGTTTTGGTGGAGTCACTCAGATTGAGTCATAATTGTCAACTTTACCTGTGGCTATACTTGCCAACTATAAATCACAAATAGGAATATAGGATGGAATGAACAAAGACGTGTCAGACTAACAATAGAACTTGAGTTGGTCTCACACATAAAGTAGTCTCATCCTCCACTTATAAGTAATACTCCGTATATCCGATAGGCTCGTTGCCACAAACTTTAAAATTCTTTGATAATTGATTTTGGACAAATTTAACAAAGTTCATAAACAAGTGCCATGAGATATGTTATCATAACATTGCCGCGCATAAAAAAATCAATTCAGCGACATCATAATTTTCTCCATAAAACAATGATCTCAATGTTTGGCAGCTAACATGTCACTAAAATACTTGACATAAGTTATACTGGTTTTTCTAATGTTTGGATAAAACATGATCAAAACCTGCGATCATCATTGACACGGAGAAAAAACATCAGGGACTAACTGTTGGACTTCCGGACTCGCTCTTATATGCCATCCTTTTCCGCGTTTTACCACATGGTGGCCTAAGTGAAAGAATCAATTGAATTTGAATCAATGGAAGATATATTCTCACTCAAACAGATAAAAATATATTGCCATGGCAATAAGAGGATAGAACAGTACTCTAGGTGGAGCATAACATTTGGATCTTCTTTCTTAAATTCACTGCTAGCTAAAGCAGCAAATTTGTCAGAAGAAACCTTTCTCTTTATGGGATAGTATTCTAGATACATCTGCTCCGATTTCTCAGTTGGTGTCACAAACTCTTGAAGTTTTGCCACCTGCAATATGACACAGCTGTCGCACCCCTATCAAAAATAAAACCAACCGATCTCTATAAAATGTAGTAGAGGTAGTCGGGTATCGTATCCACAGGGAGATGGGAATTTCGTATGCTAAACTAAGTCTGTCTAGGTAACCATTTCTTGGGAGTTGTTGATTCTAAACTACAGAGGTCTAGAGAAGAGGAGCAGCAAGGAAATAAGCAAAGAGTTCTAATAAAATTATCAGATAAAGAGAAACACCTAGGACAGTCGGTTCACCATGGTTCCTCTGGAGGTCTAATTTAAGATCAAAGGTTGACATGAACTCGGTCTGCAGAGTAACGAAAAGGTCCTTCTGGTCCGCTATTCACCCTAAAACATTACTAACTTAGCTTCCGCCCCCATTACAATGTTCTAATGTTCACTGCAAGTCTTACCTTTTCCAATCTTCCGATCTAGGTCAAGGTGTAACTAATCAACTAGCCAAATGCGTCGACTCAAGTAGCTAATTGATATTAAATGCAGTGATTAACAACACAAACCTAATTCTAGTCAAGTCTAATCACCTAATATTAACCTTCCTAATTACCATGGCTCTCCCTATGTCCTAGCAAAAGGAGATTAGCTATGCATAATGGAAATAGAGAAATTAACAATAACAAACGAAATAATTAATTTGAACATGATAATAAGAAGATGAATTGGAAGACAAGAAAATAAAGCAATAGAGCAAAGAAATGATAGGAATAATAACAATAAGCAATAATTAATAAAACGAAATTAAAGATCTAAAGTACCGAATACAATGAATTGGAGAAAGTAGAATTTTTAGGTTTAAGGAGTAAAAGTGCCAGAGAGAGGAATGAGAGATGATATCTCGTTCTATCTGTCGTCGACCTATTTATTCTAAGATAGAACTAAAAATATTTAAAAGGTAAATCTAAAAGATTGCGTAAAAAATATTCTAAGCGTTAAAACTACTCGACCGAGTAGAAATAAACCACTCGATCGAGGATAATAAAGGTCAAACATCTCGATCGAGTAGAATAGGTACTCGATCGAGGAACTCATCAAAGACCCTTCTCGATCGAGCAAAGGAAAGCACTCGATCGAGAGTTCTCAGCATCAAAGGGTGCTCGATCGACCAGTTTTAGTAGTCAACTTAGTCGATCGAGTTAGCTAGCACTGAATCAGCGTGGATGAATTCAAAACACCTTCTGAATACACTTCACGCATCCTTAGGTGACAAATTCCAGGCTCCAATTCTTCTATCTCCGAAAATGCATGCAAACGGGACAGGTTCATGCTTGATTTAGCTCTTCTCCGGTTCATACATGCAAATAATACAAGACAAACCAAAGTAGACCATTCGAGGGATATTTGTAGCTAGATTCTACATAAATAACACAGAAATGCGTATAAATATAGGGTGCAAACCTTATATAAAATGCACGCATCGCCATACCCAAAAATTCTAGAATACTTGGATCTTTTTCGCCAAACCACACTTAATTTTTGTGCAAGATTAGATAATAAATGAACTTAATCACCTGTCTGTGTAAGCTCTCATTCTCCGGCAATGCCTTTTGTTCCTAAATAAAGTAGAGTAATCATGAAAGAGCGACGTTTAGTAAACTGAACATAAATGACTGGCTCGAATTTAACGTACATGTACTGAATTTGGACCTCCAACACTGACCAACGACCTCACCACATAACCTAGTTGAACCTCAAGAAATCATGTGGCATAATATTAAACAAGTGGATGCGTAGCTATGGTGAATCTAGAATTGGTTCCTAGTAAACAACTATATTTTATCCCTTTCTAACCATTACGTAAGAAAATTTCAATTTTCAGTTGCATGTATCTTCTTCAAGAATATCCAGTGATCATACATGTGAAGCACTCACGAGTGAGTATATGATGTATCTGTAAGCGTGAGAGCTCCAGCTGCTCCATCAATAACTGGTCCTGCATCAGTTAAAACCAAAATTAATTTCGGTATCTCTCAACTCAGAAAATAACCTAAGATGTGCGCAATTTACAAGCACCTTCTTTGCCTTCACAGATGATAATTGTTTTTCTAGCTGTCGAAGATCTTTTAAGCTCAAGCCTGACAATTACTTGCCTCGTAACCTCATGTGAATGATTCAGAATTTCCGAGTTGAAACAAAAAGTGGTATGTTTTCATAGTCCATTATAAAAAAGATACAAGTTAAGTAATATATACATTTGTCCCATCTAGAGCTTTGTTATCTTATTCTTCAGAAAATCGATCTTTTTCGTTTCCTCAACCTGTAATCACAGGAAAGCATTTCTTAGGTTAAAGTTGTGCTTTTAAAATATCAACTCATCTCTATTAGAGTTCTATGGAAAATAAAATTTCAGTAGAGCACCTCATCCATACGCGGATTTCCATCTAAAATAATGTCAGCAGATTTCCATGCGTTCTTGTACCTCGACATACTTCTTTTCATGCTGCGTATAACAAAGCCCGACATATGAAGTATGGATATAGTGAGCATGAAATTTGGCGAACCTGTGAATAGTAGTCATCCATCTCCTCTTCTTTCTGCTGACACAATTCATCCTACAGAAAAGGAATAGTTACATAAAATGATCCGGAAATAGCAAACAAAATAGTAGTCACAAAGTGATACTTAAAACGCTAGTTCATTCATTTTGCTCTCCAATTATGATTTCCTTAATGCACGTGGCTTTGTCCCAAATAATAGGTAAATGCACAGAGGGAGTATTTATGAGAACGATGACATATTATATAGGGATGTTGACATGCTGTTTAGTAAGTGATGATCATTTCAACGTCCATCAAAGCACACTATAGAGTTGAGAGGAATGAACCTGTGTTGGTTTTGGAGACGGAAATGCAGCATATCCTTGCCTAAGCTTAATACCATTTCCTCCTAAATTAACGATGCCATAAAATCTAGAAGCATCAACATTCAGCCATGCCTCCCAAGTAGGATCCTCTCCAGTAAATAAGACATGAAGTCCCTGCATAGAGATGAACACACAAGGAAAAGAAATTACTATCAAGTTCAAGATACAAGATCTCCACTTCCGGCAGTACAATATCATACTTGTGTAGTTCCTTGTAAATTTACTCTAGTAGCAAAGAGTCTCGATGGTTGAAAAGTCCTCCGATGCCAAACCTAAAAAGTAACATCAATCACGTCAGCCTCGAAATTATTATGTGAAATGCGTGTTTAAGGACTGTAGATGCAGCCAAAAATTCAAAGTAATCTTAAGGTAGACCTTATCCTTATGTTACCATTTTAAGTGAGACTCGATGATCAATGTATTGACGAGTATTAGTCTCGATATACTCCATGCAATATACATACTCATACTCCCTTTGTTCTAATCATTTGTTTACCACTTTTTATTCTTTGTGAGGAGTATTATAAACAAAGGCAAACAAATAATTGAGTTGGAGGAGGAGAATACATTCATACTCTGGATCGCGAGTACAGACATTTAAATTCAAAAAACGGATGAATAAAAGCTGAAAGGACAAGACGAAGAAAATATTTTGTAAAGGCTTAAATGGATAAATAATATTTTATTCTTCAGTAATATTTGTCTTGAGTGTTCTACAAACTATGAAAAAAAAAACGGACACACTGCAGCGTAGAGTTCATTTGCAGAGTTCAGGCTGGCTTTAAAAATATTTAAGTTCAACCATTTTGCTTAAAAATAATTGTCACCTTTCACTAACATAAAAACCTAGCCATATGCCACATCATTTCCAAGTCTCTATAAATAGATATATGAGGCTAACTGTAACACCCCCATATACCAAGGTGCCTTACCAAGGACCACTCCAGCATAAAAAAGGTACTACCATCTCGATTGCCCGAGGTAAGTAGATCAAATAAACAATAACATAATATTTATTAATTACTTTTATCCTTTACAACATAACCCAACATGAGAAAGATTACAACATAAACAACTGGAGAACTACTAGATATGAGTGACAACGACATCTAGTTCGATAGCGTGATGACTCGATTCCCTTCCATGCCCCGCAAACATCGTGACAAGCAGCACCTGCTAAATCAACTGCTCACCATTCCCGAATGGATCACCACAGTTTTGAAAACACAACATGGGGTCAGTTCACTGAATAATCAAAATAAGATAATACAAAGAAACAACTAAAGCAATCCAATCCAACTGTACAACCATTCTCTAACTCCAATCGTATCCAGTAACTGGCTACACACCTAAGTGTATAGCCCTGCCAGATTACCCATCGCAACAGATAATCCTCACCGCCAGTGGGGGACCGCAGCCTTGCCCACCTAATCCCCGCTTATCACAACGAGCAATAACTCATGTCTATTAATGTGCACACCCCCCTTTGTGACGGGAAACACAAGGGGCGAATCAAGAGCATGAAGCCATTCCCAAATATGACTACACTCAGCTGAGGACGCACCTCGCAAACATAGACAGACAACAACAATTCCAACAACCAAGAACGACAATTTCAACAACGATACTAATCATGCCAATACCACAACAATCCATCTTAAATCAATTAAACAGGCAACTAAGTAGGGAAACCCTACCTTTTCGCTATTCCATGAAAGTGCATTTAACAAACAAGCCTAGCAAGACTCCATGATGAATCCTACAAATAGCAACCATATCCTATTACTAGACTATTAAAGATCTACTGAAAGATAACATCCAAACACAAACTCACCTTGATACGCAAACCGATGCCGGCAACGGCGACAACCCGACTCGATGACTTCATGCATAAACCATCTCCCTTCTTGGGGTAGTGTCAAGGTCATATGAGAAGTATAGGGTGATAAGATAAGGTTGGGAGAGAGAGAGAGATTAGGGTTAGAAAGAGAAAGGAACCGTCGGAAAGTGAATTGGGTTTAGGATTCCACGTTTTATAATAACACGCGGACTGACGAGGTACTCGGTTGAGTACGGGCTTACTCGGTTGAGTACGCCACACTCGGTCGAGTATCTTAACTATTCGGCCGAGTGGCTTCAACTAGGTTGAGTAACAAGCAACATCGATCACCCAATCTCTCCCGTATCCCTTGCTAAGAGTCTCCCTTGGTCAATAGGTCGGTCAAAGAGTCCTTAAATAGGGCGGGTATTACAGTATTCCACCCTTAAAAGGAACTTCATCCCCGAAGTTCATCCCACACTCCCCAAAACAACACGACAAGGCAACTCAAAGGGTCACCTAATATCCAGGCGATAAGGAACACTATGTAAATCGATGACGCATACAAGACTAAGTTATTATCACTACTTGATATGACTTGCCGACCATGAAGTCACTATAATATCACTATATGCAAATCGTCAAACTATATAGGTAATGAAGCTTATGTCGTAATTTAATTAATTAAAGAAGTTTTGTGACAACTTAAAGACTGAAAAGTAAAACATTGAAGAAATTTTGCTAACTTTGCCATAACTTATGCCGCAATGTTATCTACCCCTCTTAAAAGGAACATAAACCCAGGTCAGAGACAAGTAAAGAAATGAAAAGAAATGAAACAGAACAAAGTAAATGAAATCAAAAAAGATTTTGACCTACTTAATTTTATTAAAATATATCTTTTGAAAACTTACAATGTTTGAATAAGTAATTTAGACTAGGAATTACTACAGGAGATCTCGAGTTACAATCTAAAACAAAATTATTTGGCTTGAGGCCTATTTCCTTTGTTTTGCCAGAAGAAACTCGATGCCTGATATGAATGCTGATGTTGCCTTTTATAGTCAGCTTCAGAGACGACTAGAAAAGTAACTCAAGTGTGTTGTTGAATTCTAATTTGCAGGTTGATATGGTCCGTTGCTTTTGAATTATGGAAAACAACTGTCTTGGCATCTTCTGGAAATTGACCAGCTGTCCTACTTTTGCTTGTACTCCGATTAGTGCTCTTGCTTTTTAGTTTTGTCACGGGCTTCTAAAGTTACCACTTGACCCGTAGGTATGAATAGTAAAAGTTTGAATAGTACTATATGTATTTTAATATGCATACGTACATGTACAGACCCATATACGAAATTGCATATTTGTACAAAACTTATACGTACATGTACAGACCCATATACGAAATTGCATATTTGTTCAAAACTTATACATACATGTACAAACCCATATACGAATACATACATACTCTTCTACGTCTTTTTTTTTTGTTTTGAATCAAAATTCATAAGGGTTTTGAGATAAAGGCCCTCCATGAATATCGGATGTATTGGAATTAGAGGATTCAGCCTCGGTGCCAGGTTCTTCAGAACGATGATTTTTGATGGCAACCAACATTTATTGTCGAAATGCTGGATCATTGAGCAGTTGTTTAATAGTTTGATTGTCAAATGTTGTAGTTGGTGATTTTGGGATTTTTGGTTTAGAAGGCGATGTGCCTCTATTGAGTTGGTGGACACCCCATTCTAATTTTCTTCCAGTTTGAATGAATTTTTCTACATTTTCAGGGGAGTAGATTTCAACAAGGAATTTGTCCCACCATTTGATATTGAATTCGCGGACTATCGAGAGTGGATAGGGAGATGGATACACTTGCAGAAGGGTGTAGTGCCAACAAAGTATCCATGGAATTTTGAATTCGGCATGGAAAAGTAAAGGTTTTGAGTATAACTCTCCTTTGGTTTGTGCAACAAAGACATCATATAATAACCCGACCCACCATTGTTGTAACACAACCCAATAAGATGGGTGTGCACTTTTGGGCCAGTTATTTGTCCTCACTTAAGCCCAAAAGCACAAAGCCTTGTTACTAAGTGGTAGGTGAAATCCCTTATAAACTTATCACAACCTCCTCAATTCCTCGATGTGGGACAACCTTACTCTCAAACTCTTGGGGTGTTACAAACTCCCCCACTTAAATAACACAACGTTCTTGTTGTGTCCGGAGGCTGACCGCAACCAAGCCCAGAGTCCTCCCCCGCTAGGTGTATGACCCGGGTACTCTCGACCACAGGCTCACAACACGGTCGCAGGGTTGCTCTGATACCATTTATAACAACCCGACCCACCATTATCGTAACACAACCCAATAATATGGGTGTGCACTTTTGGGCCAGTTATTTGTCCTCACTTAAGCCCAAAAGCACAAGGCCTTGTTACTAAGTGGTGGGTGGAATCCCTTATAAACATATCACAACCTCCTCAATTCCCCAATGTGGGACAACCTTACTCTCAAACTCTTGGGGTGTTACACTTCAAACCCTTTGGTGCAATTTGGAGGGTAAATTTCTTGAGTAGGTCCAAAGAAATACCACCAGGTATAGAACCAGATAGGGAAATTCTTCGGACAGGTTTTATTGAATGTTATGAACCAAGAATGGTCATAGTCTTGAAGAAGAAGAGCTCTAGACCATGCTTGTTTGTAATCTGTATATGAGTATGTTTGAGGAATGATTCGTCTTGAAAATTCCTTTTCTGCATAAGGTTCGATCCATTCATCCGAATGGATAACCTTGTTGATTATGAGTTTTGAATAAATAATGCGACCATCAGTAGGGGATCGCTCATGTTTGATCTCTGCTGATCCAGAGTCAACCAGAATGAATTCATAAAATCTTTTGTTTTTATTAATGTGATCAGGAAACCAATGAAAGCCTTGTGGAAAGGTTTTATATGTATTTTTTCTGACTTCTTGGACAGAAGGTGTAGTTTTGAATTTGGTTAGGCAGATTGTTTCTGTTACTTGTTTAGTGATATAGTAGCCAGCGGCTCGGGAAGTATTATTTTTAACTTCCTGCTGTTGTTTCTGTGCTTTGGTCAAATTTGATTGGTTTTGCACTGCTTGAGAGTATGGCAGAGCAGGAAAATTTGAAGCTAGAGGTATAAATTGATTGGACGTTTTGATTGGGTTTTGAGTTTTTGATGTAGTTGATTTTGATGTGGTTGGTTTTGTGATTTGAATGTCCATCTCGTAATCATCAGAGGACTGGTATCCCTGTTGGGCAATTCCCTTGCCCTTGTTCTTGGATGAATTCGACATTTCGTCCCTGTAAAAATTCTTGTGTCAGAAAATCTGGAAGAGAATTTTTATCCCCTTTTATGTACTCAATATCAAAATCAAATACTTGACAAAGATAGCTTTTGCCATCTTGCAAAAATTTGTTTTGATACAATATTTTGAACATCTTTTTCTAAAACTTCTTTTGCTGATTTACAATCAATTCGTAAAAGAATTTTTTTGCTGTATAAATCATCTTGGAATTTTGAAATACATAAAACAATAGATAAAATTTCTTTTTTAATAGTTGAATAATTTTTTAAGGACCAAGCCATATACCAGAATGGAATCTGACAAGACTCTCTTTTTGATGCAGGTTTTGCTTAAGTATGCCTCCATAGCCTATATTAGATGCATCTGTTTTGACTAGATCATGAATGCACTAGGATGAGGAATGACTAGGCAATGTAATGACTTGACTTTATCTTTGAGATGCTTGACTATATTAGTATGAGATGCTGACCATGCAGGAGGATTCTTTTTGAGTCTTTCAAAAAGGGGTTTACAAATTTGTCTTAATTTTGGGAAGAAATATGAAACATAATTCAGACATCCCAAAAATCTTTGAAGTTGAGTTTTATCTTTGATTTCATCTGGGAATTTATCAGCAAATTCGATAGCTCGCGCTATTGGCCGTATAGTTCCCTTATGAATGTCATGTCCCAAAAATCTAATCTTACTTTGAAAAAGCTTCATTTTTGGGGCAGATACTACCAATCCATTTTTCTCAATCGTATAAAGAAAGGTTTGAAGATGTTTGAAATGCTGCTTAATACTTTGAGATAATATCAAAACATCGTCAATATAGACAATTGAAAATGCTGAAAATGGATTAAGTATTTCATTCATAATATTTTGAAATTCTGAAGGAGCATTTTTGAGTCCAAAAGGCATTACGTTCCATTCGTAATGTCCAAATGGGACTGTAAATGCTGTTTTGTATCTATCATGTTCTGCAATTTGTATTTGCCAGAACCCTGATTTCATATCAAATTTCGAAAATATTTTTGCGTTATAAAGTCTCTTGAGAAGGTCTCTTTTATTAGGTATTGGATACCTAATCCATTGAAGTATCTTATTAAGAGGCTTATAATTGATAACTAATCGAGGTACTCCCCGTTCTTTTTCGGCATTGTTCATGACATAAAAAGCTGCACAACTCCAGGGAGATTTGGAGGGTCTAATGAGCTTTTTATCCAAGAGGGTTTGAATTTCTTTTTTTGCAGACTTCTAAGAGCTCAGCATTCATTTGAATGGGTCGAGCCTTAGTAGGGATTAATCTTTCAGAGAAATCCTTGATGTAAGGTAGTGTGACTACATGTTTTTTCCTTTCCCAAAATGCATTGGGAATGTCAGCACAGACCTTTGTTTTAAACAGATTTTCAATATTATCAATCTATTTTTGAATTGCAGGGGATTGAAGTTTTTCATCAATCCTTTCATAAGAAATTTCTTCCTTCAAATTTTTAATCTGAATACGTTTTTGATGAATAGTATTAATCTTTTGATAAATAGTAGAGGATTGAAGTAATGAAATATCCTTTTGAGCAATAGGAGAAAGAAATTCAAATGTTATTTCTTTTCCTAAGATATTTGTATGTATCCCAGAGTTATCTACTCGAAAGGGATAAATTTGTGTTAGGAAAGGTGTTCCAAGAATTAAATCTTCCGAAACATCTTTCACAACAATTAGAGTATTCTTAAAGGAATAATCCTTATTAATGATATGAGCTTTAGGAACTTTATGCTTGATCTTTAATGGGCTGTTATTAGCACCATATAATTTGGTATCAGTTTTTTCGTAATATTTGGATGGTATAACTCCATCCTTAATACAGTTTTGATCAGCACCACTATCAAGTAGTGCCATGAGTTTAAGGGTAAAATCCATAACTCTAATTGTAATCACGCAGTACCATTTTTAAAATTTTATCTTACTAATGGTTTTGATGAATTTATTTTCATCATTAGAATCGTCTTTTGATGATCCTTGAGGATCTTGCTGTTGGTCTGGGTTACTTGTTATGAATCGTGATTGTTCCAGGGATGTAAGTCTTGACTCAATATCAAGATCTCTGATTCTGAGATTTTCCAAATAATTTTGGATTTCATTAATTTGAACTTTTAATGAATTGATCTCTTGTTGCATTTGTTTAACAAGTGAAGCTGTTAGTTCTAATGCAACTGGTGACTTTCCTTTAACAGTTGTTGAAAGATATTTGTTAAAAAGTTTTGATATACTGAATGGCTCAGTAATACAAGGTAAAATATTTTGATTTTTCAAGACTAGACTTTTGAGACGAATTAAGGCATCCTATTTAATGTCAGGATTATCTAGTTTGTCTATAACATCAAAGAGAAATTCCTTATCTTTGTTGTTATCTTCTTTTGTAGAAATGACATTAATTTTTTGAATAGGGGAGGATGATGCTGAGTCATAAGATTCAGAATCTGTTGAGTTTTGAACTATGTCGAGTTCTTCCCCCTCAGAAGAAGTGGAAGAAGACTGAAGAAGAAGCTTTGATAATTTATTACAAAGCTCTGAATCATTATGAAATAATTCATTTATTTACTTCTTCGTGGCGCATTTATCTATTTTATGGTCTGCTTTACCGCATCGATAGCAGATAATTTCTTTTGATGAAGAAGGTGTAAACTTCTTCTTTCTGTATTTATGAGGCTTCTTGTAATAAGGGGAACTTCGTTCTTTTGAATGACGTTTGAAGCTGCTTTGTTTTTTATGTGCTTTTCTTTTTGATGAAGGAGCTTGAACCTTTTCAAGGCCGAATGCTTCACAGAAACATCCCAGTTCTTTTCTAGAAAGTTTCTTGTCTGAACTATATTTTGATTGAAGTTTAAGTTCTTCACATAAATATAGACCTTCATTCTTTACGAAGGCAAATAATTGCCCATAGGTTATATCTTTGTAAGGAACCTCTTCAGATCCTACAGTTTCTTTAAGCTTTCTAAATGCCCTTTGAGCGAAAAGGTTAGGAAGACCAGATATGGATTTTTCTTTCCAGAATGATTCATTGCAATCTGGTCGTCTTAGCACATAAGTAAGGAACATGTCTTTATACCATCGATAGTCACTTAATGTTGGACATCGAAGGTTAGTCAAGACAATCTTTTTAGCTGATAATTCTTCTCTGGGATTTCCAACAAAGTACATGGCTATTGTAACTATAAGGAAGCCACAACAGTCATTAACACTTTGTTAATGTTGGGGCTGGTGTCCTCTACAGTTAGTGCAATAACATTTAAATCTCTAAAAGGATCAAAGGGTATACTTTTGTATTATTATCAGTTGGTCCACGTTTATCAATAACGGTTGGCTTGCTAAATAAGTTTGACGTTATTGTCATACAGATGGCGGTGATCAACTGGTCCCTAAAAGTCACACCTATAGGATACGTTTGAGAGATGTGACGGTATGAAAATACAGTCATGTTGATGCCTAATATGACTAAGCAGTTAGTCGGAGTTATTGACTAATAATTAGTCAAACGCGATGTTGAGATATTTTATTTAATACGGATTAAATAATAATGGCTAAGGCGAATTAAACAGTTAATTCGTAAATTAAATATAAACGATTATATTTAATTGATGTATATTGAATTAATTATACAATATTGTCTTTGTCGGACATGTATTAATATTTCGACTAATCCATGTTATTAGTCGATGTTTTAATAACCGATAACCGATGACTATTTATAATAAAACCCGTCATATACATTTTAGCGGAATTAATCGGACCACGAGTTAAAAATGAGGAGGAAGTGGAAAGCCCACTCCCTCCCCATGTACACGGTTTGGACCGAGAGGAACAAAAGGGGAGTTTCTCTCCTTTTGTAACCTAATCATTCATTTGCAAAAATATTAGGGTTTCAGGGCATTTTCCTCTGAAATTTCTAGATCTCACATCGTAAAAACTCACAACAACTCTCTCAATATTGCAAGTCAATTAGAGAGTATTTCTAGCACGAGGGGCATAGTCTCAGACGGTCTTGGGTGCAACGATTAGGAGGAAATCTACGTTGATTTCTATCTTAGGCCGAATTCTCAAGGACCCGAGGTTAATTCTTGTGCTTTATCGTTTTTCTCTTGTAATTTTGTTTTATGACAATAATCACATGTTAAATTTTGCGTTATAGTCCTAAAATTTAAGGGTTTTATACGGATATTACCCCACAAGTGGTATCAGAGCGAGGCCACGTAATTTTATCATGTTGATTTTCATTAAACAAATTGAATCGATATTTTTTGCTTAATAAAAACCGTGCGGCAGCCATTTTCCCCTCTCGGCAGAAATTTTTTTTTTTGCACTCGGCTGTTTCGTTTTTTTATTGGAAACCGTGCCTTTTGGTTTTCGTCTGATCAGACGGTTGATGATTTGTTTTGTTTTGTTTTCGATTTGTTCTTTGCATATTGTTCTTGTAATCGATATTCATTACAATATGTTAAGATCCTGTCAATTGTAATTTTTGTTTTAATACGGATTATGTTCAAATTGCAATTGGTAATTTTTGTCAAATCGATTTTGTGAGGGTTTTTGATGTTTGGGAATTTTCCCCCTTTTTCTTGCTCTCGGCAATTAGCTGAAGAAAAAAAAAAAAATTTTGTGTACTGTTCACGGTCAGGCCGTGAAAGAAATTTTTTTTTTTCGTGTTTTATTTTTTTTCGGCCATAACAAATGCACAATACGGATTTTGTGCATTCGCTTGATAGTGAAATGGTTCACTCACGTACCAGTTAGTTATTTTAAAGCGATTTAAAGTAACGGATTATCATGGATTAAAATTAAGTTGATTAAAGCGGTTTTGTCACATAATTTTAGTCATTAAAGGTGGTTTGGATAAATTTAACATAATTACGGAATTATGTCACGAATAAATTTTATTTTAGTTGATGCATTTTATTTATCGTTATTTTGAATGCCTTGAATGCCTTTTATTACGTATTTATTCATTTTTACAAACATTTGTAACTTAGTGTGGCCTTAGTAGAACGTGTTACCGTAATGATGGAACACGGTCTTGGTTGTATTTTGAGATCTCGTATCTCCATTTTGATTTTTTCCTTGTAATTACAGTTTTTATTTAGAATGTAAATAGGTTTATTTTTGTAAATTTTAATTGTAATTTTGAGAAGACCAAAGATAGAGATCGGATGCTCACTCCCGCTGCTTGGACAAAGATGGAACATCAAGACAAGCTTCTCGGGTCCAACGGTGGATTCCAAAGTTGTATTATGTTCTTTTTACTAGGATAGGCCACACTAGGAATTTTTATTTACGTTTTGCATTCTTTTATTTATTTTATCGTAACGATAGATTGCATCATATTCCGCCTAAAACCAAACCACCTAATAATTGCATGAAAACTGACTCATATAGAGGTCACGCGTTAGTTTTCTTAGATATACAAATATCACATGTTTTTATTTAAGCCATCACCTAAGTTAATTCATTCACGTAATGCTAGTTTTTCGTTCACTTAAAATGAATTAAAACTAAGTTGATGGAATCTTCCTCGTATAAACAAAATTGAGAACAGTCTTTATAGGTCAAACTCCAATGAATCCCTTCTTCGTCGGTAGGCATAATATGACCCCTTCTACGTCGGGTAAGTTGGAACTGATTGACCTATTTTATCTCAACACTATGGTCACTCGTACGATCCTGTGAGTATGGTGGACTATAGATAGGATTTACGGAAATCTATCGACCAAGAGTTCTAACGCTAGAACTAGCTAAACAGTTGGCTTATCAATTTACGGAAATTGAGTCTTGGGATCACTTGTATTATTCTTGAGGGAGATCAATTATGCAAGTGCAATGAGTCTACACGATTAAAATGAATTTTTAATAGACTTAAATCACCTCGATGAGTTGCTTATTTCGTTTTGTTTTTCCTTTCTTTTTCAGTGTAGATCACGATCACTTAAACTGCTAATAACAAAATGGCTAGCCGTGCTGACGACCCAATGCCAAGTGCCACATTGGACCGTGAGTCCTGGCTTCGGATCTTCATGAATCGGATGAATCGATCAACTCGATCAAGAATGATGGATCAAACTTCGCGGACTGGGAGGCGGCATTACGGAATGCTGCCGCAGCTGACGGGAAGCTCAAATTTCTGACAGAGCCCATCCCGTCAAACCCAGGTCCCACGGCTGGAGCTAACGAGATCGCCAAGTATAACGATTTCGTCATGGAAGCGGGTGCGATTAAAAACGTACTCATTTTTGCAATGGAATCCAATTTGCAGAAACGCTTCATAGCCCAAGGTGCAAACAAGATTTTCACCACGCTTACTAAGGAATTCTCGAAAGCACCGAGAATCGTGACCTATGAGCATACCACTCGCTTCTTTGATGCGAGACTCCAGAAGGGCCAACCGGTTAGCCCACACATTCTCAGCATGATTGAGAATGTCGAGAAACTGGAGGCGCTTGATTGTAAAATCAGCGAGAACATCGTGATTGACCGCATGCTTCATTCACTCCACGATGGTTTTGCGCTCTTTAGAGCGAATTACTATATGAATGATTTGAAGAAAAGTCCTCATGAACTACACTCCCTTCTCGTACAGACCGAGAAGGACATGAAGTTCAGTGGGAGCTTGAAACAGGATGTTCTCGTTGTGTCAAACAAGGGCAAGGGTAAGGGCAAAGCTCAAGCAGACCTAGCGGTAGGTAAACCGAAGTTTAAGAAGTCGGGATCAGGTAAGAGTGGGCCTGGTGAGGCAAGCAACTCATCAGGCGCGACAAAGAGCAAGACCGAAAACATGGAATGCCATCACTGCCACAAGACTGGGCATTGGAGGCGTACATGTCCTGTTTACCATGAGGACATAAAAGCAGGTCGCGTTAAACCTGTTGGTATGTCTTCTTCCTCTTCTACTTTTATTCATATGTTTGAGATTAACCACGCAAGTTACGGAACTTGGGTACTAGATACTGGTTGTGGTTCTCATCTGTGTAATCATGTGCAGGGGCTCCGAAACATCGAACCCCTCGTAAAGGGTGAGGTGGACCTGCGTGTCGGGAATGGAGCACGAGTGGCTGCCGTCTCGAGGGGAACATACGTGATCCAGCTTCCTAGCGGATTTGAGTTATTTTTATGTAACTGCTATTATGTACCCAGTCTTTCTAAAAACATTATTTCAGTTTATGCACTTGGCAAACTTGGTTTTTCATTTGTAATAGAGAATAATACTTGCATTTTCTCATTACACGATATGATTTATGGCAAGGCAGTCTCCATGAACGGAATTTATGTTTTAGATCAGACCACCGAAATATTACACGTAATGAATATGAAGTTAAAGGTTGGTGACAAAGATCAAACGTATCTATGGCACTGCCGTATGGGACACATTAATGAGAAACGCGTAAAACAAATTCATAAAGAATGGAGCTATCTCGGCCTTTGATTTTCAATCATTTGGCACGTGTGAATCATGTCTCATTGGTAAGATGACTCGAATTTCCTTCAAAGGTGTTGGAATGCGCGCTGCTGACCTATTAGGACTCATACATACGGATGTGTGTGGACCTATGTCAATCACCGCACGAGAAGGCTATAGGAATTTCATCACTTTCACGGACGATTTAAGTAGATATGGCTATGTCTACTTAATGAAGCACAAAAGTGAATCCTTTGAGAAATTCAAGGAATACCAGAATCGGGTACGAGAACCTCTTTGGGTAGAAAGATTAAAACACTGCGATCAGACCGTGGTGGCGAGTATCTTTCTCACGAGTTTGATCAACACCTCAAAGACTGTGGGATTACCTTACAGTTAACTCCACCTGGAACACCTCAATTGAATGGTGTGTCCGAACGGAGAAATAGAACACTACTTGATATGGTTCGATCCATGATGAGTCACACCGTGTTGCCTGACTCATCGTGGGGTTATGCTCTTCTGTCAGTTGCTCTAATACTTAACCGAAGTCCGTCTAAAGCTGTTGACAAGACTCCATATGAACTATGGAAGGGAACGGTCCCTAACTTGTCCTTTATACGGGTTTGGGGCTGCGAGGCTTATGTCAAGTGGAGACACGAGGATAAGCTCGGCCCGCGATCGGTCAAGACATACTTTATAGGTTATCCTAAAGGAACACTTGGTCATTACTTTTATTCGCCAACCGAACAACGTGTATTTGTTGCGGCTAGTGCGACATTCTTAGAGAAGGAATTTCTCGAGAATGCAAAGAGTGATAGAACCTTCGAGCTGTCGGAGGTTCCAACCAAATACCGAGCAACCATTGGAGGAACCAATTCCTTCAATCCCTACTGCGGTGAATATTCTGAGGAACCTAGGAGGTCGGGAAGAGTCTCTATTCCTCCGGACAGATACATTGGTATGGTCGAGGAACATGACATAGATGACATTCTACTCTTAACGAGTAGTGAACCCGCAACCTATAAAGGTGCCATGACCAGATTCGACTCAAAGCTATGGCTTGAGGCCATGCAATCCGAGATGGACTCCATGTATGAGAACAACGTATGGGATCTTGTTGACTTACCTGCTAAGGTTCGTCCCCTTCAATGCAAATGGCTTTACAAGATAAAGCATTCTGTGGAAGGTGAACAAGACATCTATAAAGCACGACTAGTTGCTAAAGGTTTCACCCAAGTGCCAGGTTTGCACTACGATGAAATTTTTGCACCCGTAGTCATGCTGCGTTCCATTCGGATTATCTTAGCGATTGCCGCTTTTCATGACTATGAAATTTGGCAGATGGATGTGAAAACCGCCTTCTTAAATGGTTTTTTGGAGGAAGAGTTGTACATGGTACAACCCGAAGGTTTCATCGATCCTGAACATCCTAAGAAAGTGTGCAAGCTTAAGCGTTCCATTTATGGACTTAAGCAAGCTTCTAGGAGTTGGAATCATCGTTTCGACCAAGTGATAAAAGAAAATGGATTTACTCGATCGGTCGAGGAACCATGTCTATATATCAAGTCGAGTGGGAGCAAGATTGTCTTCCTAATATTGTATGTCGATGACATACTCCTGATTGGGAATGACATACCTCTCTTAACTTCGGTAAAAGTATGGTTGAAGAACCATTTACAGATGAAAGATCTGGGTGAGGCACAAAGAATTTTGGGCATCCGTATCTATCGAGATAGATCACGTCGGATGTTATCTCTCAGTCAGGAGTCTTACATAGACAAGGTCCTAGAGAGATTCAGCATGACTAACTCCAAAAAGGGGTTTCTTCCTATGGCTCCAGGGGTGCATTTGAGCAAGTCTCAGGCACCAGAGACACCAGAAGAGAAAGAGCGCATGACATGGATTCCTTATGTCTCGGCTATAGGATCAATCATGTATGCCATGATATGCACACGTCCGGACGTGGCATGCATATGCATTGAGTATGACAAGTCGATTCCAACAGCATCCAGGTGAATCACATTGGATGGCTGTCAAGAACATTCTTAAGTACCTACGGAGGACTAAAGCTTGGGCATTGACTTATGGAGGCGAACAAAAGCTATGCGCAACCGGTTACGCAGATGCTAGCTTCCAAACGGATCGAGATGACTCAAAATCTCGATCTGAATTCGTTTTTACTCTTAATGGCGCTGCATCAGTGGAAGAGTTCCAAACAAAGTGTTACAAAGAGATTCTACCACCGAGTCCGAGTACTATGCCGCGTCTCGAAGGCGCAAAGGAAGCGATATGGATGCGTCAATTCTTACAAGGACTATCTGTAGTGCCTAGTTCGAATGACCCGATCACCATTTATTGCGACAATAGAGGTGCCATCTTCCAAGCTAAGGAGCCTAAGTCTAGCAACAAGTCTAGACATGTACAACGGAAAGCTCATCTAATCCGAGATTACGTGGAGCAAAAGGAGGTAGTGATAGAAAAGATTGCTACAGATGATAACATAGCAGATCCTCTCACTAAACTATTACGACAAGATAAGCATGAAGGGCATGTTAATTCCATGGGAATTAAACGTGTTCCTGAGTTGTAGTACTCTTTTATGGATTAGATTCATTCTCTTTTGTACTCTATACGACATCATCGTTTTGATATTTATATATTCTGTTTTTCATGTGGATTTGTACGACAATTTTGAACACCACAAAGTGAACTGGACAAACATTATATTTTTGGTCCTTAATTGCCCACGTGAGCTGATAACTCTGGCAATTATTTTGTGACATTGGTTGATGGTGGGTTCAACAAGCCATAAGTCAAAAGGTTGACTGACCAATCCCAGAGGCGATTTATACGGATATCTCGTAGGACACAATTGTGACATCGACGTGGAGTCCTAAATGTTTTATAACATTCAGTGCCAGGTCGTGGATATGACCTCCATGGTGATCCTAAGAGTCGATTCTTTTGACTATCGACTGTCTCTTGAGACTAAGGCAGATTTTGGGTGACTTTGGTTTCTTTCTCACGGTCATCCGTAACAGGGGGCCAAATAGATTTTTTCTGGGTCATTTCATGCTGTGCTTAGATCGGAAGGAGTCGAGTTGAAGGAAATATTCAGCCTTTATCAGGTACTCGATATTTCTCGGGGCCACTCGAGGAGTCAGAATCGAAATGCATGGCCATGCTCGAATACGAATTCGTTTTATCAGTTAAGTTACTCTCTAGTCGGGGAAACCACTCTTGATATAGATCGATTGTAAAATACGACCTTTGCGGATCCGGATCTGCAAATTGTTTTACATTGAGTGGGAGAAATTTTAAATGAATATGAGAATCGGTTATCGCATATACACGTGTACGGACAAGTGGGAGTTTGTTGGAGCCGTGTCCTCCAGTTAGTGCGGATAACGTTATTGCACATACACTTGTATGGACAAGTGGGAGCTTGTTGGGGCTGGTGTCCTCTACATTTAGTGCAATAACATTTAAATCTCTAAAAGGATCAAAGGGTATAATTTTGTATTATTATCAGTTGGTCCACGTTTATCAATAACGGTTGGCTTGCTAGATAAGTTTGACGTTATTGTCATACAAATGGCGGTGATCAACTGGTCCCTAAAAGTCACACCTATAGGATACGTTTGAGAGATGTGACGGTATGAAAATACAGTCATGTTGATGCCTAATATGACTAAGCAGTTAGTCGGAGTTATTGACTAATAATTAGTCAAACGCGATGTTGAGATATTTTATTTAATACGGATTAAATAATAATGGCTAAGGCGAATTAAACAGTTAATTCGTAAATTAAATATAAACGATTATATTTAATTGATGTATATTGAATTAATTATACAATATTGTCTTTGTCGGACATGTATTAATATTTCGACTAATCCATGTTATTAGTCGATGTTTTAATAACCGATAACCGATGACGATTAATAATAAAACCCGTCATATACATTTTAGCGGAATTAATCGGACCATGAGTTAAAAATGAGGAGGAAGTGGAAAGCCCACTCCCTCCCCATGTACACGGTTTGGACCTAGAGGAACAAAAGGGGAGTTTCTCTCCTTTTGTAACCTAATCATTCATTTGCAAAAATATTAGGGTTTCGGGGCATTTTCCTCTGAAATTTCTAGATCTCACATCGTAAAAACTCACAACAACTCTCTCAATATTGCAAGTCAATTAGAGAGTATTTCTAGCACGAGGGGCATAGTCTCAGACGGTCTTGGGTGCAACGATTAGGAGGAAATCTACGTTGATTTCTATCTTAGGCCGAATTCTCAAGGACCCGAGGTTAATTCTTGTGCTTTATCGTTTTTCTCTTGTAATTTTGTTTTATGACAATAATCACATGTTAAATTTTGCGTTATAGTCCTAAAATTTAAGGGTTTTATACGGATATTACCCCACAGTTCCATCCCGTTTTCATCTTCAAGAATGAAAGAATGATTAAGAATTACTAATTGATCTTGAAGAGTTAGGGAATTATCCCACCAATTCTTCAATTGTCCTGTAAAACCAGAAACAAGTTTTCCAAATACAGCTTGTTCAGTATTAACTCTACCGATTTTATAGGCAGCCATAGCCATACCCATTTCTTGAAGTGTATTGAGAATTTCATATTCAGCTTTTCCTTCTATGTTCCACTCATGAATTGTATCAGGATGATATTCATGAGTACGGAATTTAGATCGTTCTTCATATTGAATATCAGGAGGAGTTGGTCTAGGATAATAGTTTTTTGTGGAGATATTTTTCCAAGACCGCCGTATTTTATTGATATTTGGAGTTTCTGAGAATTGATTTTCTATTTGAATAATTTGATCGGAATCTTTAGATTCGGAAGTTAAAATAGAATCAGAATTCCTTGTAATAACGCCTATTTGATTAGGAGGTGTTTCCTGTGATGATTTAGAAGAATTTGATGAATTAGATGTTTTATTAAATAAAGGATAGGGAAGACTTTGAACTTTGAAATGAGCTTGAGATGAGATTTCATTAGGAAATTTTCCTAATGAAACTTGTTTTTGAGGGAAAGGTTTCAGTAGGTCAGATGACCTTGTAGAGTCCATCTTAATAGACATATGGTCTACTTGATTGGCTATTGAATGCAAGGCTTGATTAGTGTAATTGTTTTGTTGATATATTTTTAATATATCATCTACAATTACTGGCTCGCTAGCTTGATCTTTTCGACCGACTTTGAAGGGATTAGCTGTAACTTCTTTTTCCTCTATGGAAAATTTAATTGGAGTAAGAGGAGGATGAACAGAAGTAACTGTTCTTCCATCCGCCATGTTCCAAGTTCTTCTCAATTGAGTTTGAACTTGTATATGAGATTGATCATAAGGGTTTTCTATACCCTTGTTATGACAAAAGAGAGAAAACCAAGTGAAAAAAAGGTATGTTTAAAGAATGATGATTCATATCTTCGTACCAAATTTCCCTTATTTGATTTTTAAATTCTTCTGGAAACGAAAGAAACCATGATTTCTTTTGAACATTAACAGGAGAATTAAAGTCTTTTCTTAGATAAGCCTTATCTATCTCAAAATCTTCCTTAAGCATATTAATAGATTGAAAGTCCGATGCTGTTGGAGATTGAGGAGGAGATGATGTGGCTTCATATTCTGGAATTGGAGATTTAAAATGAATTTTATAATTGGAATTTTGCAAATTAATTTGAGAGCATGATTTTCGTGGAGGAATGTATCTTGGAATTGAAGTAGAAGATGAAGATCCTTCTTTAAAAGAGTTGAATCTCATAATGACCCTTTTATCATCTTCAATAACTTCATCCAAATCTTTTTTGAGCATATTAGGAGTAGGAGGTTCCTTAATAATCTGGAGTTCCTCATGGATAGTTATTTTATCCCATGAAAGAGTTTTGGCAGTAGTAACTAAAGATTTAGTTTTACTGTCTTTTGAATGAACTTCCAAGAAAATAGTTTCTTTTTTAGAAGAGGGTTCATGAATGAACTTGGGATTAACAGTTGAGGTCATCAACTTGAAATAAATTCTAAAGACAATTGCAAAGTTCCTTGCAAAATCTTTGAATTTATTATCTTGAATATGAATATCAAGAATCAAAGAATCTTGAATTAATGGATCATGTAAATCAATTGAAAAATCAGGAAAACAATTGAAATATACAGGTCCATTACACACATTAGTTTGTATAACAACCAATAATGAATCCTTATATGACCTTAATCTATTATCTCTTAAAGCCATAAACAAAGGACAATCGACACCTTTATGAACTAAAGGTTTGACTGCTACTTGAACTAATCCAAAATGAATGAATCTATATTTTTTCTGTATATAGCTTTGAATACTTGTATGAGAAAGCAAGTGCAATGTTTCGATAGGATTACAAATGCTTCGAGTTTCTTCATGAGTTCGTATTGAAAAAGCAGTTTTGAAATCAAATGATCCTATTTGATATATGCTAGTTGGATTTTCTCTAGGAATATCCCAATTTGAAAAATCAACAGGAACATTGATTTCATTGCTTTGAACTGTTGTTAAATCTTTACTTGTTCCTATTGGAAATGCTCTTCTTAGCCAGTTTGCCATAAAAAAGGTTTTGGCACACTAATGAATGCAGACTTTATGCAGACGGGAACAGTGGGACCACCCTACCGGGAACACCTAGACATGGCTTACCAACGTACTTACCAGGGCTGACCAACACTTTACCAACACCTACCTAAAGGTGACAGACACAGTATGCTTTGAGCCTTAAAATGGCTCTGATACAAGGAACATAAACCCAGGTCAGAGACAAGTAAAGAAATGAAAAGAAATGAAAATAGAACAAAGTAAATGAAATCAAAACAGATTTTGACCAACTTAATTTTTTTAATATATATCTTTTGAAAACTTACAATGTTTGAATAAGTAATTCAGACTAGGAATTACTACAGGAGATCTCGAGTTACAGCGAGACATGTATATATGTAAAGGCAACCATCATGGTACGTATATCACTTTTCTTAACAATTAAAACATGCATGGAACATAAGTAAGACAAGAACCATATTCATGCAATTTAGAATTTAAAGTAACATGCAACATCAACTGATGCGTGCCTATTTCATACATTTACTTTATTCATTTGCACGCATTTCTATGCTTATTTAGTAGCGACTGGCTACTATTCTCCCATGAATAAGCTACTTTGGGTTATTTTGTATTTTGTGCAGATATGGACCCGAAAGGAGTGTTACACAAGCCAAAACCCGTCCCCAGAGTTGCATTATGAATACTAGTGAAGTTAGGCTCGGGAATGATCAACTTGGAATGCGTGAAGACGAAAGAAAGCATGATTAAGTGACGACTGTCGCTGCTGTTTACCCAGAAAAGTCGATCGACTGAAGATAGTGGTCGATCGACTGCTTTTGCTTAGAGAATTAGTCGATAGACTAGAATTTTGGTCGATCGACTATTTTCGCACATGGCCGTGTTTGCTTAACTAATTATTTCGGCCCATTAGTCGTTTAATTAATAATTATCAGCTAATTCTATATAAACACAAGCTGAGAACTTTATTAGGGCAATCTTTCACTTTTGCAGAAACTAGTTTACACGTTACTTTGATCCTTCGATTTCAGATGTAAACTTGTAATCTTTCTCTTCCTATTTCGGTAATTTTAATTGTTCTTCGTTCTTCAATTTAATCTTATTGTTTGTTTCTTATTCTTTTTCATTAGTTGCAAGTTTTATGCTTAATTATTATTTAGGTTTCGTCATCATGTTTAATTCGATTATTATTGTTATTGTTGTATTAGTTAGTTTAATTATGCGTAGCTAAACTTCTTATGCAAGGATTTAGGGGATCCGCGGTTCTATGACATAATATGTTAGGGTTTTAGGTCTAGCTGTTTACTCCATCTGAATTGTTAATCGTGGCATCTGATAGCAGTTTGATTAATTAAGTGCGCATAATTAGTTGACCATCTTGTTAAACCTTAACCTGGATCGAGAGATTGGAAAAGGCAAAGACTTGCTAGGAACAATCGGATACTCTAATTAGGGCGAGAGCTACATTAGAATTATTGGGCAAACAGTGGACAAAGAGGACCTGTTTAGTACCCTTCAGACCGTTTAATGCTGAACGTTGACCTTACCTTAGATCATTGTAGACCGCGGTGAACCGACCTTTCTAGTTGTTTCTCTCTTATTTGAATTCGTTTATAATTTACTTTCTTTTGTTTGATGCTACCTTAGTTAATTGACAAAACCTAATTCAAAAACCCCAATTTGGTGACTCAGACATACTTGAATTGACATTTAGAATGGCAAATAGCCTATCCATATGGATACGATCCCGATTTCCCTAGCTATATTAGTTTGAGACCAGTTCGTTATTCATGCAATTTAGAATTTAAAGTAACATGCAACATCAACAAAGAGAGGTGTAAACTACAGACAACTTTAGTCAGTACGATAAGATTGTCATGCCACCATCCATACCAACTCATATATCATTACCATCTCAATTCAATCCATGCCGACGTACCGACACCATATAGACCATGTACATATCATCTGAGACTCATACCGATACTAGGACACCCAAGGATACATATATATATATATATAATAAAAGTGATGCGATCCCGCTAAGTGTTCACAAATTAAGATGTGGTCGTTGGTCACGGTCGAATCAAAACACAATTTATAGCTCCACAAACAACTCTACAATTAGTAAAGAGGCAAGTAAAGGTCGGATCCCAAGGGACGGGAGTTGAAATGAGATTTCTATTGTAACTAGTGGTGTCTAAGGGGTGTCACAAATTGGGTTGATGTAGAAGGTTACTAAACTAGAATAACAATGAAAATAAACAAGCAAGATGAATTAAAGGGGTGTAAACAATTGATTAAAGGCACTAGGGTGTCATGGGATCATAGGGGAATCATGGGATATGATCATACAAACATGTTCTCAAATTATAAGCAAGCAATTATTGTTGTGATGGATTGAGTTGGGTTATATCTTACAATCCTAGGAAAGTTTGGGTCCCGGAGCCGAATCGATTAGATTGTACAACACCTACAAGTCGACTTAATCTTCCCTACTCAACAACATGCATGGTCTAATGAGACACGAGTTGGGTTATGTCTTACAAGTCTCATTGAAAAGATAGAAGATGATAGTAAATGCAAGGATTCATAGGCTTAGCATTTCATCAAATATAACATGTGCATGAGTTGAGATCAAAACAAGCTAGCAAATAAAACATGAAAGCATATTAATTTTAGCATGAATCATTCCCCATGTTGGTTTCTCCTAATCACCCATTAACCCTAGCTAATAGACTACTCACTCATTATCATGTTGATCATGCTAGCAAGGTTGTCAATCATACCAACAATATGAAACATGATGAATAAATGAAAGTAATTATCAATAATTAAAAAGGGATTAAGAGATTATACCTACTAATGATTCCAATAACAAAGCAAGAATAATAGAAGTACTTGAATGCTTGATTGAGAGGTTGTCAATCTCCCAACAATAACCCAAAATAAATCTTCAATTACCCAAAATAAATGATGAACAAAAGAGAGATTAAAGAACTAAAACTTGGATTAAAACTTGATTAATACTTGATTACAATATTAAAGAGAGATTTGATTGATATTAACTACACTAATTATTGATAAGAAGAACATGCTCCTCTAATTAGACTAATGGGGTATTTATAGTGAAAATTAGGGAGGATGCATTAGGGTTAACTAAGGGCTAAACTAGTAATTACACTTTTTAAGTTGAGCAAGGAGGACCCGGTATTTTTGGAGAGAAGGGCTTCTCTTTTCGTAGCTTGAAGAAGACAATCCGTGCTGTGAAGAAATCCGGGCGGAATAGGGTCGGGACGGGCGGATTGCACCGTTGGAATCCGGGTGGATTCTGGGGAATCCGGGCGGATTGTGGAGGGGGAATCCGAGCGGATTCGAGCAAGGACGCTCAGTTTGTCTTTGAAATGGGCGACGGACGGATTGTTGACAATCCGCTCGGATTGTCAGTCAGCATAGTAACTTCTTCTTTTCTTCCCTTTTCTTCATAAATTCCTTGGGGATTTCCTTGGGGACTCAAGGATCTTTTCTCAACATTGCTCTTCTACTATAATATGTACAAAGGCCTTCTAATCTTGTCTCTCCTTGATGCTTGGTCATTTAATTCGATCAATTTAGTCTCGTTTTGCCATGAAAATGCAAGATTCTTACTCCTTTCCTACCAAGGGATCAAAATCTCAAAGAATATGCAAAACAAAGAACTAAAGATAAGAAATGACCCAAATAAGCACTAAAAAGCATGAGAACAAGGCTAATTCGGGGGCTAAATATGCGCCAATTATGGTCACATCAAAAAGCAAAAAGTAGAGTTTATTGTACAACAAGCTTAAACAACCACGAATGCAACGTCCAGATACTCGGTCGAGTATTGAGGAGTATTTGGTCAAGTACGTGATACTCGGCCGAGAATCGGCTTGCTCGGTCGAGTTTCCTAGACCAGAATATAACATTTCATATTCTACTCTCATAATATGGAAAGGATGTACCTGCAAAACACATATCAAGTTGAACCCCAAAAAGTATCCCGGTCTCAACGACCCCAACATTACGAATAAAGAAAATCAAGTATTGGCCTTATGGTCGATTACAATTACCCAAACAAATAAGGGAAAGTACGATAAAAATCTAACAAGTATTCAACAACAAGTCCATAAAATCAAAGCGGAGCTCAGATGCCCGCATCCTCATCCGTATCCTCGCCACCACCTGTACCGGATGTCCCCGCTCCCTGATAAGCTCCAGATGAGTAACCTCCACCGTCGGTCCACCTCCGTGCCTCGTCTAGTTGGCTGCCGTAGTTGGCTCCCCACAGCTCTGTGAGGCAACCATACCCGTAGCTCTCCGGTGTTCCCCATGAGTTACGGTCTACCACGTAACTATGGAACACCCCGGTGTCATTCCTGAGCCCTCTTCACCATACCGGCTGTGCCAACTCCGTCCATATACCTTGGTTGTAAGCTATCTCATGCATGTTCCGTAGCACCAAGGTAGTAGAGATTCGCTCGCTCAGCTCACCGACCTGCATCCTAGGGTCGTGGATGGTGGGGTAGGGCGAGTATTACGATGGATAAAATCTAGGTGTGGTATAAGAAGGCTCAGTCTCAGTCTCGGCCGCTCTAGCCACTCTCCCTCTACAGTGCTCGCGAGGTGGGGGAACGGTTGCCTGCTTCTCCGAGGTAGTGATCTGCTCAGGCAAGTCTAGGAGGATGGTGGGATCGATCAGGTAGAACTGTGGCTCAGGTCTAGGTTCCCCACTCCCTGAGTCATACTCCTCTAGGTGGCTCACCACCGGTAAGTTCTCAGGATTGGGGAGTACCATCCACTTAGTCTCATTCACCCTCCAAGCCAAGGACACGTCATCTTACCTCTTAAGCCACTTAATGTGGCACCAATACCTCTCATCCATAGTAGGGGCAGTCTCAAACAACCCAGTTCCCAACGCTGGTGGGGTCTCAAAATAAGTCAGTTTTTTGGCCAAGTGGGTCACTATAGCCTCACAAGTAAGGTAACGGTTCTTGGACCGTGCCATAAGAGCCAAGCTGTTGCACACAACCCCGGAAGCACTGTAGTAAAAGCGCTTCCCCCGTCGAGGGTTAGTATAGGACACTAGAAGCATCACCTCGTGGGTGTTCACTTACTCACATCATCCCACCCAAACAGTAAACAGGTCATCATTCTCAAAAACATGCGGAGAGATACATGTTGAACATTGATACCCGTCGTTGTAAGTACCAAAGATAAAATTTATAATCTCCTATTAAGACTAACCTAGGCTAGTGGTAACAGGGTCGAACCACAAGGAGGCAGTTGTAAACTTTAGTTGATTTATGTTTAGTCCGAGGTAACTATTGTGGGGGTTGATTTGGATTGGTCTATAGCTAATAACAATAAAATGAAAATAAACTAAAAATACGATTTAAACAGATAAAAGAAGGGTACTAGGATGGTCAGGTCGTTATAGCTTCGGCGGCAGCAAACTAAGTCGGTCTGAATCAAACACAGGTAAGGCGGGAAATAAGAGGTCCTCTCGGTCCACTCCTAACAAATAGCATCTTTCGATCTAGCTATAGGTCCCTAATGTCACTAGTACTAACTTTCGTCCTGAAAAGCGACTAATGGTCTAAACTATACCTATCTTTCGATCTCAGCACAGTTTAGTCGATTTAATTGACGGTCAAATAACCTTCCCTATCTTTCGATCTAATGGGTCGGTCACAAAATAGGTATCTAACTGGTCGTATGCATTTGATTTGTTAAATACAAGATTAAAAGCAATTAAAACGAAGGATAACCTTACAAGTTCAGTCGATCGACCAAGAATGTTAGTCGATCGACTGACACGCGGGTTTAGTCCGTGTAAAATCTAATGCCGCCTATGCTACAACTCGCCTACATCCTAGCACGAACTATTTAGCTACTCATGGCGATGATGAAAACTATAACAACATTAAAGATTAAGACTAAGGAATTCATGCTTGAATTAACGGTATAAAGAAATTGCATAAGAGAATAATTACGACTTTCGGGAAACTAACTAGCAAATCTAACTCTACGAATGCTATAAAGATGAACTAAATTATGAACAAGGAAATACCGAAATTGCAGCGGAACGATTAAGAATAAGAACAAAATTCCGATGCTCACAATGTCTCCGAACCCTAATTATTGATAAACTAAATTGAATGTGAAACTAGGTAAAACTGAGATGTGTAATTCGATAAAAGCTAGATGCTTATTCTGATGTTTTTAGGTTACGTTATATAGCAAACTAACGTAACAATTATTTCCTAAACCTAAACTTCACGGGCTTCAAGTTTCTCAATCTTTTAATTCCCGTCTGGAATAGAAACCTGGTCGATCGACTGATAATACTGGTCGATCGACTACTCCTCAGCAAACAGTGGCTTCTGGAACCTGAGCATTGGTCGATCGACTGAAGGTGGTAGTCGATCGACTGATTGAGCTGCTAATTGACTTCTTAAAATACGTGGACTTGTCTTTTGGGCCTTGGATTGCGCACCAAGCTCGTTCCTTAAGCAATTCCTTTACGTCATTTGCAATGCAGATTACTCGGGGGCGGATTTGGCTCGATTTCCCGCTAAATTCTTCACATTTCTGCAATAAAGTACAAAATACGGAAGTAGACGGAAATAGGGAGAAATGTAGCATAAACTACACAAATGAGCTCTGAAATGCGTGTAAAAAGAGATGTAAAACATCATATAAATGACACGCATCAAACTTCCCCAAACCAAACCCTTGCTTGTCCCCAAGCAAGAACTAGACTCGATCTAATGACCTAATGGAACGAGTTCAATCTCAGAGCGAAATGCAAACTGTAAGGCTTAAACCAATTTAATGCACAACCAACAATCAATTAGTAATGTGAATCATGCAAACGAATTATGAAGTCGTCAAAAACTGCTGAGCCGTTGACTGTAAAAACTTATCAAACTGGACTCTCACGGGTCACTCAAAACACTCAATGAGCAAAGGTGATATATATGTAAGATAGAAAGAAGTAAATTTTGTACTGACTCTCACCTAACTGCGACCTATGAAAACATGCCAGCAATAAATTATGAAGATGACCTCTATGACCGTACATATGCATTCCAACCAAACAGATGACCACTGACACATGCCGAGGTATAATTATGGAAATGTGAGGTATGGGTAAGAAGAGGCAAAACATTTTATGGTAAAGTGGAGGTACAGGTGATCAAGCTAGTACCAAAACGGAACCAAAGGACAACATCCAACTTCTTTCTCATAAACGAATGAAACGGTGCTATGGCAAGCACAAATCTCACAAACTCCAAAATAGAAGTAATCAACTAACTCCCCATAAGATATAAATGAAATATGGGAGCAAAAATCGCCAAAAGATAAGGTATAAGGTATGCGAATTAATTTTCTCTTCTTTCACGGACTTCAGTCGATCGACCTAAAGGAGCAGTCGATCGACTGCTCGAAACAGTACAGAAACTTCTCTTTTCTTTTTTTTTTTCTTTTTTTTTCGAATTTCAATTTTTTCTATTTTTTTTCTTCTATTTCTTTCTTTTGTTTCTTTCTTTCTTTTTTTCTTTTTTTTCAGTTTCCCAACAACATCTCAAACGAGCAAACACCACCAAAAACGAGTAACAACCCCAAGAACACAGACTACTAGCTTGACAAAGGACAGGCTAAATATAGGATGTAGTAAATGGGACAAAAAGGATATTTTTGGCAGTGTGAAGCTTATGGGTAAAATGAGAAAAAGGAAACCTCTACCACATGTGTCAACTAACCACAAACCGAATGCATACAGGTATTAAGTAGATCAAATTCATAATTATGCAAATTAAGGAAACATGTCTCATAAGGAGTACTACTCACATTCCTAGATAAACTGATCATGAATGCCACCAGTTGTGAGCTCTAAACCTCAGAAATATGATGTAGGTTGCCAATTTTCAAAGTCAAGTCTCAAGATTCAGCGAGTAAATAACGAAAACTCGTAGATATGCACATACGATTCTACTAATAACATGTTAATCTAGCAAGGCTCAGGCAAAACAGGTGCAATTGCAATGTCATCCTTGAAATACTACCGTTCCGACTCGACCTATATGCTAAAATAAACGTGCATTTTATGGGAATTTTTGAAATTTTTCAATTTTTTTTTTTGAATTTTTCTGTATATATAATGGAAATAAACAATGCAAAACAAAAAAGTAAACGTGAATGCAAGCAAGTGATATGCGACGCAAAACCCTTCCCCAAACCAAATCGCACAATGTCCCCATTGTGCAAAATCATATAATGAAAGCAAAGAGAAATGGGAATTTGCGAGAAAAGGGAAATAAAAATACAATGACATAAGGTAAAGACTTGGGAACTCACAAGACTTTAAGCGCAGCAAAGGAAACCTCCCCAAACCAGCGTGAGCTAGGAGGTTTCAGTAGCCAGCAGTGCTACCAACAAGAGTGCATGAAAGACAGAAAACACCACGCATAAGACCGAAGAAAATAATTTTGGAGCGTAGAAATTGTGCACAAATGAGACAATAGAAGAAATAGACAATTTGACGGAAAATAAAGTGGAGTAGAAGACTCCCTTAGGCCCGCATATCGACCAAACACAGCAGGGGAGAGGTCGTGAACGAATATAGCAGCAGTAGTGGTCGATCGACCACTAAGGTCAGTCGATCGACCAGGTGGACGTGAACAGTAGCTCCTGTAAACCCGCAATTCAGTCGATCGACCAATGGTGCCAGTCGATCGACTGAATACACTGCTGCAGCGTCTTATTTCTTCGTAATTGCTCAATGATTTGAGCTAACAAGCTCTAAATACCTGCAAATGCACAATAGTACGTGCCCAAAATTGCGCAAAACCCAGAAGAATGTCTAAAGTACTTAAAAATCCTAAGCAAATAAAATAAAGCGAAGATTTCGCGCACACAAAAGCAATAGAAAATAGTTCGAAAGCAATAAAATGAAGTTTATAACGAACTTGATCAACTAATAGTTGATCAAGAAGGACCACGGTATGGCCCACTTCGTCGGCTTTTGGCTACTAGAGGTAGCCTCAATGGTGCTCATCTTATCAGTTGCACCCTTCTTAGCATCGACAGTCGGAGAACTCAGCTAATCAACTTCGTCATCTCCCCAATCAAGGATTTCCTTGGAATCGTCGGAATCCAAATCAGACCATCTCACCTTGGCGGGCTCATCTTCCACGTCCTCATCGGTCCCATAACTTAGGCATCCAAGACCGCCTCTTGAAACGATCTGCTCTGTCGCAGCTGGAGCATCCAGCTGGTCTTCCTTCCCCAAACCAGCTCCTGCGATGTCTAAAACAACAAGTTTTTCCTCTTTTTCGCTCCCAGTCTGGGGCAGAGGGGTTAGTACAGGAGTAGTAGTAGAGACAGGTAATTCAGGGAGCACAAAGTACGATTTCTTTTCAGAAACCGTATTACAAGTAACAGGCCACATGGGATCCTTTTTCTTAGCCGGCTGGGCAAAGACAATAGAGTGCTTTCCCACTTTGAAAGTCAAGGTACCTAGACCGACATCGATGACTGCACCAGCAGTGTGCAGAAATGGCCTACCCAAAATGATGGGAATATGGTCATCCTCAGGCATATCAAGGACAACAAAGTCAACAGGGAAGAAAAACTTCCCTATCTGGACGGGTATGTCCTCTAGGACTCCTATGGGCTCGACCGCAGATCGGTCAGCCATCTGGACTGTCATTTCAGTAATAGCAAACCTGGTCAGTTTAAGCTTCCTAGCTAGACTCAAGGGCATGACACTTATGCTAGCTCCTAAATCACATAAAGCCTTTTCGATAGAAAAGGTACCTATGCTACAAGGGACGGAAAAACTGCCCGGGTCTTCTAACTTATGGGGCGCAGTGTGAGACAAGTAGGAGCAAGACTCTTTAGTTAGTGCAACAGTATGAACATGTTCAAGCGATTTTTTCTTTGACAATAACTGTTTCATAAACTTAGTATATGCTGGCACTTGGTTAACTAACTCAAGGAAGGGTACCTGAACATTCAAGCTACGAATAACTTTCTCAAATTTACTGAAAGATACCTGTTCCTTTGTCGGCACGAGTCTCTCCGGATATGGGGCTGTAAGGAGCACCTTAGCCCTCTCCTCTAATTCGCGCGCGCCGGCGTCCTTGGACTTTGGCTGGAAGTCCGTCACCTTTTCTTTGTTGAAGCTAGACCCCTCCTCAGACCGTCTTAAATGAGAGCCATTAACCGTCATTGGATCGAACTTTGGAGCCGGGACTGACCCATCAGCACTCGGGTCTGCCCCCAAAATTTTCGGGACTGTGGTACCCCGAAACAAGTGGTCTCGTAGATTAGTTGGCATTAAAGGACGAAATTCTTCAACATCGCGATGATATTGGTCGATCGACCACCCTCCTCGATCGATCGATCCGGGTTGCACTGATTCGAAGCTCCTGTAACCCGTGTTTCAGTCGATCGACTAGGTACGTCAGTCGATCGACTGAAATACCTGGCAGACGGCTGTTTTTTTGATTTATTCGTTACAGCTTTGTTTGGACTCGGATCTGCCTCATTCTTTTCAACAGCTTTCTCGACCATGGCAGGACCCTCAAGGGTGGACCCGCTCCTCAAGGTGATGGCATGTAGGGTCTCCTTTTGTTCGGGTTGAGTGGGTAAGTGTCCGGGAGCTCGAGTGTTACTCTTGCTGGCCAACTGAGCTATTTGGCTCTCCAGCAACTTCATCCCGGCCTCTCTTGCTTGGGACTCCTTCAGCAACAGATTCTTCAGCTCGAAAAATTCAGAATTTTGTGTTTGTTGCTTCTGCGGCACATAAGGGGGCTTTTGATATTGCTGTTGCTTTTGATGCGGAGACACATATGGCTGCTGCTGTGGCGGAGGTTGAGTTGGATTCAAAACATTCTGGCTTCTCCAACTCCAGTTTGGATGTTGTGGCTCGTAGTAGGTATTGGTCTGCCTATAGTGTTGAAAGGCAGCGCATGATTCAAAGGGGCTAGGGCAGTTTTTCGAGACATGGCCCTCAACTCCACACCTTTCACAGACGAAAGGACCGTCTGACACCGCATTGACTTGGTACATCCCACCTTTAGAAGCTCCTCCTAGCTCATACTTGTCAAATCTCGCGGTGAGAGCCTCAAGTGCAGCGACAGAGGAAGATTCAGCAGCTCTCCTCTGGTTCCCTCTCGAATTCCCATACTCGGCCTTGTGGGTAGCTAGATCATCGATGATCTTCCACCCCTTGGTTGCTCCCAAATTTTCAGCGAATCTTCCATTGGCTGCAGCATCCAAAATGGCTCTCTGATCGTCGTACAACCCATTGTAGAAATGATTGCACAAACTCCATTTCGCAAACCCATGGTGCGGTACGGTTCGCACCAACTTCTTGAATCGGACCCATGCCTCGTGGAAATTCTCATCTGGCTCTTGTTTAAAGCCCGTGATTTGAGCTCTAATAGCGATCGTCCTTGAAGCAGAAAAGTACTTCTTGTAGAACGCCAATGCCAATGTATTCCAATCAGTGATCTCCTGAGCGGCTCGGTCCAGATCTCTATACCATTCCCTTGCAGCATCGCGAAGGGAGAAGATGAACATAGTCTCCTTGATCTGGTCCTGGGTCACGCCAGCTGGTGGGGGTATGGAACAGCAGTAGTCAATGAAGGTCTCCATATGTTTAGCTGCATCTTCATTTGCAGCTCCCCCGAACTGGTTTCTCTCTACCATAGTAATGTAAGCAGGCTTTGGTTCGAATTTCCTGGCATCTCCCGGTAACTCGAACCCCTTGTATAAATTGTCGGCTGTCGGCTCAGAAAAACTAGCTATACTTGCTTCCTCGGCCATGACTGGAATTTCCGGAGAAGTAACTGTCTCGGCTGAAGAAGTGGAAACGGTGAAGATCAGGGTCTTCTTGAACGATTCGTTCTCGTGATAGCTTGACGAGTACTCGGCTCTTCCTCTGTCGGTAATACTCTTTGTGTTCGCCTCAACTCGCGCAGGGATCTCTCAAGCTCAGGGTTCAATGGTACTAATTCTCTACCCTGTGACCTGCGCATAAGAAGAAACTACAAAAAGAATATAAGAAGAGTTTAAGGAACATAAGTCCCTTAAACTGAGAAAAACTAACAATAAAAACAACTAAAATTAGGACTATTGCCTCCCCGGCAACGGCGCCAAAATTTGATACCCGTCGTTGTGAGTACCAAAGATAAAATTTATAATCTCCTATTAAGACTAACCTAGGCTAGTGGTAACAGGGTCGAACCACAAGGAGGCAGTTGTAAACTTTAGTTGATTTATGTTTAGTCCGAGGTAACTATTGTGGGGGTTGATTTGGATTGGTCTATAGCTAATAACAATAAAAAGAAAATAAACTAAAAATACGATTTAAACAGATAAAAGAAGGGTACTAGGATGGTCAGGTCGTTATAGCTTCGGCGGCAGCAAACTAAGTCGGTCTGAATCAAACACAGGTAAGGCGGGAAATAAGAGGTCCTCTCGGTCCACTCCTAACAAATAGCATCTTTTGATCTCGCTATAGGTCCCTAATGTCACTAGTACTAACTTTCGTCCTGAAAAGCGACTAATGGTCTAAACTATACCTATCTTTCGATCTTAGCACAGTTTAGTCGATTTAATTGACGGTCAAATAACCTTCCCTATCTTTCGATCTAATGGGTCGGTCACAAAATAGGTATCTAACTGGTCGTATGCATTCGATTTGTTAAATACAAGATTAAAAGCAATTAAAACGAAGGATAACCTTACAAGGTCAGTCGATCGACCAAGAATGTTAGTCGATCGACTGACACGCGGGTTCAGTCCGTGTAAAATCTAATGCCGCCTATGCTACAACTCGCCTACATCCTAGCACGAACTATTTAGCTACTCATGGCGATGATGAAAACTATAACAACATTAAAGATTAAGACTAAGGAATTCATGCTTGAATTAACGGTATAAAGAAATTGCATAAGAGAATAATTACGGCTTTCGGGAAACTAACTAGCAAATCTAACTCTACGAATGCTATAAAGATGAACTGAATTAAGAACAAGGAAATACCGAAATTGCAGCGGAACGATTAAGAATAAGAACAAAATTCCGATGCTCACAATGTCTCCGAACCCTAATTATTGATAAACTAAATTGAATGTGAAACTAGGTAAAACTGAGATGTGTAATTCGATAAAAGCTAGATGCTTATTCTGATGTTTTTAGGTTACGTTATATAGCAAACTAACGTAACAATTATTTCCTAAACCTAAACTTCACGGGCTTCAAGTTTCTCAATCTTTTAATTCCCGTCTGGAATAGAAACCTGGTCGATCGACTGATAATGCTGGTCGATCGACTACTCCTCAGCAAACAGTGGCTTCTGGAACCTGAGCATTGGTCGATCGACTGAAGGTGGTAGTCGATCGACTGATTGAGCTGCTAATTGACTTCTTAAAATACGTGGACTTGTCTTTTGGGCCTTGGATTGCGCACCAAGCTCGTTCCTTAAGCAATTCCTTTACGTCATTTGCAATGCAGATTACTCGGGGGCGGATTTGGCTCGATTTCCCGCTAAATTCTTCACATTTCTGCAATAAAGTACAAAATACGGAAGTAGACGGAAATAGGGAGAAATGTAGCATAAACTACACAAATGAGCTCTGAAATGCGTGTAAAAAGAGATGTAAAACATCATATAAATGACACGCATCAAACATCGTTAATCAACATGGCAGTCGATCTTAGAACAGATCTACCGGTCAGATAGGGTAGATAGTGGGGGTGCCCCACTGTCGGTCGCAACCTCACTCAAGTATACCTCCTCCTCAGCCTCTAACCCAAAGTGGTCAGCAAACTGATCAAGAGGCAGTTTATGATCGGTGTTCATAAGGCAAAAACAAACGGTTTTCCCACCCACATCATAGTCAAGAGAGCTCAAGAACTCCAAAGTGAAGAACGGTTAAGACTTCTTTCGAAGATTGTACAACCCCTTCATACCCAAGATCTCAAATATGTGGGTGATATCCGACTCTACCCCCAAGGTTGTCAAGATTTCGGGATCCACACAACGAGTCGGTGTCATGGTTCGATCCATTAAGGCCACAAAAGCAGCCCGTTGCTTAAAATCAGAAAAGATTACCGATGGATATTCCTCAACCTGAGGAACAAGAGGCTCTTGGCTCGGTTGGTCAACTTCCACGACGGCATTAGCACGAGTATGTTTCTTGGCCGGTGCTTTTGATTTCGGCATGTTACAAAAGTACAAGTTTAACAAGAATTTTCCGGAAATTACACCATGGTAAGGGCTATTTTTCTTTTTATACGACGGAGTTTTAAGACGAACTTTTCTATCAAAAGACATGATGTACCAACTTATTAAAGCATTACCACCAATAATTATCCTTTTAAGAACATCCTAGAATAAATCTATGTGATCAAAATCAAAGCTTTGAGGCAAAACCCTAGAAAATGTTCGACATAAACCGGTGATTTTGAGCATAAAAACTGTATTTTGCATGAATAAATTGATGATTAAGAGCAATTACTACCAAAATATCACCATAGAAGTACAAATCCTTGAATTACAAGAGTAAAATTTCAGATTTTGGGGCAAGTATTCCATTGATTTGATTAAAAGCAAAGAAAGTTGATTAGTTGTATTACCTTAAGTCGGAGATTGATTAGATAGAGCAATGCAAGAACATATCCAAGAATAAGTTCAACCGAAATCACCTAAGTTTGTTTTTGAGAGAGAAATTTTAATGAGTGTTTGTGTAAGAGTGAGTATAGGAGGCGAAAATTGGAGTTAAAAAGAATTATAAGGTTTCCAAAAAAATCACGAGTTGGACCGCGAATTTGGGGTACTCGGCCGAGTTATGGGACTACTCGACCGAGTAGTTTCTACTCGGTCGAGTATTTGGTCTACTCGGTCGAGTACTCAGAGATCAGTAACTGGCCTAAATTGTCATTCTGAGTACTCGGCCGAGTGCCTTTATACTCGGCCGAATTTGGCCTACTCGGTCGAGTATCTGCTTTACTCGGCCGAGTTTACATGAACAGTAACGGAATTTGAGGATTCTGAGAGTATTTCCCAGCAAAATAGTAAACATTGATCGGAGTTCCACTTAATCGGGGCTCGTCACGCTTAGACCTTACTTCCAACATACGCTAGGCAACTTCCAGTTATGCACTCATAACGATTTACTTACGCAACACATGTTATACTTCACATAAACCCTTTTGCACAATGATTCGTGTCACAACCACATATATCATACTCAGCTGAATTATATTGCATATAGGACATAAGCATACACTATTAACTCCATCTACAAGCATACATACCAACTCTACAAGCATCAACTTCATCTAAGCATATACTACTAACTCAACCATTCACATTCCTTGTCATATCTTTTCATGCTATAACATTACCGTCTTTCATTACTTTTTTCCGCCATGTACAACCATGCGTAAAACTTTGGATCATTGACGCGACTCATCCATACATACATATACACAGCACTACCATACTTGCATTCCATCTATTTTAACCATTGACACACACTTTAGGAAACACACATCACACATTCAACACATAAACACACACACACACACACACACACACACACACACACACACACACACACACACACACACACACACACACACACACACACACACACACACACACACACACACACACACACACACACACACACACACACACACACACACACACACACACATACACACACACACACACACATCCCCATACGTTTAACCCCCCCTATCGTTGTTGCTGGCTTAAGTATGATGGGGCCGGGATTTTGAGATGAAGGCGCCTTCTCACCCAAAACCGACATAAGAGGGCTAATAACACACATACACCAGGTTTATTTTAATTTGACACCCTACATTCATTTGGTTCATTAATTCAGGTTCCAAAATCGTCGCTCTGATACCACTTTGTAACACCCCAATATACCAAGGTGCCTTACCAAGGACCACCCCATCATATAAAGGTGCTACCATCTTGGTTGCCCGAGGTAAGTAGATTAAATAAACAATAACAGAACATTTATTAATTGCTTTTATCCTTTACAACATAACCCAACATGAGAAAGAATACAACATGAACAATTGGAGAACTACTAGATATGAGTGACAACGACATCTAGTTCGACAACGTGATGACTCGATTCCCTTCCATACTCCGCAAACATCGTGACAAGAAACACCTGCTAAATCAACTGCTCACCATTCCCGAATGGATCACCACAGTTTTGAAAATACAACACGGGGTCAGTTCACTGAATAATCAAAATACGACAATACAAAGAAACAACCAAAGCAATCCAATCCAACTGTACAACCATTCTCCAACTCCAATCATATCCAGTAACTGGCTACACACCTAAGTGTAAAGCCCTGCCAGATTACCCATCGCAATAGGTAATCCTCACCGCCAGTGGGGGACCGCAGCCTTGCCTACCTTAGCTCTACTCATCGCAACGAGCAATAACCCATGTCCATTAATGTGCACATCCCCCTTTGTGACGGGAACCACAAGGGGCAAATCAAGGGCGTGAAGTCATTCCCGAAAATGACTCCACTCAGCCGAGGACACACCTCGCAAACATTGACTAACAACAACAATTCCAACAACCAAGAACGACAATTTTAAAAACGATACTAATAATGCCAATACCACAACAATCCATCTTAAATCAATTAAACAGGCAACTGAATAGGGAAACCCTACCTTTTCGTTATACCATGAAAGTGCGTCCAACAAACAAGACAAGCAAGACTCCATGATGAATCCTACAAGTAGCAACCATATCCTATTACTAGACTATTCAAGATCTACTGAAAGATAACACCCAAACACAAACTTGCCTTGAGATGCAGACCGATGCCGACAACAGCGACAACCCGACTCAATGACTTCATGCATAAACCATCTCCCTTCTTGGGGTAGTGTCAAGGTCATATGAGAAGTATAGGGTGATAAGAGAAGGTTAGGAGAGAGAGATTAGGGTTAGAAAGAGAAAGGAACCGTCAAAAAGTGAATCGGGTTTACGATTCCACGTTTTATAATAACACGCGGACTGACGAGGTAATCGGTCGAGTACGGACTTACGTGGCCAAGTACGCTACACTCGGTTGAGTATTTTAACTACCGGCAGAGTGGCTTCAGCTAGGTCGAGTAACGAGCAACATCGATCACCTAATCTCTCCCGTATCCCTTGCTAAGGGTCTCCCTTGGTCAATAGGTCGGTCAAAGAGTCCTTAAATGGGGCAGGTATTACACTAACTGGGTACCAATATCTATTAACTCTAGTATCAACTTTGTAAATTATAATGTTCCACGTTACAGTCTCTACTCTCAAGTCATTATTCGTGACGTACTGCAACAACCAAAATCCCACAGTTCAATCAATATACTCCTTACATACCAATATTATAATATATACGCGATACATTTCTACAATAATCTCTATACCAAGGGCAATAATCACCTAGATAGCAGGGCAGAACTCGAAAATATCGTTATCAAATCGCCAATAACACCTAAAGAACTAAGCTTCTCATGATTCCTCGTCTCCTTCCCATTATACAACAATTGTTGGTGGTACAATACTATACCGCTCTGCACACCTTACAGTTTCACAATAATTAAGCTAAACTCAACTATAAAAGAGCATTATTTAAGCTAATTACAATGCAAAACAGCATCAAAATCCTCAAAACCCTATGAAAATAACACTTGGGAAAATCCATAAATCTAAAGAGCCCTAAAAAAAATAGCGATTAGTTAAATTGTTCACCTCGACTTCGAGCAAAGCCTTGACATTTTCGACCTTAAGATTGTGAATTGAGATAAATAACACAGATAAATGTAGACAAACTTGAAACTGACAAATTGATTGAAAAACGTATGCAATTAGGGAGTGCGAAAAAGGGGGAAACTTACGGCTTCATCGTGATCGATGTCTAAAGTGATGATTTGTTCGTCGGCAATCATTATAGCTATCTTCATGCTAAGAAAATGAAAGTTAGAGCCTTACAGTTGACACATATTCTTTGAGTAACGAATGTTTTGAAAAAGCCACAAATAGAAGAAATAATTACTTTGTTTTACAGTTGACACATAGAAGAAATAACTATTCAATCAGCCATGGTGTCTAACTTCACCAAATGCTAAACATGGAATATCCCATTGAAAAAAAAAAAAGATGTTAGTGCTACATGATTGAAGAAAGTATGCAATTAGAGTTTGATTACACCAAAATGAAGGAAATTAAATTAAAACCTGAAAACAGCATTAAACCTTTGATCAAGAATCTAAGCCCAAAACAAAATAAAGGAAATGGATGACACTGGATACTTACAAAATTAAAGCAAGAGAGTTTTATGTAGCGGTAAGAACCCTAATTCTTCAATAAGCTGACAACTGATGCCCTGTCTTCCGACGTTAATTCCGATGTCTCTGCTTTCATGGTTGAGGTTGTAGTCATCAAATTAAGAATTTGTGAAAGTGAATGTGAAGGGAAAAGGTAGAGGTGTGTGTGTGTGTGGTTGAGGAAAGAGCAGAGGAATGAATGGTGAGGAACTGAGCAGAGGAATGCCTTTGGGCAGAGATGAATGATAGCGATGAATTATAAGAAGACACCTCAAAGCAAATAAGGCCCAAAGTAGTCCCAACCCCAAAGGCAACCCAAAACATTATTAACCAAGCCCAAAGCACAACGAATTGCCTAAACCCGCATAATTACCAATTGCCCAACCCAATTACTTGCTACTATTCATTCCACAAGATACTATTCATTAATGAATAGTAAAGCTTGGCTCACACTTTTATTAAAGGTGTGAGATTTATGATTATATTAAAATGGTAACATAATATATAATAATATGAATATATTACACAACTATGATAGTTCCTATTTACTTCCATGTTGATTGTTTTGTTGTATAATATATTACCATGTTTGTATAATTTGTTAGCAGATTGTAATTGTACATTAATGGTAACATATTGCACAATTAAGTGAACATTTTGCTACAGTTTGATAAAAAGGTTTAGTTACCATATGAGACTTTTGTGACAATTTATTAGTCACATTGGTTGTCACTTTATGACTATTTATAATTATACGGAAATGATAACATATTATAAAAATGTGAACATTAATGAGTTTGTTGTCACTATATTTCACAAATAAGTCAACAAATAAGAAAGTGTGTGGCTACTGGCTACACTTATTGATATCTGAATGTATGTGTTTAACCGCTTTGTCACCATTTTTGTAATATTTGTCCTGATTTAGCAACAATAACAGTTCGTCGAGAGTGTATAGCCGTATAGGTAGACGGTATTGAAATTGGGATGTTTATATCCATGTATAATATGTCACTATATTGAAATTGGTAACATATTGCCTAATTATGTAAACATCTTCTAATAGATACTTTGTTGCTGTTTTGAAACTTCATGTTTGGGTTTTCGATGGGTTTAACAATAAAAATAATTTCATGAATTTTTTCGCAGTTGCCAGGGCAATGTTTAAATATTTCTTTTAAATATTTAAATGCAAGGAAGAGTGATGGTTTTAGTAATAAAAATAAGTCTATGAAAATTTAAAAGCAAGATGAGTAATGAATGAATTAATGAGAAATTTTAGCAATAACATATAGGGGATTGTTTTAGAGAAAATATGACGTATATGGATTCTAGGAGCTTTGGTAGGATTTTATAGCATTTAGTGTTTTTGTCTAGTAAAATGATTGCTTAATAAAATAACCCGATTGTAAAACGTAAATGACACTTTAAAAAAAAAGACAACATTACCCTTCATCTCTCACTACCTCACCCAATTTCTCTCTTCCTCTCTTTTCCTAAATCCCAAAAAAAATAGAACACCTCCTACAACAACACCTTCCACCACTGCCCCACCACCGTAACTCTCCCACCACCGCCATTGCCAACAGCCCCACTGCCCCCACCAGCGACGTCCCACTGCCTGACAAGCGCCACACCGCAAGTTTTTCAAATAAGTTTATTTTTTTGTATTAGTTTAAGATCCAATTTTTATAATTTCAAATATAAATTTGATTAGGATTGTTGTTTGCACATATTGTTGTGTGTTAAATGGTTATTTTTTGTATTTTATGGTGGAATTAGGTTTAATTAATTAGAATTTTTATATTGAATTGATTTTGTGTTGATTTAAATTAGTTAGATGTAATTGGCTTGATTTTAATTATAATTTGTTATTCCGTGTTGAATTCGTGTTAATTAGTTCGTAATTTGTTGTTTTCGTGTTGATTTAATCCCTTAATTCGCATGTTCTTCTCCATTTTGTGTTGCATTCGAAAAATCGTGTCTTGCTGGCCATGGAGTCACGTTTAAATTCATCATCAACCCCAAGGACTACACGAAGAACTTCATCGTGTTCCCATGGAACTGACAATGAATTTCAACGTGAGTCCATGGCTCTGGCGTTAAGATTCATCGTGTATCCATGGCCAACACGTTAAAACTCATCGTGGAACCATGGTTGGGCAACAATATTCATCGTGCAACCATGGACAATACGTTAAATATCACAATCTATCCATGGCTAAGGAACAACATTCATCGTGCACCCATGGCCGAAACGTTGATATTCAATGTGAATCCATGGACAGAGGATGAATTTCATCATACATCTATGGTTTTGATGATGAATTTCATCATCCTCCCATGGTGAGATGATGAATTTCATCGTCAACACCATAGTTGGACGATGAATTTCATTGCAACGTCTATGTTTCGTTTTTTGTTTTAAAAAGAAAAACCGTGTTTATAGTCGATGTTATGTATAATTTTATTAACTTTAATTATTTTTGTTAATATATTATTTATTTAGTTTTGTATTTGTTTATTTGGATAATTCAATTAATTTTTAATTGTTGTTGTGACACCCCCACATACCAAGGTGCCTTACCAGGACCACCTTAGCATGAGAGACCGTCACCATCTCGGTTTCCCGAGGCTAGTATATCAAATTTATCATTCCAAAACAACATTTATTAAAGTATAATGAATTAACTATTACATGTTCCAAAACCAAATCCAAAAACAAAGTTCACTAGTACTCAAACGACTTAAACTAGAAAGGTAAATCTCATGAAAGTGGAAGCTAGACTCGAGTGATGACTCCCCATCTCGTCCCCAAAGCTAATAATCATCATCACCTGTCACAATCTGCTCACCATCCCCGAATGGATCAGCACAGATTTTACAAAACAACAACGGGATCAGTTTACTGCATAATCAAAAGAAGACAAGTACGATAAGATAAACAACTGATCAACATTCACTTCCAACTCCAAATCACATCATGTAAATGACTACACACTAAAGTGTGTAGCCCTGCCAGTGGGGGACCACAGCCGTACCCACCAAATTCCCGCTCATCAACGAGCGATAACCCTGTTCATTAATGTGCACATCCCCTCCTGTGGCGGGTTCCACAGAGGGCGAAACTAGGGCGTGAAGCCACTCCCGCAAGTGACTTCACTCAGCCGAGGACACGCCTCGCGAACATCACCAACAACCATCACAACACCAACGCCAACTCCAATCCTACAACAACAGATAATCACAGTATCAATCGTACAAACAATTATCACATAATCTTAAATCAATTAGACAGTAAACCGAGTAGGGAAACCCTACCTTTTCGCAATCCCAGCACACACAATCAATAGCAATTCTCCATGACACTGTCACCTACACACAATAATCACATACCATCACTATAAACCATTCCCCCAAATTAACCCAAATCAATAATTAGGGAAAAACCCTAAAAGACAACCTATTAACTGATTACAAAGTACTAGAGACTTACCAAAGAAATCGACGCAAGAGAGAAATGAACAAGGACTCACGAACCATCAACGATCTTGGGAGAGATTCGAGAGGATTAGAGTTACGTAGAATGTTTTAGGTTTTGTCAAACGTAAAAAATGAAACAGTAAATCTTAATTTATAACTCTAATCGTCTCTAATCAAACCGCAGAAATAATCTCCGTCAGACCGGATACTCAGTCGAGTATAAAGTATACTCGGCCGAGTATCCCCTACTCGGCCGAGTATCCCCTACTCGACCGAGTATCCCCTACTCGGCCGAGTATCCCCTACTCGGCCGAGTATTCCTGGTAGGGGTGAACAAAAAGTGGTCCGGACCGGCAAACCGTACCGACCCGGACCGGCCGGTCCGGTCCAGACCCGGATACATACCGGTTCGGTCTCCGGGTCCCAAAAAATATGGTGAACGGTCTCCGGTCCGGTCCGGTCCACATTAAAAAATAAAACTAAATTTGCCTTATAAATTAGTACCGGTCCGGTCCAAACCCGGAAAAAACCGGACCTAAAAGGTTCCGGTCCTTGTCCGGTCCGGGTCCCCTTCTAACCGGTCCGGTCCGCGGTCTTGGGATATGTGGTTATCCGGTCCACGGGTTCATCCGGTCCGGTCCGGTCCGGTCCGGTTTTGGACCGGTGAACACCCCTAATTCCTGGACAGTAGCCTGACCAGAAATACACGACGCACTTACTCGGCCGAGTAAGTCATATTCGGCCGAGTAACAGATTTAGAAAAACCGTAGTATTACAGTCTACTCTCCTTATGTAATACTACGGATTTTATAGGCCGGTACTCGACCGAGTATGGCCTACTCGGTCGACTAAAGTGTGTTGGTATTCTGTTTAGCTTCTGCCTAGGAATACTCGGCCGAGTATGAGTAATACTCGACCGAGTAGAGGGTACTCGGCCGAGTATACTCGACACTCGACCGAGTATCCGGCCTGACGGGTAATATTTCAGCGGTTTGATTTGGAGATGATTAGGGTTATATTAAAACGTAAATCAGTTTCTAATTACACTGTTCCACAACATATCACTCAACGACGCTCTAATCTTCTCCAAATCTCTCCCTATGGTGTGGATTGTTCGTGAGTCTACTTCATCTTTCCTTTGTTTCTTTCGCCGGTAAGTCTTTATCCCTATGTTGTTGATGATTAATTATAGGGTTTGTCTTTATTCATGAATTGGGGGAAATGGGGTTTTGCAGTTAGTGATTGAAACTATATGATTGTTGTTGTAGGTGACGATGTGGTAATTGTTATGCTTTTTTTTTGGTTGATTGCAGCGTAAGCGGATTGCGAAAAGGGACAGACATGCGGAGACATCACTTCGAGTCTAGTTTCCGCCGTTACGAGTTTAGCCGTCAATGATTTCAGTTGTATTGAAGTTCTTACACTTTTAGTTTGAGTTGGTTTGAGATAATGTATTCGCTAACTCTTTATACTTTATATAAATGTTGTTTGGAAATTGTAACTTTGATATACTAACCTCGGGAAACCGAGATGGTAACAGCCTTTCATGCTAGGGTAGTCCTTGGTAAGGTACCTTGGTATGAGGGGGTGTTACAAAGTGGTATCAGAGCCGACGATTCCGGCACCTAAAACAAATGAACCCAATGAACTTAGGGAGTCTAAATAAAATAAACCCGGGGAGAGTTGTTTGGAGCTACCGCAAAGACTTGGGAGACGTCCTGAAGTCGCATTAAGGCCCTTAAGATTTCAAGCCGGTCACATGGGGGAAAAAATGTTGTATGCTTGAGTTCTGTGAGTTTGATATCTATAGTTTGAACCTTGTGCATGGTTGGATGAAATGATGAAAGAAGTGGAATGTGATAGTTGTTGAAAGATGCATCGAGTATTGTTCATGTTAAACTTTGAGAAGGAATATGTTGGCATGTTAAGTGTTGGAACATGGTAAAATATGAAAGGTGAATTGTGAATTTGTATCTGATTGACATTGAGTATGAAGAATGTGATCATGTTATCTGTTTAATACAATGTTGAGCATGAAGTATGGTAGTGGTACATGTGCATATGAACATGATGATATTAATGCTTGATTGTTGGTAGTAGCATGTGATTAAGGTCATGCGTCTATGCATATGAATGTCGTGTTTAATTTCCATGTGGATATGATAAAAGTTCATCCATGTACTGGTTTTTAGAAGTATTGGATCGTTATTGTTTGTTTTATGCATGTTTAAGTTGTTTTGTTAAGAAATTTTGATTTGTATACAAACCGATTTTGGAAGGGTTGTCTTAAAACTGTCATAAGTCGAGTTATGGAAATGATATTGCTGTGATTCTAAGTTGAGGTGATAACTTGTCCTCTTACGATTCTAACGATAGGTCGCAGGCCCAAAATGACCAAGTAACGAGTGAGATATGACTGTTTTACGAAAACGGACGGTCTTGAATCTGGCAGCTGATACTCGACCGAGTAGTCCCTACTCGGCCGAGTATCTTTTATACTCGACCGAGTATTCCATATTCGGCCGAGTAATCTCTCTGTGATAATACTGTTTAGCATTTGGAGTCGTGAACTCGGCTGAGTAGTTTCATACTCGACCGAGTAAGGTCTACTCGGCCGAGTATTCCCAATACTCGACCGAGTAATCCTTCTGAGACAATTGAGTTTGCTTCTGGAGTCGAAAACTCGACCGAGTAATATAGTTACTCGACCGAGTACCTTGTACTTGACCTAGTATGTTATGTACTCGACCGTGTACCTCATTGGGCGGCCACTTTGAGTCAGTGGCTAAGTTCTTACTTTTGTTTTGTGTCGGTGGCTATGTTCTTACTTTTGTTTTGAGCCGGTGGCTATGTTTTTACATTGTTTTGAGTCGTAGGGTATATACATATGTATGTTTTGAGTCTTAACGCATTCTTTTATATGTGAGACGGTCTTGATACGTAAGTTACCGGATGTTATGACAAGGAGCATTACGGCTTGTGAAGGACATGTGTTGGGTAAGGAATACATGTGTTAATATGGTTCTGGGGGATAGTGGAATAAGAAAAGAGTAGATTGATGGGTTAATTGAGGTAAAGAGCATGCTTTGTGAAATATGATGAGTAACATAATCGTTTGTTGAGTAATATAAAGTAAGTGTATATGGGCAAGGGTGATGTAAGTGTAAAGAAACGTGTGAATGAAAGATTGAAATAAGGGATACGAATAGTGGCATATTGAGGTGTGTAAGGAATTATGGAGGGAGACAGTTAGGATTGAGTTGCTTAAGGATATATGTGATAAAAGGTCGCTATAGAAAGATGAAAACGAATAGTGTATAGTGAGGTCAAGTTATGCCGCGAAGAGTAGATAGCAGTTGATTTGGGAATTTGGAATATCATGATGTGAGCCTAGTGAGTAATTCTTTGGGCAATTAACGGTATGAGATGAATTTTTGGTTTTCTAGAGATGTAAAAAGGGAGATGCAATTGTTTGAACATTAAACGTTGATTTTATGGATAGATTAGTGACAATTGGGAGTTATAGCATAATGAGAGAAGACCCATGGTAAGAAAGAGTGAGATGATATCGACATAAAATAATAGGATTTGAGTTTGGAGAAATGTGAAGGTAACCGGAGCACTAGAGAGTTAGATAGAAATAATGAAGAGTTGAATTATTAAGGGATTTTGTCGAGAGTAAAAGAACAGAATAAAGGGAGTAAATCTAGGAACATGTTCACCGAGGTTATGTGATATAAAAGTAAGGAATCGTCGAGATGTATGATACTATCATGAGGATTTGAGTTTACAGTTATATAGAAGTTCTAGGACAACATGATAATCATGAGTTTCGAAGAATTAAAGAAAGCAAAAGTTGGGTAAAGAATTTGCACGATATGAGATTTTGGTGGTGAGTCGGGTGTCGATACAATTAAGGATGGAATTGGAAATAGTGTTGAGGTGATTTTTGTTGATATATTTGATGTTCGTTGTTGGGATGATAACCAAAGGGAGGAAACGGATTGTTATATTAAGAAGTGATAGTAAGAGAGTAGTCACATGAAGGATGTTGGTGTCATAGTATTGCCACTAGTGGTTGAGGATGATGTTATTTTAGGGAAGTTAGTTGTTCTAATGAGGGTGATTTTGTGGAGGTGATTAATGTTTGGTTGTGAGGGAGTTTAAGGTATGGATATATGAGGTATTCGCTGGTAGTTGGGTACAGATGATATGGCTACGTTCGCCGGGTGGTGGTAATTGTGTGTAAGAGAAGATATGTTATGAAGGGCACCTGAGTTAAGTCTGGATAAGAGATATTCATTGTCAAGTGGTAACTTACATGATCAGGATTGACTAGTTGGATGTGATTATGGGTCTAAGATATATATAAATGTTTGTGTGAGGTTGTGACCTCACGAGAAGCAGTATGGTGTGATAGTTATAATGTTGTTATCTGAATGTTCTGTAATATATGTTGGATACGGTAACTTAATGGAATGATGATCAAAAGTGATAGTTTGGGTGGTCTGACATGACTGGTTATACTTGCATGTGTATTCATGATATATGTTTATTCCATGAAAAAGTATGGATGGTATGCATGAGATTCTTGTCTATTTATTCCGTATGATATATGGTGTTGTGATCTAGTTAAGAAGTCTTGAGTAACTTTTTCTTGTCCGAGATGTTATATTGAGTCAGTGTTTATGGGATTGTGTATGTTGTGATGTCTATCGGTGTACTTGTGGTGCCTCGGGTGGTGATCCGGGCACGGTACTTAGTGTTGTGATGCGGGTATTTTCGCACTGCGGTGCGGCTGTTGGTGGCGGTGTTGCGATGCCGTCACCGGTTGTGGTGGAGTAGGCGAGATGATTATGATACGAGTTTTCGAAAGTGCATACCAGTTAAACATAGATTGTTATTTTGTTTGCTGCTGTTCCTTGTGAGTTTTGGTTGAACATGTAGACTGTTGTTTTGTTTGTTGATGTTTCTTACCAGTTTCAGTTGGGAATGAGGGTAGAGTATGATATAAAAGAGAGTTGTATATGTTTTCGTTGTTGTCATGGTATAGTGATATTCTGTTGATGGGACTCAGTAGTGAGAGGTTGTTGGAGTGCTTATGATCTTGTTTTAGATGAGGCATTGGTGGGCATAGTTGTAGCAAGAGTTTGTGGAGCATGTGTGGTATAGAACTGGAACTACAAGTGGTTTAGCACCTTTCCTTGGGGCAGGGAGTACGGAGTTTTAGGACTTAGTATCATGTTAAGTCAAGGGTGAGTTTTGTGGTAATAGAAGTGATGAACTTGAAAAGCTGATGTGAGTGTGTAACAATTGTGGATGGTGAGTTTAGATCGTGAAGATGATCGTATAAGTATATAGAAATATGTTGTTTTTGTGGTAATGTGGAAGAGTTGGTGTGGTGGTTATATTGCGGATTTTATGATATATGTTATGTGAGTACAAAACAATTGGAGGCACGAGAGCTGATAGAGTAAGAGAACCTTGGATATAGGAGTAGATGTAGTAGGTGTCGAGGCTATAGGCGGACATCGTTGACATGCGATCGTGCTGAGGATAATGAGAAGATATATTTAAGGAACTAGTATTAGTGAGTTACGAGGACGTAACATTTATCTTAAGAGGAGTAGGATGTGACAAAGAGAGTTTGATGCTTGTACATGTTATAATATAATTGGAAGTTTGAGTGTTGGTGTAAAGTAAAGGATTGATTTATGTTGGGGTTTATGTTATTACAGGTAATGGCAGTGCTCGTAGTAGTATGATGTTTATGAGTGAGAGTAACGGATTGTGTGAGGATATTTATGTGTGTGAGTAAACTTCGAGGACGAAGTTCATTTTAAGGATGGTAGAATGTAACATTCTGTTTTGATGGTTGATCTTATTTTGTGGATTATCTTGGTATTGAGTTGCTAGTGAGTGTTATGGAAGTGAGATAAGGTTGGCAACATTATTTTATGGTTATTCGATAATATTATGGAGTCTATATCGAGAGGATAGGTTATCTAGTAGGCGTGGTTGGCGGAGTTAGTGTTAGGTGTTCATGTTTTATAGGTTGGGTTGGAACTTCGGGGACGAAGTTCTTTTTAAGGGGGAAAGACTGTAATACTACGGATTTTATAGGCCGGTACTCGACCGAGTATGGCCTACTCGGTCGACTAAAGTGTGTTGGTATTCTGTTTGGCTTCTGCCTAGGAATACTCGGCCGAGTATGAGTAATACTCGACCGAGTAGAGGGTACTCGGCCGAGTATACTCGACACTCGACCGAGTATCCGGTCTGACGGGTAATATTTCAGCGGTTTGATTTGTAGATGATTAGGGTTATATTAAAACGTAAATCAGTTTCTAATTACACTGTTCCACAACATATCACTCAACGACGCTCTAATCTTCTCCAAATCTCTCCCTTTGGTGTGGATTGTTCGTGAGTTTACTTCATCTTTCCTTTGTTTCTTTCGCCGGTAAGTCTTTATCCCTATGTTGTTGATGATTAATTATAGGGTTTGTCTTTATTCATGAATTGGGGGAAATGGGGTTTTGCAGTTAGTGATTGGAACTATATGATTGTTGTTGTAGGTGACGATGTGGTAATTGTTATGCTTTTTTTTGGTTGATTGCAGCGTAAGCGGATTGGGAAAAGGTAGGGTTTCCCTACTCAGTTCTTGTTTAATTGATTTGAGATATTTGTTGTATTGTGTATGATTGTTGTCTGCTGATCATCGGATTGTTGGTGTTGTGGTGACGGTGGTGATGTGGTTGTGTTGTGACGGTGGTGGTATTGTGACAGCCGTGATGCTGTGGTATGTGTGATTGTGGTGGAGTCACTTGCGGGAGTGGCTTCACACCCTAGTTCGCCCTCCGTGGAACCCGTCACGGGAGGGGATGTGCACATTAAGGGACATGGATTGTTAGTCGCTCGTTGATGAGCTGGACTAGGTGGGGATGGGCTGCGGTCACCCAATGGCGGCGAGGATTACCTGTTGCGATGGGTAATCTGGCAGGGCTACACACTTCGGTGTGTAGTCGGTTAATGTGTGAAATCGGGAGACCGGGGATGGAGGATGATCAGCCGGTTACGCTATTTGTTTATCTTATTTGAATTATACGGTAACTGACCCCGTGTTGTTGTTTTGTAAAACCTGCGGTGATCCATTCGGGGATGGTGAGCAGATATGACAGGTAATGCAGATGTTTAGTTATGGGACAGACATTCGGAGACATCACTTCGAGTCTAGTTTCCGCCGTTACGAGTTTAGCCGTCAATGATTTCAGTTGTATTGAAGTTCTTACACTTTTAGTTTGAGTTGGTTTGAGATAATGTATTCGCTAACTCTTTATACTTTATATAAATGTTGTTTGGAAATTGTAACTTTGATATACTAACCTCGGGAAACCGAGATGGTAACAGCCTTCCATGCTAGGGTAGTCCTTGGTAAGGTACCTTAGTATGAGGGGGTGTTACACCTTAAAAAGAACTTCCTCCCCGAAATTCCAACCCAACTATAAAACATGAAAACCTAATACTAACTCCACCAACCATGCTTACTTCTACAACACGGCTCACGATATCGTCTTAACTACAGCATATATAGCCTCTCGATACTAAGTCCACAATACTATCGAATACCCACAACATAAGTGTTGTCAACTCTGTCTTACTTCTATGACGCTCACTAGCAAACTCAATACCAAGACAAACCAGGCCACCAAACAAGATCAACACCAAGACGGAATGTTACATTTTACCACCCTTAAACGAACTTCGCCCTCGAAGTTTACTCATACACATAAACATCATCACCAAATCCATCAACACTATCGAAGTTTACTCACACTCATAAACACCATACTCACTGCCATCACCTGTAATAAAATCAACCACAACACAAATCCATCCTTTATTCTACACTAACTCTCAAACTTCCAATTACTACAATATGCACAACCATCAAACTCTCTTTGTCGCATCCTACTCCTCTTAAGATAAATGTTACGTCCTCGTAACTCGCTAATACTAGATCCTTATCTATATCCTCTCATTATCCTTATCACCACCGCTTGTCAACGATATCCGCCTATAGCCTTAACACCTACCTACCTACATCCATTCCTATATCCAATATTCTCTTATTCTAGCTGTTCTCATACCTCAATTCATTCGGCACACCACCTAACCTATACCACAAAGTCCTTAGCATAACCATTACCGCAAATGACATACTTCTTTATATCTGCACTTATCCCCACAATCATAACTCGCGATCCACAATTGTTACACACACTCACACTACATCCTTAAGTTCTGCTGTTTATTAACGTAAGACTCATCCATAACTTAACATAACACTAGTTCCCAATAAAGATTACGAACCACTTGCCGCTTCCAGCTCAGCGCACATACATTCCAGAAAACTCTTGCCACAACTATGTCAACTAATGCCTCATCTACAACAAGATCGAGAGTACCCTAACACTTCTCACCACTGTGTCCCATAAATAGAATATCACTATACCATGACAACAATGGAAACATACGCAACTTCCTTCCATATCATACTCTACACTCACTCCCAAGCCGAAACTGATAAGAAACATTAATAAACAAAACAACACCCTATATGCCCAGCCCGACATTGATAGGAAACAACAGTAAACAAACAACAATCTATATAACTGATATATACTTTTGAAAGTTCGTCTCATCCGTATCCCGCCTACTCCACCACGACTGATGACGACATTGCAACACCGCCACCAACAGCCGCACCGCGGCGCGAAAATACTCGTATCACCACATGAAATACCGTGCCTGGATCGCCACCCGAGGCACAACAACAACATCGATAATCATCGCAACTTATATAATTCCATAAACACTGACTCAGCACAACTTCCTTGACAAGAAAATTCCCTTAAGACCGCTTTTCTAGATCACAACACAACATATAACACGGAATAAACAGATACTAACCTTATGAATATTATCCATACTATTACTCATGAGGCCGAAACCTCACACTATCATTTACAGATATCATACATACACATACAAGTATAACTAGCCAATCCAGATCACCCAAATTACCACTCTTTGAATACCATCCTATTAGGTTATCGTACACAACATATGACGTGGAACACTCATATAATGACTTATAACCATCACACCATACTATTACTCGTGAGGTCAGAACCTCGCACAAACATTTACACACATCATAAACCCATAATCGAATCTAACTAGCCAATCCTGATCACGTAAGTTACCTCTTGAAAATGGATATCTCTCACCCGAGCTTAACTCAGATGCCCTTCTGTAGATACCCAGTATCTGTTGAGACTCCAACAAACACCCGATGATTATCGAACTACAACATGCTTAGGAATCGAAGCGTTTGATCGAGAGTTTGTGTACAACTTTACGTCGGAAAACTTAAAACGATTTCGAAAATAAAACATTTCAAAACTTTTCAAAAGTACCTGGAGTGTTTAATGCATGACAACGGGGTCGCAATGACACTAACTAGAGTCAAAACCGACACCGGACCAAAAACCGACTCAAAATTCAAATCTCGACTCCAACAACGAGTCAAACCGAGTCAAGCATAAAAAACAAAGCATTCAAATGCTTCTATGTTAAGATTTCCCGGAATCTTACATAGTCAAGTACCAAACATATTCATCCAAATCCTAGGATAGAACAAATCATGATTGCATTCGTGTGATAGTGACAAGACACCTCGAAGACGTGCGACGTGGCTCGCTCCTCTTTGAGCAGCCCAGGTGGCCACGTCGCTCAAAACTCACACAACCACTCATTCTCCTATAAGTACCCCTCAAATGCCACCATTTGAGAGTGACGCGAGTGTCCGCCCCCTAATTTCTCTCTTAAAATTCTAGACTCGACTTCCTAAGTCACAATCCGACACATGTTTACGACCTACCGATCGTAAACACAAGCCTTAAACATTTTTTGGTACCGTCATCGTGCATTAAACCACTGGACCGACCATCTTGACCACTACACCATCACTAAACTTAACAAAACACTCTTTTTACTTACCAAAACGGTTTTAAACCGAGTTTTCCAACCAAACGAGTTGATACACTTACGTCGATTTCTAGCCATAAGCCTAACATTGAGGGTGTAAAAATTTTCTTTTGTCAGGTTTTCATATGCATTCATGACTATAATATGCTAAATCATGCGTAACATGGGAAGAATGAGCCAAAACCGGATTTTTGGTTGAGGCAGAGGTTACTTACGTAGCACACAGACTCGCGCCTAAAGTAGCCTGCCTCACCCTTAAATCCAAACCGTGTTTGGTCTCTTCATCTCCTTTATTTTCATTTCATATTTGTAATCGATTTTTACCATTTCAAGTATATTCAAACCATTTTTACAAGTTTTTAACCATAAAACATTTTTCACCCTTGGTTTCTAATACCATAACGGTTTAATCCGTGTTTCGGTGATAATATTTGGTTAATTACATTTTAAAAGGTATTTTAAAACCTTTTATTTCATTTATTTACATTTTGGAGGGTATTTTAAAGCCTTTCATCATTTCTTTAAAATTTCAAAACAAATGTATTAGTCACCAATACAAAGTCATCCTTGGTTCCGCATACCATGTCGGATTTTAACCCAAGTACGATGATGAATATTGACTAATTATATTTAAATGAACTTAAAACAATTAGTTCATAATCATTTTCAAAACTATTCATGTCAAGCTTACAAAATCGAACCCGGCATCGAATATTGTCAAAACAATGACGATTATTCAAGTCTCGTTCTTCAAATCAAAACAAAAGCGGTCTAAACGGCATTTTCAAACTAAAACGGGTTCAAACACCCGTCCCTCAAAACATTTGACAAACTTTTTCAATAGTCAGAATACGTCTTCTATCGTTGACTGACTCGCGCCTAAACAGGCCACTCCCTTTTTCAATTTTCAAACCAGGGGAGACCCTTTTGCATCGCCAATAGGCTCTCGCCTCTTCTGGCTGCCTGATGCAGTGTAACACCCCTAAATTCCGTAATATAATTCTTTAATTTTATTTTCCCATATTTTATATTTTATTTTCCTGGAAAATATCCGTCTCTTATCTTTTGGGCTCTTTGGACTCGAAAACGGTGAAGACCCGCTCCTTCCTTGGGTCTCACGTGTTTCTTGGTGTAGATGGGTAAGTTTTGGGCCTAAGCTTAGAATAAACCCATGAGCTTCTCTATAAATATAAGAGGAAACCAAACCCTTGCTTTCTTTTCTCATAATTCTCAAAACCCTAAACCTAAATTCTCTCCTCCTCCTTCCTCTCTTGTGCCGCGCGCCCCTTCCTAAGGTTTCGTGCCGTTCTTCCTTTCTTCCTCCTTCCTTTATCATATTTCGTGCTTAGATCGATCCTACTTCTTGGATTCATCTATCTTCTTCGTAAGTTTTATGTTTTTTGCGTAGTTTTTATAGTTTTATAGTTTTTATATATATTAGTATATTTATTAGATTCGTTATCTTTGGCACGTGGATGATTCAATAAAGGCGTGGAAGTTGCACGTAGAGAAGACGTTTATATCGTTGAAGACGATCTTTAGGATTATTTTCTTAATAAGGTAACTAGGTGTTTTCTTTTAATTATGTTTATGCCAATTGATGTAATTTACACGATTTAATAATTGATTTGTGTAATTGGTACGTGTTGGATTGTTTATTATCATGTTAATTATGTTTTCGCATGTTGGTATATGTTTTAATGCTTTAACTCGTATATTATTTACGTGTTCATTATGGGTGTCATGAGCGTAATTAGGGTTTACGAATAAACCCTAGGGGCGGCATGATAGGCGGCCAAGAGTTCTCTCCAAAGTTATAGCTAAGGCTAGTGTAACATTGATGATGATTCAAGTGTTATAGCTGAAGTTAGTACAACTTTGGGTAGTTACTCTAGTTATGGCTGAAACTACTATAACATTGAAGTACGAATTAAGGTTATAGCTGGAACTAACATACCCTGAGATTATGGCTCAAGATTATGGTTGGAATTAGTATAACTTTGAGTTTCGTGTCAAGGTTATAATTGAGGTAAGTATAACTTCAAGTTATATGTGTTGAAGTTATAGTAGAGCTTACTATAACCTCGCGTCCAGAGCTTATATAACACCCCCATTTATTCAGGAGCCTTTAGCTAGACATTCCCAAATAAATAGGACTGTTACCATCTCAGTTTTCCCGAGGTAGTGAATAACAAAGTCCAACTCACCAAAGTACTTTAAATTAAAATTTAATAATTACATGTTTATTACAACTTAACCCACTAAAACTTAATATAAAACATTTACAATTCGCAGCGGAAATAAATAAAGTGATATAATTATTCTATGTGATCTAGACTTCAACTATGGTCCAAGTCAAGCTCTCATCCAATGCTCCCAAGTCAGCTAATCTTTAGTATCAGTCAAATCTGCTCCCCATAAAACGGTTCACCGCAGTGTTCACGAATACATGCTTGAACCACGAGGTTGAGTAGGAATAACCAACAACAAGTCAAAGTGAAATGATATGATATATAATGCCAATACAACTGAGCTCATCACCCGAAACACCCATTCATCCCGCCAATCCCTGGCCCGGGGTATCCATCATTCCAACCGAAGTTGAAGTATCCACCATCCCAACCGAAGTTGAGGTATCCACCATCCCAGTATAAAACTGAGGTATCCAACAATTACGATATATAGCAATAACAATACAATAACAATAACCCGTCTCAACACGAGGCTGAGGTATCCACTCAAAGATATGTAATACTAACAATAACCATAACTCGTCTCAGACCGAATCTGATGTATCCAATAAACAATATGAATAAACCAATAACCAAAATATAATTCCATGACATATAATTCACATCCGACAATTCATCCAATGGCAATTATCCACAGAGTTTCACAATTCCTCTTATCAAATAAATAGCAAGACAAGTTGAGTAGTTATCCTACCTGGCAAGCAAATACTCCAATTACGCATTCCAATTATGCAATCCAATCAACAAATAAAGTTCCTCAATAAAACCATCACCTAATACAAATAATAATATTTATAACTTAATTATTAATTATTAAATTTATCATTATATTAATTTAATCAATATAATTCATTTATATTAATTATCTCCGTATGAATTATTATTATTGCGTAAAACCCATCTTTAAACAAATCAACTAATCAACCCAAAACACCCATGTAACCCACGACAAATTCCCCCATTACCCGTGTAACACCCATCACCATCACCAACACCCACACATACACCCAAACAACCCGTTTTATTACACCCAAACCCGACACAACCACCTCTGACATCTCCCCCACCGTGAGCCTCTACATCCAGCCACCCAAACACGCCCCAACACTAGCTTCAGCCACCTCCAACCGCCCCAAAACTCACGCCCTAGCACCCACAAGCATGAATACCAAATACCAAAAACCCGACACTCTCAACAACACACCACACACCACACGACACATCCCACAACCATGACACCATTGATACCACCACACACCACTATTGACACCACCCTGCACCACCAATCAACCAACGACAACAACAACAATTCTATACAACACGGTTCCCATCACAATAAAGCACAACCACACCGCCACCAGGACACCACGGTTGTCACCACTGGTCCATGGTGGTTCCATGGATGTTACCACCTTCTACTCGCCCATCTAAACCACCACTACAGCCTCCCAAAACCGACATCAGCAGTAACAATACCCCCTCCCCTGTTTCACGTTTTTCCGGCCGCCACCACCACAAACCACCACCTACGGTCACCACGACGCCACCCATGAGATCGACGCTGACCCCTGGTCAGAACCCAACCATACCCAGACCAAGTCGGGTCCAAATAAGGGTCGAATTCCGTATAAACATATAGTACATACCCTTCAAACCACCCTTGAAAACACCCAGAAAACAACCTCTTCCCGTCGGTCAAAGATGATCAACGATGGGTTCGGTCAATCTCTGGTGTCCCACGGTCAATGTTATGGTCTCGGTCGGTCAACGGTTGTCTATTTAACGAGTTATATTAGTCTTAAGGTGAGTATGTCATGAGACGATTAGAAAATTACCTTGTGACGATCTCCTAGCTAGTTGTTCCTTCTCTTTTCTCTTATGTGAATTATTATGCCTTTATGTGAAAATAAGCTTTCTTATTAGGTCATGCCATCTATTTATAGTGATAAGTTAGGTCTTATAGAGCGATATTAGGAAACTACCATATTATATATTATTATTATTATTATTATTATTATTATTATTATTATTATTATTATTATTATTATTATTATTATTATTATTATTATTATTATTATTATTATTATTATTATTATTATTATTATTATTATTATTATTATTATTATTATTATTATTATTATTATTATTAGTAGTAGTAGTAGTAGTAGTAGTAGTAGTAGTAGTAGTAGTAGTAGTAGTAGTAGTAGTATCACTATTATTATTATTTATTATTGTAACATATTTATCAAGTATTATTATTATTATTATTCTATGAATTATCATATATTGTTATTGTTATCACTCGATTGTCATCCCGACTCATTATTATATTATTATATTAATAATGAATATAACTTATAAAATATGATTTATAAAATATAATTAAAATACGGGGTATTATAGTCTCCCCCCCCCCCCTCTTAAAATGAACTTCGTCCCGAAGTTCGCCCATAACTACTACAACAACATTTACAAACATCCGCACAACTAAGCCTCATTCCACTTATGATCATTGCAACATAATTAACTTACTTAACCATTATCAAATCATATCATACTTATCAAAATGTATCAAAAAAAACTAATTCAAAACATAAAAATGTATCACAAAATAAACTCAAAACACGAGGTGTCACATCCTCCCCCCCTAAAAATAAACTTCGTCCCGAAGTTTCGGAACTACGACTACTTTATTAAACTACTAACAACTTAACACTTATATAAAGGATAAGACTCTACTCCTCTTAATAAACACTAGTTACTCTTCTCCCCACTCCCTTGTACGGTGCTAGCTATTCCAAATGTCTTCCCATCATTACTCTGATCAACTCCTTTGCCTTGCCTATTGCTATAGCTTCTGTAATTAGTCCACTGTCCCGGATTCCTATTAGTTCCAATACTTGACATTGGGGTTTGATAAAGCCCTTGGTTTCCCACTCCATAATCTCTATTTCCGTTTCCATAGCTGTTACTTTGATTACCCCTAAATACCCTGCAAGACACGACCTTATGACCCATTTTTCCACACCTAAGCATCTACTTAAACTTGGCGTACTAAAATTGGATTGGCTTCCCCCACCGCTGTAATACCCCCTAACGATACTCCTTATGAGGCATAGGACTGAAACTGGTTTATATTCTGCTTCTTGCCTTCTCTTGCACTCCCACTCGTAGTCTCTGACTTTCTTTTCTCACCCTTCTCTTTCTTCTCCTTCTTCTCTTCTTGTAACATATCTGCAATTCTCTCGGCGTGCCCAGCTCGCTGATAAACATCATCCATGGTACTTGGTTGACCAGCTGCAAGCCTCTTCTTAATAGTGGTTATTAATCCTTTTTCAAATCTAAGTGCCTACATCTCATCACTAAAATTCAAATCAGCTACATATTCTGACAATTCTATAAACCTATTATAATAAGTCTCTACTGTCATCTCCTTAGTCATCTTGAAAGAATCAAATTCAGCTCTCATCTTACTCCTAATATGTTCTGGTACAAATACAGCTCTCATATTCTCCTTGAAACCCCTCCAAGAGATAAAAGGTTCTTCACTCTCCCCCAAGCTTCCCTTATGCCCTCCTTGTTACGATTCCACCACAAACCCGCTTTTCCCCTCAAATAGTAATCAGCTTGGTCTACTTGCAGCTCCACAGGACATCCTAACAACTCAAAAAGGTTATCAAACTCCCTATGCCAATCCCCAAGTAAAGATGGTTCTCCTAATCCGTCGTACTTCGTCGGGTTATGTCTTACAATGCTAGCACTCATCTTTGCTGGGTCCTGAACTGACCCTTTAGCCTTCAGAGCCGCAGTCAAAGCCTCATTCATAGATATCAAACGGTCAATCTCCTCTTGGGACATGGCAGAGGGTGTAGGTGTAGATCTCTTTGGAGGCATGGTTCTATACAAGTAAAACAATACAACATAAGTTTCTACCCGAGTAAAGATGGCTTAACATTTTAAATATTCTATACTTACAAAGATAAGGTGTGGTCAATTCTACTCGTTAGGTCCCCCATATCCACTCATATCTCTCAACTAACATAGGTTAAGATTTGAGAAAACATTTACACTATTTTTTTTTGTGCAACTCGTGTTTTCGAAAATTAAGGTCAAGCTGTAATTTTCAAAATTCACCATTAATTAACCATTACATTCCACGTTGAGTTTTCATATTTTTCATAGAATATAAAGAGTTTTTAAAGCATGAGAAAAAGTATCAAGTCCAAATCTCGAATAATCAATTTATAAAGTCAGAGAGTTTGATGTGATTTTGGGTATGGATTGGTTATCTCGCTATGACGCTAGGTTCCTATGTCGTGATCAGAAGATCATGCTTAAGAGTCCCACAGGTTCGAGGGTTTCTTATTAGGGTGTTAGGGTTACACCTACGGTCAAGTAGGTATCTGCTTTGAAGATGGTTAACATGGGTAGAAAGGGTCATCAGATCTATCTGTGCAGTGTTCATGGTGTTTCAACTGAGCCTAAGTTAGAGGATATCCCTGTGGTTAAGGAGTTTTCTGATGTCTTTCCTGAGGATCTACCTGGTATTCCTCCTGAACGAGATGTAGAGTTCTCGATTGCGTTGCTACCTGGAACTGGTCCCATTTCGAAAGCTCCATATCGTATGGCACCAGCTGAGTTACAGGAACTCAAGAAGCAACTTGAGGATATGATCGATAAGGGTTTTATCAGAGCAATTGCTTCACCGTGGGGTGCCCTTGTGCTGTTTTTCAAGAAGAAAGATGGTAGTATGCGGTTGTGCATTGACTACCGTGAGCTGAACAAGGTTACTATCAAGAATAAGTATCCTTTGCCGAGGATCGAGAATTTGTTTGATCAGGTCCGTGGTGCTAGTGTGTTCTCAAAGATCGATATGAGGTCAGGTTACCATCAGATTCCAGTTAGGAATGAAGATATTCCTAAGACTACTTTTCGTTCGAGGTATGGCCACTATGAGTTCGTGGTGATGCCGTTTGGTTTGACGAATGCACCTGCCGTTTTCATTGATCAGATGAACCGCACTTTCAGCGAGTATTTGGATAAGTGTGTCGTGGTGTTCATAGACGACATACTGATTTACTCAAGAGATGAAGCTGAACACGAGAGTCACCTTCGTGTTATCTTGGACACTCTGCGTAAGCAGAAGTGGTATGCTAAGTTCTCAAAGTGCGAGTTTTTGTTAAAGGAAGTTACCTTCTTGGGTCATGTGATATCTGGCGATGGAGTTATGGTCGATCCATCGAAGATCCGAGCCGTTGTCGATTGAGGTAGTCCAAAGAATGTGAACGTGGTTCGGAGTTTCTTTGGTTTAGTTGGGTATTATCGTTGGTTTGTACACGATTTCTCTAAGATCGCGAGACCGATGACTGAGTTAATGAAGAAGGAATCCAAGTTCATTTGGACAGAGGCTTGCGAAGATGCTTTCCAGGAGTTGAAGAAAAGGTTGACTACCGCTCCTGTGTTGGCTCTACCAGAAGAGGGCATTGAGTTCGATGTTTTTTGCGATGCGTCTAAGTTTGGGTTGGGTTGTGTCTTGATGCAGAAGGGTAAAGTTGTGGCTTATGCTTCCCATCAGTTGAAAGTTCACGAGACGAACTATCCGACTCACGATCTTGAGTTAGCAGCAGTGGTGTTTGCACTTAAGCTGTGGCGACACTACTTGTATGGGGTCTCTTGCAACTTTTATACGGATCATAAGAGCTTGAAGTATATCTTCACTCAGAGAGATATTAACATGAGGCAGAGACGTTGGTTGGAGCTGCTTAACGACTACAAGATTGAGTTGCGGTATCATGAGGGTAAGGCAAACGTGGTTGCCGATGCTTTGAGTCGCAAGGTGTGTCATGGTATGAGATCCGTGTTGGTGTTACCTGATGACTTGAGTCGAGAGTTCCAGAAGATGAGCCTTGAAGTAGTTATTCCTGGTACTTTAGATTTTAGTGCGATGGTTGCTGAATCGGAGATCCTTCATGAGATCCGAGTTAAGCAAACAGAGGATGAATACTTAGAAGGAGTTCGAGTCGCTATAAGCGAAGGGCGCGCCAGAGACTTCGATGTTGGACCTGATGATGGTCTACGATTCCATGGTCGTTGGTGTGTGCCTAGCTGTGAGGTCTTAAAATGTAAGATTCTCAAAGAGGCTCATAGTACTTCCTATTTGGTTCATCCTGGTGGTGATAATATGTATAAGGATCTGAAGCTAAAGTTTTGGTGGCCGACTATGAAGAAAGAGATCGCCGAGTTTGTGAGTCGTTGCATGGTTTTTCAGAAGGTCAAGTTCGAACATCAGAGACCTGGTGGTCTACTGCAACCGTTGGAGATTCCCACCTGGAAATGGGATTCGATTTCGATGGACTTCGTCATGGGTTTGCCGAGGTCGCCGAGAGGAATGAATGCGATTTGGGTCGTGGTTGATCGTTTGACTAAGGTCGCGCATTTCATTCCGATGAAGGAGACTTGGAGTCTTGAGGAACTAGCGAATGCTTATCAACGAGAGATCATTCGTCTTCATGGGGTTCCTAAGGATATCATCTCCGACCGTGATCCGAGGTTTTGTTCTCAGTTTTGGAAGAAGCTTCAGTTGCTTTGGGTAGTGAGCTTAAGATGAGTACGGCTTTTCATGCTGCAACTGATGGTCAGACTAAGCATACGATTCAGACGCTTGAGGATATGTTGCGAGCATGTGCTTTGGAGTTCCAAGTTAGTTGGGAGAAGAGTTTACCACTTGTGGAATTCTCCTACAACAACAGTTACCAAGCTAGTATTCAGATGGCTCCGTTTAAGGCACTTTATGGAAGAAAGTGTCGTAGTCCTTTGTGTTGGGACGATTCTAGTGAGGCTGTCGTTCTCGGCCCAGAGTTGGTTCAAGAATCGATTGAGCAAGTGAGGTTGATCCGTGAGAAGCTTAAGGCAGCCCAGGATCGACAGAAGATGTATGTAGACTCGCGGCGTAGGCCGATTGAGTTTGAGGTTGGCGATAAGGTTTTTCTTAAGGTTTCGCCGATGAAAGGTGTTAATAGGTTTGGGCTTAAGGGCAAGCTTAGTCCTAAGTACATTGGACCATATGAGGTGCTCGAGAGAGTTGGCGAGGTAGCCTATAGGTTGTCTTTACCTCCGAATCTGTCGAAGGCTCACGATGTTTTCCATGTGTCGCAGTTGCGTCGTTATCGCAGCGATCCTTCTAATGTTCTACAGGCTGATGTTATCGAGGTTGAGCCTAACCTGACTTATGAGGAACGTCCTGTTCGAATTTTGGAACGTCAAGAGAAGAGGTTAAGGAATAAGGTTGTACCTTTGGTTCGGGTTCTGTGGAGGAGTCAGAAGTTTGAGCAAGAGACTTGGGAAACCGAAGCGTCTATGCGAGAGAAGCATCCACATCTTTTCGAGTGAGGTAGTTCTCTTATCAAGTCTCGAGGACGAAACTTCTTTTTAGGTGGTTGGATTGTAACACCCCTAAATTCCGTAATATAATTCTTTAATTTTATTTTACCATATTTTATATTTTATTTTCCGGGAAAATATCCGTCTCTTATCTTTTGGGCTCGTTGGGCTCGAAAACGGTGAAAACCCGCTCCTTCCGTGGGTCTCACGTGTTTCTTGGTGTAGATGGGTAAGTTTTGGGTCTAAGCTTAGAATAAACCCATGAGCTTCTCTATAAATATAAGAGGAAACCAAACCCTTGCTTTCTTTTCTTATAATTCTCAAAACCCTAAACCTAAATTCTCTCCTCCTCCTTCCTCTCTTGTGCCGCGCGCCCCTTCCTGGGGTTTTGTGCCGTTCTTCCTTTCTTCCTCCTTCCTTCATCATCTTTCGTGCTTAGATCGATCCTACTTCTTGGATTCATCTATCTTCTTCGTAAGTTTTATGTTTTTCGCGTAGTTTTTATAGTTTTATAGTTTTTATATATTAGTATATTTATTAGAGTCGTTATCTTTGGCACGTGGATGATTCAATAAAGGCGTGGAAGTTGCACCTGGAGAAGACGTTTATATCGTTGAAGACAATCTTTAGGATTATTTGCTTAATAAGGTAACTAGGTGTTTTCTTTTAATTATGTTTATGCCAATTGATGTAATTTACATGATTTAATAATTGATTTGTGTAATTGGTACGTGTTGGATTGTTTATTATCATGTTAATTATGTTTTCGCATGTTGGTATATGTTTTAATGCTTTAATTATGTCTCGTATATTATTTACGTGTTCATCATGGGTGTCATGAGCGTAATTAGGGTTTACGAATAAACCCTAGTGGCGGCATGAAAGGCGGCCAAGAGTTCTCTCTAAAGTTATAGCTAAGGCTAGTGTAACATTGATGATGATTCAAGTGTTATAGCTGAAGTTAATACAACTTTGGATAGTTACTCTAGTTATGGCTGAAACTACTAGAACATTGAAGTACGAATTAAGGTTATAGCTGGAACTAACATACCCTGAGATTATGGCTCAAGGTTATGGTTGGAACTAGTATAACTTTGAGTTTCGTGTCAAGGTTATAGTTGAGGTAAGTATAACTTCAAGTTATATGTGTTGAAGTTATAGTAGAGGTTACTATAACCTCGCATCCAGAGCTTATGTTATGGCTAGGGTTACTATAACATTGAATGGTTAATGTAAAAGTTATAGCTGAAGTTACTATAACATTGGTTGCTTATACTTGTTTCATGTGTTATGTGATGTTCAGTTGTTATTATATAATGTTATGTTTCATTTGACGTTGGTTACTCTTGTTCATATGATAAGTCATGGTAAGCTTTGTGGGGTTTTCATGAGTATAGATGATCTCACATGTTTACTGGTTTTACATTTCATTTATTAATGATTGTTGATTATATTCAATTGTTGTAAACATGATTGGGAGAGCATCTAGTTACTCCCGACTAATTGTCGGCCCCCTTTTCAGGTTGTTCAGTTTGTTGCTGTTTGGTTGATGCTTGCTTGGGGAATGTGCGAAGCGAGCTTAATAATAAATTAGGAGTTTGTTTTCATGTTATGAGAACCTTTGAATAATGTATTAGTTTGGTTTTGGATTTAGTAGCGAACCGGATTGGTCAACTGTTTCCGCCACCTTGACCCTTTTATCAGTATCGTACTCTGATATTTACTTTATATAAGTTTTTCCTTTGTTTTATAATCCGGGTTGTTACATGCAGGGTCTGTTCCCCTTCCAGCACTTGTCTAGGACGATCCCGACTTTGGTTAACCCGAATATAGGACGGATAAGACAACGAACTTGCTCATTCAAACGCCATATCTACAAATGCGCACTTGGGCCACGGCTAAATTCGTGGAGCAAGTGTTAAATTTCCGTGGCTAAATCATTTGGCCACGGGAATACTTCCGTGACGCAAGTGGTCGTGGCAAAGAGATAGCCACGGGAAAAACAAGAACGTGGTTATTATTAAATTTTTGGCCACGGATTCTCTCGTGGCTAAAAAGTCCCGTGGCAAAAAAATTTCCCGTGGCCAAAAAATAATTCCCGTGGCAAAAAATATATATGAAAATTAAATAAATAAAATGTTAAATAATTTTTTTTTTCATGATCGATATTTTATCATATATGGAATCGTTACAATTTCGGTACTGGTTTCGCTAGTTAACTCGGTTCATTTGAACGTTCTTTGGTTTCACCAGTCATGCATTCGCGCGTATCAGAGAGGCTTCCCAGGAGGTCACCCATCCCAACACTACTCTCACCTGAGCACGCTTAACTGTAGAGTTCTTTTAATGTGCTACCGAAACTGGAAGTTAACTTTGTTGATATAATTAGTACATTGAATCGTTTTAAGTTTATTTTTTTTCTTTCAAAATTTACCTTTAGTACTATTTAATTACAGAAATGTTACATGATTTACGAATTTTTGCGGGAAAAACATTATTTTGGCCAAAACAATCAACTTTTCGATGTTACCCTTCCGACTAATGATTTTGACGTCATTTGTTTGCCCAAGTTAGCAAACCCATTTTTTCTAAAAAGTAAATTTAATCGTGTTTTCCTAACATTTTTTTATTTCTTTAGTTTATCGACATTCTTATTTTCATTTCTCTTCTACTCATTTTTTCGTATATTTTTTTAGGCAAATGCTATTGTATGACCGTCGTACCTACGATATGAAAAATTAAGCATTTTTGGTAAAATAATGACCACTTTTTATAACTTAAGGCCCCCCCCCCCCCAAATTGGTCACTATTAACCAAAAAGTAGTCACTTTTTACTCAAAAAACACGAAAAACACTATCATACAACAAAATCTCTTATTTTCTTAAACTGATTTCTCTTTGTGATGATTTATCGTTTTTATCTCAAATTTTTCACATTATTTGCACATGTGACTTTAAATTATTATAATTTCTATATTCTCCCAGTGATGTACTCATTTTCAAAGAAAAAAATTTCTCCATATTGAATTTTGGGTAAATTGATAAAACTACCAACTTTAGTCATCTTTTTCATAATCAATAGCAACATAATCAAAAATTAGTAATCACTACCAAAATATTAAATTTTTTCTACGATAGGTACCAAGTCGACTTCTTACTCTAATTTTTTTTCCTACTTTAAAGGTGTTTTCATCTAAGAAAGGGATTTTGGAAGTGGGCGAGTGGAGATTTGTACTTGAATGATGGCTTTTTGGTCTTTTTCAAGTAGGTTGAGATTAGACTTTCAGGCGACCTAGTACCGATCGTAGAAAAAAGTTAATATTTTGGTAGTGATTACTTATTATTGATTATGTTGGTACTGATTATGAAAAAGGGTCCTTATATTGCTACTGTTTATCAATTAACCCTTGAATTTTTTATATTGATAACTTTTCCGTTATGTTTTTTTCTTAATTTATTTGTGGAAGATCATTTTTTTTATTTCTCAGCGCACTTATTTTATTTAATCAATTTTGTAATCTAATTGTCGTTTTTTTAACTCCTAAAAAAATTTTCCGAAACATTTTTCTCACCAAGTTAAATTTTATATCAAATTCAAATTTTTATATTAATATCTTACAAATAAAGTTATAAATCAAATTTTGAATGAACCAATTGGACAATATGTTAATTTTAGATTTATCAAAGATAGATGATAAATAACTTATTTATTTCATTTTATATGCTATGTCTTTAAATGTGATACGATCATTTAAGATTGTTATTCAAGATTATAATGTTTTAATTAAAAAATTAAAAGAAACTCACGACTCTAATAAACAGAATTATATATTAAAATAAATTTCTTAAATTAGAAATGTTTTGAAAAATCTGCAAAACGTAATTGTGATTTCTAAAAGAATAAAAAATTTAGATGATAAAATTTTTTTTGCTTGCATATAAGTTTATAAAATTTTAAAATCTTATTAATGTAAATAAAACAATAAAGAAAAATTATTTAAATTAATCAAAGTGTTTGCAAAACTTTTTATTTAAGTGCAGTTTCATATTATTTATATTTGATTAAATTTCTTTTAGATTTTAGGTTTGCCTTAACATGAAAATATCTTAATTTAAGTGGGTGTTTGTTAGTTCGTGGCTAAAATTGTTTTTGCCACGGAACAATTTGTGGCTAATTAAAATTTCGTCACCAGTGTGACATAGTTCGTGGCTAAAATGATTATTTGCCACGGGTGTAGCCTATTTCGTGGCGCAAGTGACTTTTTGCCACGGGAAAAGTTATCCCGTGGCATAAATTTTTTTCCAAAATAATGAATAAATTTTTCCCGTGGCTAAGCAGATTTTAGCCACGAATTATAAATTCCCGTGGCATAATTCGTGGCGCAAGTGACAATTTGTTGTAGTTGCAAAATGCCTTAGTAAGACAAATGGATCATGTTATGCATCATAAACATAATTCGGTAAATGGATGTTTAATTTCCATCTTGCATGCAAATCAATGTTAAATCCAATTCAACATCTTATACTTGATACTTGGATTAAATCAACCGACTTAGAAAGCTCACATATTAGGTTTAAACTAGTGGATGCGCATTCATGCATTTACCCGTTTTATCAGCTTTTGCATTCAACCAACCAAGATCGATCAGTAGAGGCCGCTACCGTGGGCGGGATTGGGTGTCTGATTAAAGGGATTCCCAATACATACCTTCACCTCTTACTCAAAAACTTTGGATAGTGGACGACCTTATCCAGGGCGTACGAGAGTCATTCTAGAGATAGTATGCTAAAGAGGGACGATTCCTTATCTTTAGTACCTATGTCAAACCCTGCTTTGTGCTTCGTTTGACCGAGGTATAAAGTGGATTTGAACGGGTTCCAAGCATCCCAAAAATGCTTGGTGGCGACTCCGAACATGTTTAATCGTTTCGAGACACTTTCCGAGATGAAACCGACCTATCTAAAATGATCCGGTCGAAAGCATTCTTACGCCGCCGAGCGTGGCTTTCAAAAGACCGCTATACGTCCGCAGATTGGCCTGGCGTGTATGTGGCTATGTCCACAGATTGGCGACTCCGCTGGGACATTTAGGACACTTGTGTCTTTGTGATCCCTAGATGGTGAGACTCGAACGAGGTCTTGGTTGAAATGTATTAATTGATATTACGGTCACGGTCGGGTTCCTTTTCCAGGCCCATAACCTAACCCTTTTTCAACCAATTGGCTCGTCTCGTCGGCGTGAGTTTTCTCATCCCCGCGTTTCAAATCCCGATTGAGTCAAGCATACCGTTGACGATACATATTTCTGTTTCGTCAAAGAGCTTTCATCACCTTCGATCACGAGGCTAGGGCACCCTCCTTACACATTTTGTTTGGATTGGTATCCCTCTCGCAAATCGGGGTTTGATTGCTTGGTGTGTAACCCACTCTTTTAAGCCAAAACCCGTGTCAGCATTATGCATAATATAATGAAACTGCGAGTGGTTATGTGCTATGTGATCATAAGTCCTTCCGTGTCATTTTCAAACTTTCAAAAATACTTTTTTGCGCCGTTATAATGGCCATTTCAAAACTCGGTCTTTCACCGACCGTTGCTTTTTAACACGCCTTTCTAGGCCGTCGTAATGACGATTTTCAAACCCGGTTTTCTACAACCACTTTAACACGCCTTTCTAGGCCGTCTTAATGACGATTTTCAAACCCGGTTTTTTACAACCACTTTAACACGCCTCTCTAGGCCGTCGTAATGAAGATTTTCAAACCCGGTTTTTTACAACCACTTCAACACACATTTCTAGGTCGTCGTAATGACGATTTGGAAACTCGGTATTCTACAACCATTTCAAAACACCTTTTTACGCCGTTATAATCGCCGCGTCAAGACACGGACTTTAATCCGTCTCGCGCCGACAATGGCTCTTCCAAAATCCAAGAAAAGCACACACCTTTTTCTCGAGACACTTTCGAGATCCCGAGGACCATGCGCCGTCCCCGAGACCTTTTCAAACATTTCAAAGCTCGATTTTCAAAACATACAATTTTGAATTTCAAAAATCGTCTTGGGAAACAGTACGTTGTTTTCCGAGCCGACTCAAACTCAAACCGTCTTTCGCAAACAAACTTAAGATGAGCTTTCAACTGACCGACTTATGGAGACCCTTATCTTTGGAAGCCGTCCATAAGGCGACAAACGAATCTTTTTGAAAATCTCTATTTTTGAAAACCTCAGTCCACCATTCCAATTCCGCCTCGTGTCTATCGAGTCCAAGCAAATGTACTTATAGGTCTTTACTTATGAGTCGTCTCACTACGAGACTCGTCCAACGACGTCACGCCGCTACGCTGGACACGAGTCAAAGTCCGGTCAACACGGTCACGTTATAAATCGAGGCAGCACCGAGGTACCACACATGGTCACCCTCGTCTTGTTGAGTCCAATCCTTGTTTCGTCCTTTGTGTTGTCTGCGTTCAGTCTTTGAACCGTGTCGAATTGAGTTGTAATGTGAGCCGTTTTTCTGCCTCAGAACCATGGCCCCGTCTTTAACTTTATCCATCAACAACAACGACAACAGAGATGTTACAACTACTCAGCTAGCCAGCCTACTCACTGCTCGTAAGGTCACCCTGGACCGTGTCGAGACCCGTATCGACACCCTGGAAAACAAGGAAACTGGAGAACACAACACTCCGCCCTTGACTGAAACTGAGAAAAGGCTCAAGCTCCTGGAAGAACAACTCTTAGACTGGGGTATCAACATCCACCTTAAGAACAACCGAAGATTTGAACCCGTTGGGGATCAACTACCTGACAACTTTACCTTGACTGATGTGCCCAAATTTAAATGAGTGGAGGACCCACTCAATCACATCCGAGCCTTCAAGCACTACATGGCCATAAAAGGGATCAAACAGGAACTCTTCATCCGGATCTTTCCATCATCCTTGGAACCGATCCCTCGCCAATGGTACTACTCCCTTGACCCGAAGAACCTTACTACCTGGGATGAGGTCGCAGTTGAATTTGCTAAGAAATATGCCGACAATGTCGAAATTCAGGCCAATACCCGTACCCTTGAGGTCCTAACTCAAAATGATAAGGAGGGATTCACAGAATTCTTAACCCGTTGGAGGAGAGTAAGCACTCAGTTGGTCAGCAAGCCGAGTGAGTCAACTTTGATGGAAAAATTTGTCAACAATCTACGCCTGGTATATGCCAACTTACTGAGATATCAAAACATCAAGACATTCCAGGATCTGCAAATTCCTAGCCAAAACCACCGGTAGAGGCTACCAGGGATCTACATCAACCGGATCTCGCTCTTATGGTACGACAAACAAAATTGACGAGGTCAACCTCCTCGAACCAACCGCCAAGAGAGCTGAACGCCCTCAAAGAGTGTTCACCAACATAGGGTTAACTTATGCAAGCGCCCTAAAAAGGCTTATGGACCAAAGGAAGTTACAACCAATTGGACCCACCCCAGATCCGTCTAATGTTTAGAAATCCCGCTTCTGGAACCCTACTGCCTACTTCCAGTACCACCAAGGGAAAGGTCATGACACGGAAACCTGTTTCAAACTCATACACGTCATTCAGGACATGATCGAGAAGGGGAAATTGCCTTTGCCTCCGCCAACAAAACCGAACAACAAGACAAACCCTCTGGAAATCCATGCTATCTCCGATGATGAGCAGACCTTGGACTGCTCACACCTCATCTTACCAATTGATAACGAGGTGAATGCCCTGGAGGAGGATGTCTCGGACGGGGTATTTGTGTTCAGCGCCGCAACCATGCTTGCCATGTTCCAACAAGTTGAGGAGGTTATAGCCAGTCTCTCCGAAAGAATTATGCGACTAGACGATGCCTACCGACAATTAATTTTCAATCCTCCAACACCACGTCCGAGGGAGGGTCCCCAAACACCCAAAACTACCCTCACCAGGAAGGATTGCTTCCGCGACCATTGTGGCACGCACCCCACAATAATCACCCCCACAAAAGTTACCCTCACAAAAATTACCCTCACAAAAATTTCCCTCACAAAAACTGCCCACCGAGGAATACCCCTCCGAGGTACCCTCGAGATCCCGAAGTCAATGGTATCTGGAGAGATGATGCTGAGGACATTTATATAGTACCAGGAAAAGAAAAACAGGCAAAAGAGATCGGTCATCTTACCCGGTCTGGACGCCCCTATCAAAACCCGAACAATTCAACAGTCGTTCCAACAACGAATGACCAGGTTGTCCCCGACATGGACACTCAACTAAAGGCTCTCGAGAATTCGATCCTCAAACAACTGCAGAAAGCAAAAGCCGAAATTTCAATTTGGCAATTGATTGCTATATCCTTCGAGCATCGGCAAGCTCTACTACAAGCCTTGGGAAAACTGACTGTGCCCTCTACCTTCTCCCCTGAAGAAGTAGTAGCACACATGACAAGGGATGTCCCCGACCTGAAAAACCCGGTCATCTTCTCTGATGAGGATATCCCTCCCTTCGGAGCCAACCATAACCTGACACTATATATCACCGTGCAGTGCCTCAAAAAGAATGTGCCTATGGTTCTTGTAGATGACGGATCCGCAGTTAATGTCATTCCCCTCAAAACAGCTCATAAACTGGGTATCAAAGAAGCTGATTTGGTCCCAACCAATCAAAGAGTACGCGCTTATGACGGCCCTCGTCGTAAGGTCGTAGGGCTTATCACATAAACCGTTGCAACCAGACCACTGGAAAGGCAAACCAGTTTTCAGGTAGTCGACATCGACACCACCTTCAACATGCTTCTGGGACATCCCTGGATTCACGCCATCAAAGCCGTTACCTCAACCCTTCATCAGAAAATCAGGGTCCCTTTCAACGGGAAGATGATCACAATTCCCGCTTCCCCGATCAAAGTCGTCATAAAAAAGGGAATAGCCTCCCAAGCCATTGAGGAGGACGACAATGAGATGTGGGGATTCCAATCTGTGAACGCCCTATCCGATGAATCAACACCCTTTGATTGTGACCCATTTTCCAACCTCACAGTCAACCGTATTCTGATGCGCCAGGGCTATTTCCCGGGTCTACCTCTCAATCCGCTGAAAAGCACCTTACCTCCCTTGAAACAGGCTAAGGTCCCCAACATCCCCTTCGGGTTGGGCTATGAACCTACCGATGAGGACATCCAGGAGATGAACCTCCTAATTCGGAAGGGCAAGAAGCACGGAGTTATCCTCTGTCCCTATCATTTGACCCTCAATGGATACTTTGTCCCCGAGGGGGAGTCCGAGCTCTACCACGGCTTTTCTGAGCCGATCTATGACTCTGTGGCCAAGGTCAGGCACCCGGGTGTAGAAGTCTTCCAAGACTGCTACTTCAGCCCCTACAACACCAAAGCTGCATCAACCGAGTCCATGTTGTCCCGGTGCCTCGACGGACAAGCTGTCACTCTCCTCTTCGAAGAAGACAACATCAAGCACCTCGACTATGAGGACATCATCAACATTGCTCTAAAGGACAACCAGTTTGAGCCTACCGCCTTAATCTCTTATACTGGCCCAGAGAAAGCTACGCAGGGCTGGAGAAAAACTGTCAAATGGACCGATCGTCAAGGCCGTATTCTCAAGATTACAACTGGAGAAGGCCCTATGTTCAAATAGGGAAGTGAAGAAGAATCTAAGTCTGAGTCGGAGTCAGAGTCTTTCATATCTCCTATCACTCTTGATGTCCCAGTCAAGGTCCCCTTCCCACTGTTTTATCACAAACTTGTGGCTGCTTCAGAGGTTGAGTCAACTAGGGTCATCCCCACTCCCATGGAAGGTGACAACCTGGAACCTGTTCCAGGGGCCACCTCCTCTGTTGTGTCGTCTCTAACTGACCATGAGATGTCTGTCCTCTCCGAGCTTTTCGCTCGAGTCAACTTAATGAACGCTAAGTTTGCTTATGACTCGTCTCAATTTAACTACAATTCAATTCTGAATGACTATGAGGAATTTGACTTGAGTGACTACCCACCTCACCTAGTCAATGAACTTGACAAACGGGAAACCAGAACCCCCATCATTGAGGAGACTGAACCTATGAACATAGGAACCGACAACACACCCCAAGAACTTAGGATAGGGATGACCCTTAATCCCTCGGAAAGACAACAGTTCATTGACCTCCTACACGAATACAGGGACGTATTCGCCTGGTCCTACAGAGATATGCCTGGGATCGACAAGGAGATTACAGAGCACATGATACCCATTAAGCCCGAAGCTAAACCCATGAAGCAAAGTTGCGCCGAATGCGCCATGAAAATCAAGGAAGAAGTGGATAAATAGTTCAAGGTCGGGTTCATCAAAGTGTCTGAATACTCTAACTAGGTGGCCAACATCGTGCCTGTACCTAAGAAAAACGGAAGAATTTGGGTTTGCATTGACTTCAGGGATCTGAACAAAGCGAGTCCAGACGACGACTTCCCTTTGCCACATGTTGACATCCTGGTGTACAATACCGCCGAGCACGCCCTCCTATCATTCATGGACGGGTATGCTGGGTACAACCATATTAAAATGGCTGAGGAATACATTCACAAGACTGCATTCACTACACAGTGGGGTACATATTGCTACACTGTCATGCCCTTCGGCCTCATCAACGCCGGAGCAACCTATTAAAGAACTGCTACCACTCTCCTACATGATATGATGCACAAGGAGGTGGAGGTTTATGTCGATGACATGATCGTCAAATTAAGAGAACGGGACGGCCACATCAACGCCCTCCGTAAATTCTTCGCTCGTCTGCGGAAATACAACATGAGACTAAATCCTCGAAAATGTGCATTCGGGGTCACCTCCTGAAAACTCCTAGGACACGTCGTCAACAAAAGAGGCATTGAGATTGATCCAACCAAAATCAAGGCCCTTCAAAAAATGCCTTGGCCTAAGAATGAGAAGGAGATTCGTGGATTTCTCGGTCAGGTTCAGTACATCAGCCGCTTCATAGCCAAGCTCACCATGATTTGTGAACCAATCTTCAAGAAACTTCGCGCCTCTGATCACACCGATTGGGACGACGACTGTCAAAAGGCCTTCGACAGGATAAAGGAAATCATATCCAAACCTCATGTCCTCATGCCACCTCAATAAGGGATTCCCTTATCTCTATACCTGACTGTCACCGACACAGCCATGAGAGCAATGCTAGCGCAAACAGTCGACGGCGAAGAACGAGCCATCTACTACATAAGCAAAAAGTTCATTGAGTATGAGACAAGGTATAACCAACTGGAAAAGACATGCCTTGCCCTAGTATGGTCAACAAAGAAGCTGCAGCACTACATGCTCAGCTACACGGTCCACATCTACTCCAAGATTTACCCGGTCAAGTACATCTTCGAAAAACCCGTACTAAACGGAAGGCTGTCTAGATGGACACTCATGCTCTCCGAGTTTGACCTCAAGTTTGTACCCCTCAAGGTTATCAAGGGAAGGGCAGTCGCCGATTTCCTAGTAGAAAATCCCGTCAGCGAGTTTCCAGCGACCGACACATGGTCACTTCCTGACAAAGACATCCTTTGTGCCGACTCCAACCCATGGGACCTATATTTCGATGGTGCAAATAATCTGGGAGGCTTCGAGGTAGGAATCCTTCTAATATCGCCAGAGGGGGAACATGTTCCGATCTCGGTCAAGCTAGATGATACCCGTCGCTGTGAGTACCAAAGATAAAATTTATAATCTCCTATTAAGACTAACCTAGGCTAGTGGTAACAGGGTCGATCCGCAAAGAGGCAGTTGTAAACTTTAGTTGTCTAATGAAAGTCTAAGGTAACAATTATGGGGGTTGATTTGGTATATCCCACCCTTAGAGGCTCCTTCTAGCTCATACTTGTCAAATCTCGCGGTGAGAGCCTCAAGTGCAGCAACAGAGGAAGATTCAGCAGCTCTCCTCTGGTTCCCTCTCGAATTCCCATACTCGGCCTTGTGGGTAGCTAGATCGTCAATGATCTTCCACCCCTTGGTTGCCCCAAATTTTCAAAGAAATCTTCCATTGGGCTGCAGATCCAAAATGGCCCTCTGATCGTCGTACAACCCATTGTAAAAATGATTGCACAAACTCCACTTTTCAAATCCATGGTGCGGTATGGTTCGCACTAACTTCTTGAATCGGACCCATGCCTCATGGAAATTCTCATCTGGCCCTTGTTTAAAACCCGTGATTTGGGCTCTAATAGCGATCGTCCTCGAAGCAGAAAAGTACTTCTTGTAGAACGCCAATGCCAATGTATTCCAATCAGTGATCTCCTGAGCAGCTCAGTCTAGATCTCTATACCACTCCCTTGCAGCATCACGAAGGGAGAAGATGAACATGGTCTCTTTGATTTGATCCTGGGTCACGCCAGCTGGTGGGGGAATGGAACAGCAGTAGTCAATAAAGGTCTCCATATGTCTAGCTGCATCTTCATTTGCAGCTCCCCCAAACTGATTTCTCTCGACCATAGTGATGTAAGCAGGCTTTGGTTCGAATTTCCTGGCATCTCCCGGTAACTCGAACCCTTTGTATAAATTGTCGGCTGTCGGCTCAGAAAAACTAGCTATACTCGCTTCCTCGGCCATGACTGAAATTTCTGGGGAAGTAACTGTCTCGGCTGAAGATGTAGAAACGGGTGAAGATGGTGGATTTCCCTCGAACAACTCGTTCTCGTAAAAGCTAGAATGAGAACTAGGCTCTTCCAGCTGTCTTTCTTGAAATAATCTCCTCTTTACGTGCAAAGATCTTTCAATCTCTGGATCAAATGGCAGTAATGGACCACCCTGAGACCTGCGCATAAGAGGAAACTACAACAAAATATAAGAACCGTTTAAGGAACGGATGTTCCTTAAACGAAGAAAGACTGAAAATTAAACAACTAAAATTAGGACTATTGCCTCCCCGGCAACGGCGCCAAAATTTGATACCCGTCGCTGTGAGTACCAAAGATAAAATTTATAATCTCCTATTAAGACTAACCTAGGCTAGTGGTAACAGGGTCGATCCGCAAGGAGGCAGTTGTAAACTTTAGTTGTCTAATGAAAGTCTAAGGTAACAATTATGGGGGTTGATTTGAATTGTTCTATAGCTAATGGCAATAAAAGGAAAATAAACTAAAAATACGAATTAAACAGATAAAAGAAGGGTACTAGGATGGTCGGGTCATTACAGCTTCGGCGGCAGCAAACTAAATCGGTCCGAATCAAACACAGGTAAGGCGGGAAATAAGAGGTCCTCTCGGTCCACTCCTAACAAATAGCATCTCTCGATCTCGCTATAGGTCCCTAATGTCACTAATACTAACTTTCGTCCTGAAAAGTGACTAACGGTCTAAACTATACCTATCTTTCGATCTTAGCACAGTTTAGTCGAATTAATTGACGGTCAAGCAACCTACCCTACCTTTCGGTCTAATGGGTCAGTCACAAAATAGGTATCTAACTGGTCGCATGCATTCGATTCGTTAAATACAAGATTAAAAACAATTAAAACGAAAGATAACCTTACAAGGTCAGTCGATCGACCAACAATGTCGGTCGATCGATCGACACGCGGTTCAGATCCGTGTTCAATCTAATGCCGCCTAGCCATAAATCGCCTACATCCTAGCACTAACTATTTAGCTACTCATGGTGAAGGTAAAAACAACAAATAAACTAACAACGATTACTGTATTCATGCTTAATGTAAATAACAACAACGAAAATATGATAATTGCCTTTGGGGCACTAACTATCAATTCTATACTAATAATCAAAGCGAAGCAATAAACTAAGATTAGGGCAGAATAAATACCGAAAATTCCAGAGGAAAGATTAAGAACAAAAGGGGCAGAAATTCCAATGCTAAAGTCGATATATCAATCCCTAATTACTCGGAAGATAAACTAAACTACTGTGATGTGAAACTTAATGTATTTTCTGATAAAATTTTCTGATTCTCAAACTAGATGTTGGTGTTACGTTATATAGCAATAAACGCAACAACTTATTTCTAAAACCTAAACTTCACGGGCTTTGAGACTCACGACTTTCTAATTCTCGTCTGGTAAAGAAATCTGGTCGATCGACTACTCAGGCTGGTCGATCGACTGCTCCTCAGCAACAGTAGCTTCTGGATCCCGATAGTTAGTCGATCGACTGATGGGTCCATTCGATCGACTGGCTGAGCTGCTAATTGACTTCTTGAAATACGTGGACTTGTCTTTTGGGCCTTGGATTGCGCACCAAGCTCGTTCCTTAAGTGATTCCTTTACGTCATTTGCAATGCAGATTACTCGGGGGCGGATTTGGCTTGATTTCCCGTCAAATTCTTCACATTTCTGCAATAAAGTACAAAATACGGAAGTAGACGGAAATAGGGAGAAAAGCAGCAGATATTACACAAATGAGCTCTGAAATGCGTGTAAAAAGAGATGTAAAACATCATAAAAATGACACGCATCACTAGACTTCGCCGTCACCAACAATGCCGCCGAATATGAAGCATGCCTCATCGGCCCACAAGCAGCCATCACACTTGGCATCAAGAGACTGAAGGTCCACGGCGATTCCTCACTCATCATCAATTAGGTGTCCGGGTCATGGAAAATCCGAAGTGACAGTTTAGCTCCCTACCGAGCGAAAATTAATAAAGAGGCCGAATTCTTCGACCAAGTCGACTACTTCCATTTGCCGCGAGAGGAAAATCAATTTGCTGATGCCCTGGAAAAACTTGCCGCGCTCGTCAACATACCTGACGACATGACATCAATGCCCCTGTGTGTCGAGAGAAGGAGCGAGCCAGCTCACATCCGTGCCATCAACAACGACGAGGAAAACCATGATGAACCCTGGTACCAAGCCATCCTCAACTACAAAACCAAAAATAAATTCCCTCCTAACTCTGATCCAAGAGGACAAAGAGTCATCCATTTACTTGCATCACTATTTGTGATGAACCAAGAACAATTATACAAAAGAACACCCCAAGTGATTCTCCTCCTTTGCATTGACCATCACAAAGCCAAAAAGTCATTGGAGAGGTCCACGGCGGAGAATGCGGCCCTCACATGAGCGCAATGATGTTGACCCGAAAGATCATGCGGTTAGGCTACTATTAGACCACCATGGAAGCCGATTGCCGCAACTACGTCAAACATTGCTAAAATTGCAAATCTTCGCCAACATACAACGCATACCACCATCCCTTTTATACACCATGACATCACCCTGGCCTTTCTCGACCTGGGGCATCGACATCATCGGGAAAGTCAACCCGATAGGCACCAAAGAGCAATGCTTCGTCCTCGTTGATGCGTGTCTAATATATGATGTTTGGCACCTCATTTCACACGTATTTCAGAGCTCAATTGAGTAGTTTATGCTACTATTTCCCTTGTTTTATGTATTTCTTCCTTTTTGTGTGATATTGCAGAAATATGAAGATTTCAGCGGAAAATGAGTCAATTCCGTCCCTAAGTGTTTAGCATTACATTTGCTATGGAGTAAAGACTCGGGAAGTGAACTTGGTGCGCATTTCAAGGCCTGAAAGACATATTTGCGAGAGTTTAGAAGCGAACTACCAGCTACAGTGGTCTATAGACTGACCTACATGGTCTATAGACTGTCAGAATGCTTCACAATATTGCAGCCTGATTCAGATGGCTATATCTCGAGTTCTAAACCTTCTAATCGAGTTATTCCAATTAGAGGTGAAATCTTATCCTCTTAGCTTTCCAACGCCGTGTAGAACGCCTGAATTTGACCAAGTAACGAAGAAATGGCAGCTGTTTTAAGATCGTGTCTGCTGCAGAATCGTCGAAATGCAATTACTGTACAAAAGACATGTGGTCGATCGACTGGTCCAAGTGGTCGATCGACCACCCCACGAGCTGTTGCACAAGTTAAAAGATCGAGAATTACAAAGCCCATTGTGATTAGGTTTAGGAATAGAGGTTACGCAGGATTATTCCTATATAACATAACCTTAGTTTTCAGAATAATCATCCAGTTTTTATCATTCAGTTCTTAGATATAATTCAACATTCGTTAGTTTAGATTATTTCCGCCAATAAATTTTACTCTTGCATTTGGTTTTGATCTTTCCTTCCTATTCTATACGGTATTCTTCTGTTCTTATATTCCGTTTTATTGCTTTTGTTCGTAGTATAGAATTGCTAGGTTAGATCACCCGAAGCCAAATTATTGTTTTATGTTACTCGTTTATTTAGCTATTTCAATCATGAATTAAATGCATTTTATTAGTCAATTTTATCGTTGTTATTACCTTGATGATGAGCAGCTAAATCACCTTACTAAGATGTAGGGGATCTATGACGTAGATGGCGAGAATAGGTAACCCCGCATTAGGGCTTGGTCGATCGACGGCTTAACTAGTCGACCGATCGAGCCGGTTGGTCGATCGACTGGGGTAGCTGGTCGATCGACTGACTTCGTGTCTGATTAGCACCGTATAATTCGTTAATGCAATATTTAACAATGAGACCGAGAGGAGACTTGTTAGATGCTTAGTTTTGACCAACCCGTAGATCGAAAGATAGGGAAGGGCATTAATTAACGAGTTGAGACGACTAAATTGCTAAGATCGAGAGATAATGTAATTTAGGCTTTAGGAATCACTAATCGGGGCGAGAGCTAGCATTAGTGAGACTTAGGGACTGGTAGCATAGGCCGAAAGGAGCTACTAGTTAACTTGGACCGAGAGGACTTGTTTTACCCATCTTACACGACTGTATTTCGGACTTACCTAGGATTTTGTGCCATCGCAGCTGTAGTGAACCGACCGTCTTAGCATTTCTTTTATCATTGTTTACATCATTTGCTTCTATTATTCTTTTATTTAATTTATGTTATTAGTTTTAGAATTTATTCACATCAAAACCCCCACAACTGTTACCCGACAGACTGAAATATATAGCAACTATTATCTCCCTACCTCCCTGCGGATCGACCCTTACTACCGCTTGCTAGTTGTAGTTCAGAATTTATAAATATTATTTTTGGTACTCACTTCGACAGGTATCACTCGTCGCCATCGACTATTTCACCAAATGGGTGGAAGCACATTCCTATGCAGTCTTAACCGCCAAACAAGTGGCCAAGTTCATCCAGGACAACACCATCTGCAGATATGGGGGTACTACATGAAATCATCAGCGATCAAGGCTCTCACTTCTGGGCGGAAACACAGGCCTTGCTGGACAAATACAAGATCAAACGACATCGGTCATCCCCCTACCGTCCCCAGACCAACGGAGCGGTGGAGGCAGCAAACAAAACACTTGTCACCATTATCAAGAAAATGCAAGACAACTACCGCGATTGGCCAAGCCAACTCCCATTCGCACTCTAGGGATACCGAACCTCCATTCGAACACCGACGGGCGCCATACCCTTCTACCTAGCATACGGTATGGAGGCGGTTCAACCGGTAGAGTTGGAGGTCCCATCTCTACGCATCCTACTGGAGAGTCAAGTTCCTGAGGCGGAATGGACCCGTCGAAGGTACGAACAACTCACACTTCTAGACGAGCGGCAGCTCAAAGCCTTACACAACGTCTAGCTATACCAACGACGTATACAACGGGCATTCAACAAAACGGTTAAACCCAGGAACATCAAGGAAGGCTACTTGATTCTCAAGTCGGTTTGAGCACCACTACCCGTCGATCTGAGGGGGAAATTCAAACCCAGTTAGGCCGACCCATACCTGGTCAAGAAAATACTTTCGAGGGCGCAGTGAGACTGAGTGACCTAGACGGGGAGGATTTTACAAACCCGACCAACCTAGACCAACTCAAGAAATACTATCCTTGAACCATAGCGACCAACAACCTCACCCTAGTTTTACAACTAGCGACCACCTTAACCCTTTCAAGTCAAGTTCCTCAACGCGTTTTGATTTGAAATTGCATGTTTTATCAAGTCTAAGTTGCGGCACCTTGCCCGTTTCGAATGCCCTTTGATCTGTCAAAGGCAACATCCATTTGCACTAAAACAAAAAAAACCCTGAACTACGAGCTGTTGGAATATGTGTCCTCCGACAATAATGCGATCACGACTGTTGATCATGATGATCACATGTTTAAGTCTCATTAAAATGAATACAATTGGGAAGTAATATTGTTACTGTCAACTGGTCAACATATATCGGTAATGATTGGCTTACTAGAGTTTGACATTACTTTCGTGTGATGGTGATCATTGACCCCTAGGTCATACCTAAAGGGCAACACTCTTAATTGATTATTTAATTAATCGTATAATGTTACGAGTTAATTAAATTACTTGAAAATTGACGGACGATTTTGGAAGTAAAATTTACGTATCATATTGAAATGTGATTAAATGAGATACGGTCTGAGTAATTGAATTGTATAATTACTCGGATGAAATAAATTGTTTAATGTAACAATTAAATTTGAATGAATTGTTATAAATACAATCTGTTGTGATTTATAAATGGTAAAATATTTTTGGCACAAGTAATTATGAAATTACTAAGTCAATTTTTGTATGTGACGTATTTTTATTAATACGTTGATTTTTAATATGTTAAAAATACCTAACAAATATATGTGACATATGACATGTAACATATAGACAATTGACAAAAATAATATGGATTCCATATTACCAAATGGGCCGAAAATTAGAAGGGATTAAGCTAATTATATGTTGTTTATAATTAGTGGAAAACACAATGATTAAAAAGCCACCTAGCCATGCAAGCCTATTGTTCCTTGTGAAGAACAATTTCTCCATGCATTGGCTCCCCTATTGCCCTCCTCTTACACGGTTTTGAGAAGAGAAATGTGATCATTGTTTTTCTTTTATTTTGCCTAATAATATACTAAAGGTAGTGTATTATTATTCATTCTATTCAATCATCCAAAATATAGTTTTAGAGAGAACAAAAATCCTCCTATTTATCTCTCTAAAAACCGAAATACATAAGAGTTTATAAAATATTTTGGTTCCATTTTTCTACCTTAATTAATATTATAACTAGTACTTGTAATATTAATTTTAATTAAGAGGAGCCTTGGGTTTAATACATAGGGAGAGATCTTACACTTAGATCTTTATTCTTCCATTGGAAAAGCTCAAGAACAAGAAGAGAAAGGTGATCTCTCTTGTGCCCTAATAGCCGAAATCTACTTTGTAAGGACATGATTTCTCCTCTATTTATACTATTGTTTGCATGCATAAGATCCGTTTTAATTTTATGACAAATTAGTTTAGACATATATGAGTATGTTAATTTGTATATGAATCTACATTTCCATCAATTGGTATCAGAGCCACGGTTGTTTGCATGCAAATTGGTTAAAAGTTTTTCCGAGTTATATGAATAACAAATAAAACTTGTAAAATTTGTGTTATTATGATATATCACGAAATAATTACATGCATGTTAATATTTCTGGTCCTAAAGTGTTTTAGGATATTTTGGTTAATTTTTCGGATTTTTATTGTTCATATTTAATAATAATGACATTTAAATGTGATTTTATGAGTAAAAATGTCATTTTTGGTCGAAAATTAGCTATACTTCGAATTTTCACTTGGTTTTTGGATATGTTGTTACATATATTATTTTGAGATAACCTGTAAATTTTCATAATTTTTGAACTTGTTATGCTCGAAAAATGAATTTTTCATCATTAAATTCGGATTTAAGAGAAAAATAGGTTAATATGAGTTAAATTTCGAATCTGGTCATAGAAAATTAATATGTTATCACATGCAAATTTACAAGATGTGTGTAAAATAATTGGCTATAAGGAAGTCTTTTAGCATGATTTATGAATTTTTGAAGAAAAATGGCATAAATAGTGACATTATTAGTTGAAAATTAATAAAACATAATCTATGACTTAGGAAAAACGTCTAATGTTGCATTTTATTATATTTTTCAGATCTAAAATTGAAAAGTTAATGAAAATAATTTTTCCATGTTTTTATGATTATTTTATTAAATTTCGATAAACCGCAACATTGTTTTTCCGGAAAAATTTCGAAATTTTTAACCTAAGATTTTGAACATTATGAGTGTCATGGATTTTTCCAGAATGTTCATGAATTTAAATTTCAAATTTTGAATTTATTTGAAATTTTTGGATTTATTTGAAGTTTAATAGCTTATTTTTGTAATTTTTGTCCATTTATGAACAATTTAAGTAAATAAAAGTTAATTATGGTCAAATTATTAGTGAAGACTATATTTTGAGTCCTAAGAGGTTAGGGTAATTAACTTATGCATAAATATGAGTTTATGTATTTTTGTGATTATAAAATGTTGAAATCACGCAAATCCGTAAAAACCGAGTAATATACGATATTGGCTAATTAAAAGGCGATTTAGCATAAAATTTGAGCATGTTCATACATATTATAATGCTGCATTTTTCCTTTATGATTGTCATAATTTTAATTTATGTAATTTTGAATTATGTAATTTTACTTAGTATGGCCTTAGATTTTAATTGGTATTTCCCGAAATGTATGGGAATATCGATTCGGTTGTAATTTTTATTGTGATCTCGTATCACCGTTTTGTAATTTAATAGATTATTTTATTTTAGTTACAAATGTATAATAGGAAATTATGTAATTTATTATGTAATTTTATTCATTCCGGAGTTCCAAAAGACGGATTTCTTCAAGAATGGCGATACATAAAGACGGTGTTACCTCGAGATGCGTGCCACAACCGAAGTTCAAGGGACCAATGGAGTTGGTTTCCGAATATGTAATAGATTAATAGTTTTTCTATTTTAGGAAAGGCCGTACTAGGATTTATTTATTTTTATGCTTTCATTTTATTTTATGTCACATGCATCGCTAAATCGCCATAACTAAACATGCATTGTCTTTTATCGAGTTTATCGACCGTGTCAAATATAATTATCGTTGTTCACCGCTTTAGTTCACTTAAAACGTGATAGATAATAATTTGACATGACCTCTCGCTAAAAACAATCAATTGAGACATAGACTTACCAAATAGTAGAAACCATGAAAACCTATTTCGCGAGGGAGTGCACTCGGCCACACCGGGGTACAAACCTTGTTACGTAGGGGAAGTGGGTGATGAATGTTTATCCACCGAGTTCATGTTAATGAAGGGTATTTCGGCACACCGTGCCCTAAATTGATATGGGTTTGGATTATGGACACATTTATTCGAAATTTGGGTTGTACTCAACGAAAGTATTCACGACGATTTCCGGATGTGTTTCGGGCTAGAGATGAATATTAATGTAAACATCATCGACCAAGAGTTCTAAAAGTAGAATCGATTAAAAGGTTAATCCACCGAGTTATGTTAATAAGGGGTATTTCGGCACACCGTGCCCTAAGTTAATATGAATTTGGGTCTTGGAATCATTTATTCTAGTTGGGTAGAGGTCACTAGAAAAATGCATAAAACTTGTTTAAATCATACTTTTTTTTACGAGTATAATTAAAACGACAAATGTTTTACTCCTTATATTTTGTTTTGTAGACCACTTCTTATTCATAACAAATAGCAACACCAACTCCTAATGCTACACCACTCGCTACTTCATCATGGCTCCGATCCTTTATGGATCGGGGCTTGGCCCTTAGTTTCTTTTTTTTTTACTTGTCTAGTCCAGTCCTGGTCCTTGATGTAAACTTGAAAAGAATGGGTCAAATTTCTCCGAGTGGGATGCCCAACTCAAATTAGCCGCCGAGGGTGACGACAAGCTTCGTTACCTTACCGAGGCCTCTCCACCCGACCCTCCACTAGGTCCACCGCGGCCACTAGGGAAGCCTATGAGGCTTACCAAAAGGAGTCCGCCGAAATGAAAAATGTCTTAATATTTGCGATGGAGGCGGAACTCCAAAGGAGAGCCTTCAAAATGGGCAATGCTAATGAGATTTACTCCAAACTTGTGACCATGTTTTCACAAACTCCGCGGATCGTCCAATATGAGGCGGCCGCGGCATTCTTTGATCTCGACTTTAAAGAGGGCCAAAAAGTTAGCCCTCATGTGCTCAAACTCATGGAGCTTGTCGAGACCTTGAAGATCATCGTAGATAGGATTCTACACTCCTTGTCTAAGGTCAAGGCATATGTGCAATTCCGGGTGAATTTCAATATGCAAGACAAGGATGTGTCTCTTGAGGAGTTGCACAAGTTACTTGTGCAAGCCGAGAGGGACATGGGGTTAAATGTGAACCCTCCCAAGGATGTGCTTAACATAAGCACAAAGAGTAAAGGGAAGTTCAAGAAGAATGGGAGAAAGGGCAAGAAGCAAGCTCCCACATTCACCAAAGCTAAGTCTTGTGAAGCTAGCACATCCAAAGTCAAGAAGGGTCCTCTTGATAAGTGTCATTATTGTAATGGCATGGGACATTGGAAGAGGAATTGTTCCAAATACCTTGGTGATATCAAAGCTGGAAAGATCACTCCAGTAGGTAAATGACTAACCTTCTTTTATGTTTCTAATACAACTATGGTAATGTGATGCAAAGTTGTGATAATGTATCTCCCTTTTTATTGTAAATAGGGCCTCCACCAAGCAAAGACAAGGGAAAAGAAAAACAAGCATGAGAAACCATGGAGAAGCTAAGGATAGCTTTTATGGAGCTTTGTTTTTCATTGTCTTATTTTAAATTATGCTTTGAATTTTAGAACTTTAAGTTTCCGTGTTCGACATGGAAAGGTATTTTGGATAATGGTTTGTATTTTGGATGATTGTGACTTGGTTTGCAACCCAAGTCACCCATTTTATCATTTATCCTTTATGTTCTAAAATTTCATCTTTAAATTGCTTGCGTTTTGAAACATAAGATTATTCACTTAAAGTGATCTAATAGACAAATATAATGACCGGTTTCATTATATGTCCACATGCTTATGGCTTGTGTATGATCATTTATGAAGCGATTTTTGAGTCTATAAGACTCTCTTAAAGGAATGTCAATCACCAAGAACTCATATGAAATCAATAACTATTAGTCTATCTATGAGATAGTTCTCCTTATACTTTAACATCATTAATTTGTGTCTCATATGCTATCTTTGAATGTTTAGTGTATTCATTCTAAAGATAGAGTGGGAGAAAAATGAGGACACAAGGCAAAATGAAATTGTGTACTTGTATATATGAAGATCTACGCAAAAGAGAATGATTTGAATGAAGGTATATCTATTTACATAGTATGCCGAATAGATGAGATCTATTGTCTCAAGTTAGTTCTACATGACTAAAGAGACCAAGTGTGGTAATCATATAGAGTTTTTTTTTTCTCAAGATAACTACACGAGGAGACCAAAAGAAGGTTTTGGAAGAAAAATAACTAATGTATAGTCTTAACAAGTTTTTGACTAAGTTTATGAAACATTTGACCAATAGTTTCAATCATGAGTTTTACTTAAGAGCCTAAATGAATCATAGTAACATACTAGTTATGATCAAGTTGCAAAGATTGATATTCCGATATCTTCAATAACCAACGTTTTAACCACGCAAATGTCATTGTTTAACCTCGCTATGAAATGGTTAAACCTCCTTCCGAAAGGGTATTCCGAAGGACCTATTCTAAATATTATTTGTATTTGAATAATGACATTGCTACACATCATTATGACATGAGTGTGTTAGAGATTTAAAATCTCTTTCCGTAAGGTTGAGATGAGACCACTTCAAAATAGGCATTTTGAAAGGATATGATGGGAACATATATGGTTTTATCCTAGTAACTTGGCAAAGTAATTTATATTTATATTCTTGACAAATTTCGATTGAGAAGTCAATTTCGAAATATGTAGAATTGAGTGGGAGTTAGGAAATTCTCATGTGAAGACATGGGATTTAGTGGGAGCTATCATCCTTGAATGTATAAACTCATTACTCATTAAAGAATGACGAGCTAATACCTTCTTTCATAAAGAAGCTTTCAAGTTTTCAATTCTGGATGAAAATGGACAACGATGAATCCAATTACATCATGGGATGTTGGATTAGTATTAAGAGATACACATCACATCAACATACGCGTAGGTTATTCGTATGAATGAAAAGGGGATCACCATTAGCTGTCATGGTAGGTCATTGAACCTAAGAACGGTTGATCTCATGATTATTAGTAACTAATGTTTCCGCCATTAGAATAATCATGTACATGTCCAATTATAAATCATATGCATAAGAGCATGATGATAGACTTGGTGAGCCAAAATAGAAACGTCATGAATTCTCAAGTAGAATCCGATGAGCGATTTCAGTGTTTGACGGAATGTTCTATTGTGTGTCAAGAGGTTGCACATATTGTAGAAAATCCGAACACATATGAGGATTTATGAGAATCCCAAATCTTTCAAGCCTAGAAAGAGAAATGAGAAGTTTTGGAAAGATACTTGGTTGAATAAGAAGTTATTCAAAAACAATCTTTCCTAGTTAAGCTAGGACTTGTGAGAAGTGCTAAGCTAATAATCTTGTCAATTGTTACAAGATTCTACAAAACATATACCTAGTGCATTGTGTGTGGATGGAATACTTGATCGGTACAAGTTGTATTATTCATCGCAAATTCGTTCGTTATGAGATGATCGATAAGAAAGTTCTTTCAAGTTAAAGAACCAAAACCAAGGTCGAGAACCTTGATGTGTACTTGGTAAAATTCATGGTATGAGAACATGAATGTGAAGGAAATTGCAAGTGTAAGAAGTTTGAACACATGGACACATGGGATGTTAAACTTCTATTGCAAATCAATGAGTGTTTACACTTATGATATACATCACAAGGTTGTAATATGATATTAACTACCCGAGTATGATGTCGACATTTGTCGTTTGAGTTATTATTAACTCACTTTGTACATTGTTATATCCAAACGGGTTGTAGAGACAATTGAACCCCGTTAAAGTGAACATGGATTGACATTGTTTTTGCCCATAGTTACTTATATGAGGTGACGTCTCGAAGTGACTAGAGTGTGAGGCGATTGATGGCAAGTTCAAGTGCCATACAGTCATGTGAGATGACTAGTCGATCACATAGGCAGATCAATTAGGAACATTTTGTCGGGCCTAATGACCGCTTATAGAGTTCTTGCAAATTTATATAGCCTGGTCGTGGCGAGAGCTACTATAGTATTCAAATGAGTCGATTCTTTTGACTAAAGACTATTCACCTAAGATGGCACAGTTTGATTAACTTTGATTTGTGTTACTACGACCTTCGTAAATGGGGTCAAATGGGCATATTTTGGGTTATGATGGCTGTGGCTAGTCGAAGGGAATGAGTGCAATAGGAATTGTCCACCCCTAGTCAGGGTTATAAAAATATCTCAAGGCCACTCGAGGAGTAATGAACTGGAAATGCATGGCCACGCTCGGAAGATATCCAGAGTGGATAAATCCGGTCAATCAGTTATTCTCCAGATCGAGGAAACCACTCTCGATATGATCACTTGCAAGTACGACCTGAAAGACACCTTGCATTGAGTGGGAGATAGTAATAGGACAAGAGAATTGGTGACGCACACTTGTCAAGGACAAGTGGGAGATTGTTGGAATATGTGTCCTCCGACAATAATGCGATCACGACTGTTGATCATGATGATCACATGTTTAAGTCTCATTAAAATGAATACAATTGGGAAGTAATATTGTTACTGTCAACTGGTCAACATATATCGGTAATGATTGGCTTACTAGAGTTTGACATTACTTTGTCGTGTGACGGTGGTGATCGATTGACCCCTAGGTCATACCTAAAGGGCAACACTCTTAATTGATTATTTAATTAATCGTATAATGTTACGAGTTAATTAAATTACTTAAAAATTGACGGACGATTTTGGAAGTAAAATTTACGTATCATATTGAAATGTGATTAAATGAGATACGGTCTGAGTAATTGAATTGTATAATTACTCGGATGAAATAAATTGTTTAATGTAACAATTAAATTTGATTGAATTGTTATAAATACAATCTGTTGTGATTTATAAATGGTAAAATATTTTTGGCACAAGTAATTATGAAATTACTAAGTCAATTTTTGTATGTGACGTATTTTTATTAATACGTTGATTTTTAATATGTTAAAAATACATAACAAATATATGTGACATATGACATGTAACATATAGACAATTGACAAAAATAATATGGATTCCATATTACCAAATGGGCCGAAAATTAGAAGGGATTAAGCTAATTATATGTTGTTTATAATTAGTGGAAAACACAATGATTAAAAAGCCACCTAGCCATGCAAGCCTATTGTTCCTTGTGAATAATAATTTCTCCATGCATTGGCTCCCCTATTGCCCTCCTCTTACACGGTTTTGAGAAGAGAAATGTGATCATTGTTTTTCTTTTATTTTGCCTAATAATATACTAAAGGTAGTGTATTATTATTCATTCTATTCAATCATCCAAAATATAGTTTTAGAGAGAACAAAAATCCTCCTATTTATCTCTCTAAAAACCGAAATACATAAGAGTTTATAAAATATTTTGGTTCCATTTTTCTACCTTAATTAATATTATAACTAGTACTTGTAATATTAATTTTAATTAAGAGGAGCCTTGGGTATAATACATAGGGAGAGATCTTACACTTAGATCTTTATTCTTCCATTGGAAAAGCTCAAGAACAAGAAGAGAAAGGTGATCTCTCTTGTGCCCTAATAGCCGAAATCTACTTTGTAAGGACATGATTTCTCCTCTATTTATACTATTGTTTGCATGCATAAGATCCGTTTTAATTTTATGACAAATTAGTTTAGACATATATGAGTATGTTAATTTGTATATGAATCTACATTTCCATCACGAGCATGGTTTGATTTCACCTTTTTTAGGTGGATACGTAGGCAGTCCTTCTCATACAAGAGGGATACAACCACAAAACCCAACATTTCGAACTACGATCATGGTTTGATTTCACCTTTTCAGGTGGATACGTAGGCAATCCTTTCTTACACAAGAAGGATACAACCATCCCCATAATAAAAAAAAAAAAAAAAAAAAAAAAAAAAACATCCCCATAAAAAAAAACATCCCCATAATAAAAAAAAAACATCCCCATTAAAAAAAAACATCCCCATAAAAAAAAACATCCCCATAATAAAAAAAAACCATTCCCATAAAAAAAACATCCCCATAATAAAAAAAAACATCCTTATAAAAAAAAACATTCCCTTATGTTTACGCACATACAAAAGATCGCCCATATCAACTTTCAAAAAAAAGAAAGGGAAAAACATTCCCTTTCCCAAAAAAATACAAAGAAAGAAGCCTTTCTCCCTTCCTACAAAAATCTCATTTCCCAAGTGCAAATGTTTAGGATAATTCAAATCGAATTGCCTTTAAAAATGGATGGAAGAAACAAGCGTTCACAATTTTGACACAAGCAATCCTCTTATTTAATTAATAATGAGAAGGATGAATGCATGAATGCGCATCCAATAGTTTAAAACGGTTTAAATGCATGAATGCGCATTCAATAGTTTAAACCTAACATGTGAGAGCTTTCTAAGTCGGTTGATTTAATCCAAATATCAAGTATAAGATGTCGAGTTGGATTTATGGTTGATTTGCATGTGAAAACAGAATTAAACATCCATTTACCAAATTCGGGTCATGATGCTTAACACGATTCATTTATTTGAAAAAGGGTGTTGAATGACAAAGTGTAAAAACACGTAAACTTGTCAATATGATCCGTCATGTATACGGGTTAACCGTAGTTGAGATCGTCCTAGACAAGTACCAAACTGAGACAGAATAGTGCCAGGCAGCCCCATTGGGGCACGAGCCTATTGGCGAGGGAAGGGGCTCTGCCTTGATTTTAAAATATGAAAACAGACGGCCTCTTGGGGCGCGAGTCAGACGACGACCCAAGGGGCCTCTCCTGGTTGCTAAAATGGTTGTTTAAAACCGTTTTTTGTGATTAATGATTTGCAAGTATGATTTGCATGACTCGGAATAATTACTATTATGTTAGTAATATTCGTTGTCGGATTTGCAAGTTTGAAAAGCATAGTAAAACGTGTAAAAGGAAAATGTTTGATTTGAACTAATTATGTTAAGTTCAATTATTTGTAATTAGTCAAGTTTGTCATCGTACTCGGATTAAACCGACATGGTATAAAAAACAAAGGATGATTATGAATTATGACTAATATGTTTGCAAATGTAAATAAATGAGAAAAATGGTAAATAAAATAAAAGGGGGTTAAAATACCCTTTAATTTGTAATTAACCAATAATATCATCGAGTCACGGAATAAACCGTCATGGTATAAGTAACCAAGGATGATTTTTGTAATGGTCAAAATATGTTTTATCATAAAAATCAATTAAAATGGTAAATAAAAGAAAATACTTTCCTTTAAAATGTAATCAACCAATTAATATCACCGAGTCACGGATTAAACCGTCATGGTATATGGAACCAAGGGTGATTATGACTTATGGCTAAAAAGTTTGTCATAAAAACAATTTGAAACATTTGAAATGGTAAAAACTGTAAAAGGAAAGAAGTAAACATAAAAGAAAGTGTTGAAGGAAAGACGAACTCAAACACGTTTGAGTCTGACCTGGACACCCCATTGAGGCGCGAGCCTCTTTGCATAGCAAGGGGCTTCTATCTCAGGCCAAAACTCGGTTTTTGCTCGTCTAACCTATATTTGAATCGTGTTATGCATTGTTCCTGCATATAAACTCATAAAAACAGTAAAGACATGAAATAAATGAGATATTTACACCCTCAAACTTACGTGTATTGATGTTTGCGACGTAGACGACTTTAGACACGGTTTTCTCGTAGCGACTACTCACGATTAAAGAAGTTTAAAAGAGTGCCTTAAAAAAGGATGTTAATTAAAACATGTTGATTGATGAATTGAGTTGGTCGAATGGGTCGGTCGAATGAACGGCGACAGTGCCAAACAAAATGTGTAAGGCTTGTGTTTACGATCGGTAGGTCGTAAACACGTGTCGATTTTATGACTTAGGAAGTCGAGTCAGAAGTTTAAGAGAGAGGTGAGGGGGCGGACGCTCGCATGAGAATTGTGTTGTGTGAAGGGTGGTATTTATAGAGAAATGTGGGGAGGTAGGTCGGTTGAGTTTGCTTAAAGGCTAAGCAGACACCTGCTTTAGGCGCGAGCTACCTTGTGATACAAATGGGTGTATTCTCCTTTTCAATTTGGACGTGGCCTTTGCTCTATCCCTTGTTTGGTTGGTTTGATATGTGGTGTTTATATAGGATGTCGTGTAACAATATAGGCATCTAATAAGATGATTTTGGGTGTTACTTGAGGTAGGTGTTTTGTGTGCTTGACTCGGGTTTGACCCATGTGAGTCGGGATTTGAATTTCGACTTGGTTTTTGGCTCGGTGTCGGTTTTGACTCTAATTAGGGTCATTTTAATGCAAATGGCATGATAAAAACATTCATGGCATTATTTTTGACATTCGGGATTTGGTTTGACTCGGGTTGACTCAGGTTGACTCTAGTTGCGGGTTTCTGAGTCGGTTTTGGATCCGAAGACGGTTTTGACTCTAATTAGGGTCATTTTAATGGAAATTACATGACAAAGGCATTCATGGCATTATTTTTTACATTCGGGATTTGGGTTGACTCGAGTTGCGGGTTTCTGAGTCGGTTTTGGGTTCGAAGACGGTTTTAACTCTAAATAGTGTTATTTTAATACAAATGAAGTTAGAAAACCATTTTTGCAATCATTTTTCATATTCGAGTAGTGCATTAAACCGTCTCATGTATAGCCAATCCACGTACGCATATCAAAAACACGTTATAGTCCGATCATCATCGGGTGGTTTTTGGAAGGTGCAGATACTGTGTATCTACACCGTGAAGGACCTCAAGTGCCACCATGGCACCACCCAACGGATGTGAGGACCACCCTCCTCCTCCAATCTTGCGGCCTAATAGGCCTCGGTGGATGCGAAGCTATCCGAGTACAACTTCTTCCTCATGGTAAGGTGACGGAAGGAATAAGAAGAACTATCAACCGGAGGCTCTACATACCTTAGCCTCTCTAATAGCCACACTTGGAGGATCCTTGGAGATCTAAATGAAGGAGCTTCTCCACAAGAGTCCTTCTTGTCCAAGGCTTGGATGATCTCGCCAAGCACTAACCATGATGGATCCCTACCATGCTCCATTTGCTCGACAACGTGCACAAGGGTCATGCTACCATATCATTTTGGCCCCTCCTTCTTCAAAGCATCAACAAAGAGATATGCATGGACAAGGCAAAAGGCAAGAGCCCTCCTTCTAGCCACCTCCGAAACATTGGCATCCAATCGGTTTGACAAAATGTTGATAAGAGCCAACATATCCACACCATGAGGAGCAAGGAGAAAGTTGACTTGACTTGTTGACAAACCCAACATTAAACAGAATTTCTCCTTATAACACAACCGAGTCGGGGGAAGCACCGGAACACAACCCGGCCACCCACCAATGGCTCCTACTTCTTCGGCAAGAGGACAAATTTCACCTTTCGGGAAAACGAAAACATGATGTTTCGAATCCCAAAACCGAGAGCATGTTTCAAGAAATGAGGATTGCACCTTGACTTGACGAAGCACCAACAATTGACCAACTCCCATGCAAACGAGTTGATACTTCTCGGGAGGCGACAAATCCCGACACCATTGTCGCAACACATTTTCAAAAGCATCCATGAATAATTTTGTGGAATAAGAAGAAAGGTTTTTTTAGAGATGTTTTTCGTGTTTCGGATGATGAAACAATGAAGCACAAACATCCATATTTATAAAAAAAAAATCAGCGTGTTTTTCCGAAAAAAGGGAGAGCTGGCTTCTATCCCCAATTGGCTCTGGTCTCTTTGGGGCTGTTCTCAGGATCCCCACCTTGAATTGCCCCTTTCAAATTGTGTTTCTCCCTGACACCTCAAACCTCCGGCCAGAATGCTCGCGCCTCTTCGGGCCTATTCAGGATGTTTTGTGTTTTCTCACACTCACATTTCCTCATTTTTGCGTTTTACGAAATCCGACACGGTTTCCATGACGCAGCTTTAAAACTACGGATTTTTCTCTTTTTTTAAGGAGGAAGGGCTAGTCGCCCCGATCTGCGACGGATCGTTTCCATGTCGGTCGAAATTCCGAAAATTTTTCGCTTTTTCACAAAAATCGAAAATTGATAACACGGCGTCAGTTTTCTTCAAAATTTCAAGCTCTCACAAATCCGATTATTGATCTCACAAAAATCAAAAACCAAATACACTCGTAAAAATTCTACTTTAAATTCACCCCCGACGGTTCGAGTTTGAATTTTTTCGAGTCACAAATCAATTTCAACAATTTCGATACAATTTAATTCAAGACACGAGTTACTTGTTCAATTTTCAAATCATTTCTTTTTGAGAAATCCAAACGTGACGACTCGTCGCGGAAATTTCAAAATATCATTTCAAATTTCAATTTTAACTTCGAGTCATCGTGGTTAATTTTGTTTTCAATCAAATGCTTTTGACGTGTTCACGTTTATACGTATGTGCTACCTGTTGCCTGTTTTCTACACTAACGATGCAGGAACTAGTGCGACACAGAAGGGAATTGACAGCCGACAGCGCTTCTCCGAAACACAGCATAAAAAAAGCCAAAAATCACAAATAAACCACAATCCAAAAACACATATATACGAACCGCCTAACGAAAAATGTAAATATGTACAAATAAGAGTCCAAGACACTGACCAACAACTACAACCACTCACCGCCTACCGTCGGACCAGTCTCGGTCTCACGAGGAGTCGCAGGCAAGGCAGACACCACCATCAGCTCAGGCTCCCTCTCCGAAAAACTCTCCAACGTCTCGTACTCCATCGTGACGCGAAGCTCCTCCACCGCAGGCAACTGAGCCCTGAGAGTGGCAATCTCTGCATCTCAGCTCCGCAACCCGTCCTCACGATGCCTCAACTCCTGGTTTTGACTGGTGATCCCCAACCCCTGGGCCTCGATCGTCGACCTAGCTGCATCTAACTCAGTACGGACCAGAGCAAGCTCTGCCGAATCCACAGTACCCTGCAAAACACAATACAGATCATTGATATCTAAAAACGTGAAATCCAACACAAAAAATACACAAAAACAACGTAAAAAAGTACCTGAGCAAGCCGAGCCTCCCTCGCAGCCAGGTCACCAGCAAGTGCCCTCCACCGGTTAGCCATCCGCCACAAAGCCTGATGACTAGTGATACCGTCGTTTAGTACCAAAAATAAAATACCTAAGTACTACTAACAGAAGTCAGCGGTAAGTAGGGTCGATCTCCACAAGGAGGCTAGGTTGCTATCTATCTGCTTAACTCGGTCTGTCGGATTTGTCACAATTGGGGGTTTTATAAGATAAAGGACTAAAACTAACTAAAGCAAGGAGATAAAATAAACGATTGACAATAAGAGAAGGAAACTAGGATTTTGGGTCATCAAAAGAAACAGATAAAAGCAGTTAAGGTCACAGATAAGTCTCATAAATCAGTCTAAGGGGCAACAAATATCTCCTAACGGTCTCAATTCGCCCTAAAACACTATTAATCTAGCTTCTGCCCTTACTAAAGTATTCTATTGTTCACTGCAGGTCTCACCCTTCCCAATCATCAGATCTAGGTCAAGGCTTACGAAACTAATCAGACGAATAGCGTTAACTCAAGCACTACTACAGATACAGGCTATAACAACGGTCAAAAACCGTTGTTATATAAAAAAGCGGACGTTGTTAATGCGTCCGTTGTAGAAGGTTTTAACAACGGTTGGCTTACTTAAGGAAACCGTTGTTAAAACTATTAACCACGGTTTTATGTATAAAAACCCGTTGTGGAAAGTGTGACACAATTTTGGGGGGAAAGTTATAACAACGGGTTTTAATATACAAAACCGTTGTTATAACTAAAGACAACGGGTTGTTATAAAATAACCGTTGTTGTTTGTTCTTAAAAAATAAAAAAAAATTAAATTAAATATTACTAGATGCATGCATAATTACGGCCTGTTAGAATTCCGATGCATGCATTATTACTGACATCACTGTACATATGAACGGATAATATGGAATTAGAAGGGTTAGTAAACGGATTTGAAGGAGCATTATTGAGAGATATGATGATGATTATATTATGGCACAACTTCCTAACATATTTATTAATTAAAAAGCAATTAACTCAACCCACACACATTGCTTATTAGTATAAATACATTGCATATCTCAACTAACATTTCCATTATTATCTCATATATTCATCTCCAAACTCTAACTGTTAAAACAAACTCTACTTAATCTTTCAAATCAAACTCAAAAAACTCTAACAAAATGAATGATTTCATCCTAAAGACTCTTACCATGATCGAGAACAACAACAACTTCATCCGCCTGGTTCCTCCATATTGAGGAAAGTTTCAGAGCTACCTTGCGGAAGCTCGAACCGCATCAAGCACGCCAAAGAAGATGGCTTGACGGAGCGAAAAGATTGCGGCTATATGACGATATAGCAACTGCTGAACGGAACCTCCAAATAGCCAAGGAGGAGAGGATGGATACGATAGAGCACAATAAGATCCTCCATGAAAATATAAGAATTGCATTTTTACATATGTAATTTTTTTTTTTTAATTTATGTATTTATAAATATATATATATATATATATTAATTATGTTTATCTTACTTCTTCATCTTGCTTCTTCATTGTTTTAGTAACTAATTATGCGAACAATACTTAAACAAATAACATAATGGTCGATAAAAACACATATATGCAAAAGAAATAAATAGAAAAAGAAAATAATGACGATGAAAACTAACGGTGGATTTCGGCGAGATTTACCTGATAAATACAGAACGTAATAGACGATGAAATCACAGTGACGGCGAGAAGATAAAGCGAGGATGAGAAAGAGAGAAATAGAGAAAGAGAGAAAGAGAGAAAGAGAGTGTGTATGTGTTTTGTGTTTGTTTGTCTGCTGTGTTTGTGTTTGTGTATTAAGGGTTGTGTTTTGTGGGCAATGCAGACTTGTTTGTGTGGTTTATAATATGGAAGGTATTGACAACGGTTATTAAACAACAACCGTTGTGAAATATGTTTTAACAACGGTTGTAAAAAACACCCGTTGTCAAATATGTTTTAACAACGGGTTTCAAAAGTAACCGTTGTGATTACTTTTCACTAACTTTGCGCCAATTTTGCGCCAAATTATTAACAACGGTTTTGCATGTGTGACCCGTTGTTAAAAATAATAACAACGGTTTTTATAACCATACCCGTTGTAATTTATTTTAGTAAAATTCGCGCCATACATTCTACAACGTCTATTGTGATTTTCGTGAATAATCGTTGTTAAAGGGGCGTTGTAGTTGCCTAAATTTGTAGTAGTGAAGCGACTAATTGTAATCAAAACAGCGATGAACAACATAGAAATGATCTAATCAACAGATCTTAAACCTAATTAGCAAAAATCGTTATTCCATCAATTCCCCTAATCCTAGCAACGAATTACCTAAGCATAACGATAAATCTAATAACAATAATAATGAAACGATTAATTAAATAAAGCATAACGAAAGGAATTAACTAAACTAATTGCATAAATTAATTAAAGGAGAACAAGAAATTAAGAATAAAACAGTAATTAAGAAGAGATTAAGAACAAGAAGTAAATTAAGAACAAGATTAAGGGAAGAAGAAGTTTACAATTGAATCTAGAAAGAAAAGAAAGAGCAACGCCGAACGAAATAAGCAAAGTAACATCACCCCAAAACTGAGCAAAGGGGAATTAGTCTCTAGGTCTAAATTCGTCTCTTATTTATACTCAAGAGCTAATTATTATTAACTATTATTAATAAAAGATAAGACTAATTACTAAGTCTCGCGCAAACAAATCTCGCTGCAGCATAAACTGGTTGATCGACCACAAGACCCAGTCGATCGACTGAGCATAGCTGAACAGTAGCTTATGGAACTCGCGCTCTGGTCGATCGACCAAGTAGGTCAGTCGATCGACCAAGGGTGTTGTACAGTAGTGCATTCTGACGAATTCTACAGCGTGCAACGATATTAAAAGAGCTGCCATTTCTTCGTTACTTGGTCAAATCAGGCGTTCTACGCAGCGTTGGAAAGCTAAGAGGATAAGCTTTCACCTCCAATTGGAATGACTCGATTATCAGCTCTAGAACTCGAGATATTGCCATCTGAAGCAGGCTGCAATATCGTGAAGTGCTTATTTGCTTGTTAAACTCGTATGCACCCATGCTTTTGCTATCTTTAGGCCTTGAAACGCGCACCAAGCTTATTCCTCGAGCATCTACTTCATGTAAAATGCAATGCTAAGCACTTAGGGACGGATTCGGCTCGATTTCCGCTGGATTCTTCACATTTCTGCAATATTACACAAAAACACGAAAGTAGACGGAAATAGGGAAAATAGTAGCATAAACTACTTGATTGAATTCTGAAATGCGTGTAAAATGGGGTGTAAAACATCATATTTAGGACACGCATCAAACTTCCCCAAACCAAACCTTTGCTTGTCCCCAAGCAAACTAAATGCAAAACTAAATCTTGATAGAAAGGAGCAAAACATGGACAAACTGAAAACTGTCTACTTAAACCAATTTAATGCATATGAATCAACTACTAATAGCGCAATGTAAAGCAAACGAATTTATGCATATTCCAAAAAGATGTTGAACTTTTGACCTTGCAAGACTTTCAAAATTGGACTCTCCCGGGTCACGCTTCTCTCAACAAAGCAAATGGTAAGCAAATATGTGTGTAAGAGAGAAGGAAATAAGAGTCGCTCACCTAAACTACGACCGATATAATCGTGCATGCAATATAGTATGATAAGTAATTCTAGCTACCGTGCACATACATTCCAACCAATCAAAGTCCATTACATGCCTAATACTTGCAAAGATATGAATAAGTGAGGCTATGGGTAAGAAAAGGCAAAACGATATGGGAATGAAAGGGAAATAGCCAAGCTAGCATCCTATCAAACCGAATAAATACATCCACTTCTAACTCAATGAAATAAGCTCAAATGCCTTAATGAATGAGGCAAACACTTCACTAATCCAAATAACACTCCTCATAAAATATAAAGCAAACATAGGAGTAAACTTTTTTCTTTTTTTTTCTTTGCCGTTTCTTTTTCTTTTGTTTTATTTTTTTCCGTTTTTTTTTTCGGCAGTCACTATTTTTCAATTTTTCATTTTTTTCTTTTCTCCTTCATTCATTACCAACTTCATAGAGTGCAAATCGAGCCAAAATTGATACAATACAACGAATACCACTAAAACTACCAAACTAGCTCAGTAAAGGGTAGGCTTAGTTTATGGATTGTAGCTAAAGAGTCAACTGGCAATTTTTGGCTAATGTGAAGCTAATGGGTAAAATGAATAAAAGGGATTTTCGCAAGCATTCTCCAAACATGCAATACCAACCACTAACCCGAATGTATGCAGGCAAAAAGAAATTAAATGTCATACATGTGCAAATTAATGTTACACGATATGCAGGGAGTAACTACTCACAATCCTAAATGAAACTGGTCATGAATGACACCAGTTTATAAAGCTCTAATTCCTTAGAAAGTTTTGTAGTTTGCCAAAATTTCAAGTCAAGTCTAATTGTTCAACAAATTTTGAAACGAAATTCGAGATTTTGCAAAAACTTTTGCTAAAAGATGTGATAAAATGCAGGGTTTAAGCAAATGACAACTATGAGTAATGAATACTCCAATCTGACTCAACCTAATATACAAAATTAAACGTGATGTTTTTGAATTTTTGAATTTTTTTTTTTTTTTTGAATATATAAGGGAAATGAAATAACAATGCAAACTGAAATGCAATAAATGCAAATGCGACGCAAAACCCTTCCCCAAACCAAATCACACAATGCCCTCATTGTGCAAAATCATGTATATAAATAACAAAGGAAATGGGATTTTGCGATAAATAACTAAATAAGACATGAAGAAAGAAGCTCGGGAACTCACAAGATTTAAGCGCAAGGAAACCTCCCCAAACCAAATATGAGCTAGGAGGTTTTAGTAGCCAGCAATGCTACCATAAGTACCTGAAAAAGATAAAAAATACCGCGCATTATCCGAGAAACAAAATTGAAACGGTAATTATGTGCAAATAAATTAAACAGAAGAAAGCTATAACGTAGCGAAGAGAAACAAGATAGAGAGAAAAATCTCTAAAATTCCCTTTCATGCTCCACAAATCGATCAAACACAACAGGGGAATGATCGTGAACAAGTACAGCAGCAAGAAGCGGTCGATCGACCATAGACCTCAGTCGATCGACCTGTAGAACTTGAACAGGAGCTTCTGTGCTGCAAAGGGCAGTCAATTGACCACACAGTCCAGTCGATCGACTGATAGACCTGACGTGAATAGTGCTTTCTTCGAATTAACTCAATGAATTGAGTTAATTCGATCTTCATACCTGCAATTGCACATAATAACGCGCCCAAAATTGCGCTAACCCAAATGTAAAGTCTAAAGACGGAAATAAAACTAAGCTAAACAAACAAGTTCTTGAAATAACTAAATAATTTATTCGCAAAACTAAACAATATCACATCCGGGTTGTCTCCTGGGTAGCGCTGGTTTCAGATAGGTCCCGCACGACCCCTTTTTTTTCTTTAGCAGCTTCTCCTAATTAGGGCCAATCATAACAGGACAAAGCGCGCAGCAACTGATCAAACAACTGCGCATGTGCTACACAAAAGCATAAGTAGCACCATAATACTAAAGGAGCATATAAAATTACAGTTAAAGACTGTCTCAGCTTATCAAATTGTTGATGAAAATTATGGTTGAATCTCAGCAGATTTTCCGTCCAACTGAGAGAAGGTGGATCATCAAAACACAAAGTAAAAACCATACGAGATGGTTCACTACCCGCCATACCAGTAATTCTCATGAAATTATTGTCAATAATTACCTCAGATTGGTCAGGAGGTCTACCACTCCTAATGTCATAGTCAAAGGCAAAAGAATATGTTACCTTGACTGTACTAGGAGCATTTGCTGACTCATGTACCTTCTTGTTTCCCTCCATTATGGGCTATGTCCCATATATTGCAGCCTCTGGAGCGTCTAGTTCAGCTTTCCAAATAGGAGGTTCACCTGTACATGTCTCAAAACACATCAAAGCCTCTGAAGGATCCTTTGTAAAGGACCCTTGTGCAGAACATTCACTAATATTATCAAAAACATTAGAAACGTCAATAAATGAATCCTGCACATTTGCCTCAAAATAAGGCTCATTAGGCTCATTATTAGAAAGTTCAAGCATATCAGAAACATGTTCATCACTAATACCCATAAAAATAGGCTCGTCAGTCAAAGGATGAATATCTAAATCATCAGCTGCAACAAAATCATTTTCATCAACAGATAAGGAAATAGGATGAGGTAGCATGTCATACTCATCCTCATCAAGAAGGAGGAAATCTTCTGTAGCGGGTGTAACAGAATCACCCTCAACAGAAAGATCTCGAGTGGCCATCAGGTCACTAATGTCAGCTCTCCTACGCTCCTCTGACTCCGCACTGGCTTGGGCTAAGTGTTTAAGAAGCTCCTCATAGGACAAGTCATTAAATCCCCATCCACAATTTCCCTCAATTTTAGCCAGTGTTCTACCATTGACACCATCATATATGATACGACACATCTCCCATATACAAACATAATAGCCAGACTGAGAGATGAAAGAAGTTAGTCTATCCCAATAAATATGCAACAGTTCATGTTCAAATTGTGGGAAAGAGAAGATGGTCATGACGATGAGTAGCTAAGCAAAAGACATAAAAACATACTAAATAAAAGCAAATGTAAAATGCGTCGCCTCCCGAAGAACGGCGCCAAAATTTGATACCATCGTTTAGTACCAAAAATAAAATACCTAAGTACTACTAATGTAAGTCGGCGGTAAGTAGGGTCGATCTCCACAAGGAGGCTAGGTTGCTATCTATCCGCTTAACTCGATGCCTGTCGGATTTGTCACAATTGGGGTTTTATAAGATAAAGGACTAAAACTAACTAAAGCAAGGAGATAAAATAAACGATTGACAATAAGAGAAGGAAACTAGGATTTTGGGTCATCAAAAGAAATGATAAAAGCGATTAAGGTCACATATAAGTCTCATAAATCGATCTAAGGGGCAACAAATATCTCCTAACGGTCTCAATTCGCCCTAAAACACTATTAGTCTAGCTTCCGCCCTTACTAAAGTATTCTATTGTTCACTGCAGTCTCACCCTTCCCAATCGTCGATCTAGGTCAAGGCTTACGAAACTAATCGAATAATAGCGTTAACTCAAGCGACTAATTGTAATCAAAACAACAATGAACAACATAGAAATGATCTAATCAACAGATCTTAAACCTAATTAGCAAAAATCGTTATTCCATCAATTCCCTAATCCTAGCAAACGAATTATCAAGTATAACGATAAATCTAATAACAATAATAATGAAACGATTAATTAAATAAAGCATAACGAAAGGAATTAACTAAACTAATTGCATAAATTAATTAAAGGAGAACAAGAAATTAAGAATAAAACAGTAATTAAGAAGAGATTAAGAACAAGAAGTAAATTAAGAACAAGATTAAGGGAAGAAGAAGTTTACAATTGAATTTAGAAAGAAAAGAAAGAGCAACGCCGAACGAAATAAGCAAAGTAACATCACCCCAAAACTGAGCAAAGGGGAATTAGTCTCTAGGTCTAAATTCGTCTCTTATTTATACTCAAGAGCTAATTATTATTAACTATTATTAATAAAAGATAAGACTAATTACTAAGTCTCGCGCAAACAAATCTCGCCGCAAAGATAAATCAAGGTTGATCGACCACAAGACCCGGTCGATCGATCGAGCATAGCTGAACAAGAGCTTCGAAACTCGCTCCTGGTCGATCGACCAAGTAGGTCGATCGATCGACCAAGGGTCTTTGTCAAAGAGTGCATTTTGACGAATTCTACAGCGTGCAATGATCTTAAAAGAGCTGCCATTTTTTCGTTACTTGGTCAAATCAGGCGTTCTACGCAGCGTTGGAAAGCTAAGAGGATAAGCTTTCACCTCCAATTGGAATGACTCGATTATCAGCTCTAAAACTCGAGATATTGCCATCTGAAGCAGGCTGCAATATCGTGAAGTGCTTCTTTGCTTGTTAAACTCGTATGCACCCATGCTTTTGCTATCTTTAGGCCTTGAAACGCGCACCAAGCTTATTCCTCGAGCATCTACTTCATGTCAAATGCAATGCTAAGCACTTAGGGACGGATTCGGCTCGATTTCCGCTGGATTCTTCACATTTCTACAATATTACACAAAAACCCGAAAGTAGACGGAAATAGGGAAAATAGTAGCATAAACTACTTGATTGAGCTCTGAAATGCGTGTAAAATGGGGTCTAAAACATCGTATTTAGGACACGCATCAACTAGCGGTCGACACCTACAAACAAGAAGGTCTTTCAACACAATGCAAGGCAAAACATAAACGAGGAAGAATTTTCAAACCAGGAACTCACCCTCAGAACGGTCAACCTCCACTCCATGCCAGTGTCGGTCACCTCAACGACCGCAGGCTCTGGTAGGTACAGCTGTAGCTCCTCGCCCCCGGCCCCTGAAAGGTGGTCTCTGCTGGGAAAACTGGGGGCTGGGTCCTCATCAACGCATCGACCCCCTACAATTTGGGTCCACATCGAAGGTAACAAACCCTCCTATCAAAAAGAGGCAATGAAAACAAAAAAACAGAGAAAACATACCTCGATCGGGTACCAGGCAAGCCACGACAACCGAAAGGTGTCGTAGTTGGCCTCCCGCAACAACAACGCCTCACCACCCTGACCGTGAAGGTGCTCCTCAACCTCGTCGGGGGTCGACTCCTGGAACAACACCCTAGGCGGATCCACCAGTACCACGAAAATCTCAGTGAAGCACTGACAAGCTAAGAGCTCGCCCAGGTACCAAACCGGCTCGATCGCTGTCACAAGGTACAAACGATGGGAGCTGCGAGGTCGCAAACGCTCCCTGGAAGCGACCGGCACCTCTGTGTAGTGCTCCCAAGGCCACCCGACAAACTGCACTCAAGGCAAAGCTAATCAGCTAATTGGGGGCTTTCTAAGCTACCTAGTCATCCTATCTCTATCTGTCTCTACAAAACAAAAGGGGGTAAGAGACCACAACTTACGTCAGCAACTCGAAGGGCGTTCACACGACGCCTGCAGTCCTCGTAAGTCGACTTCTTCCGAGCTACCGTCCAGGCCTTCACAGCAGGGTAAGTCGAAGGGACGTCACCAGTGGTCCCCGGGCGCAGAGGGATGACGCAGACATACAACCAAGCCTGTAACCAAACACAGCACACACAAATCAGCCAATTTTTCAAAAATTGCCAAAATCAAAATCAAACTCAACAAAAAACTACAAAAACGCTCGTACCTCCAAGATGAGGCCGGGAACAACCAAAGCATGGGCACTACCATCCCCCACTGCCTTCGGGCGCACCGCAGCGTGCAAGTACCGGGTGAAGCTCACCATGGCCGGCGTAACCCAGTCAAACTGACCCAGAGTGTCGAGGTCAGCAAGAAGAGGAAGTACCTTGGTCGACAAGCGCTCACCCTTGTCACCAAAGTACGTGGCACCCAATAAGTACCACAACCACAACCGCGCCTCCTGCGCGTCAGCTCTAGCCACCGCCTCCGGGCTCGCCAACGGCGCCGGAGCGTAACCCAACACTCTCCCTCTGAAGTGGTCCCTCACATACGAGCTCACAATCAAGTACGGAGTGATGTCGGAAGGGTCGGGCAAAGCACTGCCAATCAAACGAGTAACTGCGAGGGAAGACACTCTCTCCGGTGTCTCCGAGAACTCAACAGGCGTCTCACCACAGGGAAGGCCCGATATCATGGCAAAATCCACTAAGCTCACGCCGACCTCCCCAAACTCCATATGGAACGACGATGTCGTGTCCCAGTACCGATCCAACATGACACGGATTAGACACAGGTTTGACCTAATCGAAGCCCTGTGAATATCCCGCCAAGCAGCCACCAACGGCCCCAAAGCCGACCTCTCTATCAACGCCCTCGTACCGGCTCGGAGAATGTCGTAGAAAGCCAGACAGGTGGAGAAGCCTGAGAAAGTCCTCATGGTACCAATCTCCTGAAATCAAAAACAAACAACGTCAGAACACCTATTCAGGTCTAAAATGTCAGAAATGATGAAAGTTCAACCAAGTGGCATAACTTACCAGGCCCTCGTGCGCACGGTAAGATATGTGCCTGTCCAGCCGAAGCAACAACTGGCTACCGTCAAACCCTCGGCCCAAGCAGGCGCCGCCCGCAGGTTCAACCCCCGCGGAGCTGTAACCCGTCTGGCCTCACAACCTGCGACGTGAGCGTCGTCCTCAACCGTCTCTGCTATCCATCTCTTCTGCTCACGAGACTCCATGTGACGGATAGGAGGCATCTCAACGACCATAACGACGTTCTGCAACTCCCGTCTGGTCGGCCAAGGAGCCCTCCTCCTAGCAACCCTCCTCCCGGATGTACCAGCCTCATACCCTGTTTGAGATCTCTCAACGCGAGCAGCCTCAACAACATGTTCTTCCCGAGCCCCAGTGGCTCCCTCAGCACCGACAACCCCAACAACGGGCCCCTCACGAGCCTCAACGGCTCTCTCAGCCCTAACAACCTCCTCGGTGGCCGCCTCCTCCTCAGAAGCGTCCTCTACTACCACGTCAGGTGCACTAACCGGAGTACTAACCGGCCCAGTCCCAAACAGGTCCTCCAAGGTCTCAGCAATGGATCCAACAGGTCCCGAGCACTCCCCTGCAATCAAAGAACGTCAGCCAAAATTTCGGCATTACGACTGTGTAAAAATGGGCAAATCCAAAAGAAACCATGCAAAGCAAAATAAGGGCAATCCCGCCCGAACCCAACCAAACAAAACAATCTACAAAAAAACGCACAAAAAACGACTCGCCCTTCTTTTCAAGCAAAAGACGAGTCAAAACAACAACAACAACAACAACAACAACAACAACAACAACAACAACAACAACAACAACAACAACAACGGCACCTCAAGGCCCACACAAGGTCCGCCAACAGCCCAAAAAAAACGTTCCCAATGCGATGGGGTACTTTCCCACAGCTCAAAAAAGGCAATTTTATGCCAATTTGAGCGCAAAACATTTCAAAACACGACCACAACAAGGCAACGTGATTTTACCACGTCTCAAAGCGACCTAAACTACCAATGAGGTCCATTTCAAGGCCAACTGACTCAATTTAAGCTCAAACAGACGCTTATTTTGTTAGACATAAGACCGTCGCAAAAGGCAAATTCCAATTTTGCCCACAATACCCAACAAAGGTTCAAAGTGACAAACACGGTCTTCCCCGACTACAATACAACCTAGTGGGGCACACAACTCAAGCAAATAAACTTGACTTTGTGAAATGAGACGGTTTCCTCGTCTCATTCACGTTTTTCGAGCATACGGAGCGGGAACGGGGACCAAAATGCAAACTAAAAGCACCCCTATACCCCTAAACAGGTTTCTAACCTAATGCAATCATCAATTTCACTCGAAATTGGCTCATTCAAAAATGCTCAATTTGATTTTTAAGAGTGTAAAATTCGCCCTAATTCAATCAACAAAAAGACCAACAAATTCAAATGGATTCAAGAGGAATTATATACCTTGAGATGACATATTGATAATGGCACAAGCTCGAGCAAGAAGCAAAACTAAAATCGCGATTTTTTGGTCGGGTTTTTGAGTTTGTTTGAAGAAGACGATGGGAATGGGATCGTCCTGATCCTCGCATCTTTTTACAGAAAAAAGGGGGAGCTCCCTTCCTTCGCCGAGTAGCTCGCGCCTCATTGAGGCGTCCCTATTTCATTCAGCGGAATTTTGGGCTTTGGCTCAGTTCCACACACGTTTTCTCAAAATTTCAATGACGGAACTAAAGATCGTCATTTTCAAGTCAAAAATCAATAATAGTAAAATTTCAAATTCACTATTTCTTTAAAATTCAAACGGCGGCAATTAAAACCGTCATTTCAAAAATAATAGTGAAATTCAAAATTCACTATTTCTTCAAATTTCAAACGACGGCGATTAAAACCGTCATTCCAAAAAATAATAGTGAAATTCAAAATTCATTATTTCTTCAAAATTCAAACGGCGGCAATTAAAACCGTCATTCCAAAAAATAATAGTGAAATTCAAAATTCACTATTTCTTCAAATTTCAAACGACGACAAATTAAAACCGTCATTTCAAAAAATAATAGTGAAATTCAAAATTCACTATTTCTTCAAATTTCAAACGACGGCGATTAAAATCGTCATTTCAAAAATAATAGTGAAATTCAAACTTCACTATTTATTCAAATTTCAAACGACGGCGATTAAAACCGTCATTTCACTTCAAAAGCAACAATAGTGAGAATTCAAAATCCGCTATTCCTTCAAATGTCAACGACGGCAACAAAAACCGTCACTTCAAAAACAATAATAATGAAATTCAAAATTCGATATTTCCACGAAGGCGTGAAAAGCCCCGTCTGTCAAAAAACAAGCAGGTAGCGGGATTCAAACCCGCTATCCCCACAAACATTCAATACAAACACCGAGATTCCCAACCAGGATGTCGGGGGCTTCCTCGCGAAGCCCGCTATTTCAAAATAAGCCCGTCCAACGCGACTATTTTCAAAGTCGGTCAATCGACCCCTCATCATGGCTGGCGGGCCTTACAATCGCATATGGTTGGCGGGCCTTACAATCGCATATGGTTGGCGGGCCTTACAATCGCATATGGCTGGCAGGCCTTACAATCGCATATGGCAGGCGGGCCTTACAATCGCATATGCCTAGCGGGCCTTACAACGCATATGGCTGGTGAGCCTTACAACGCACCGCGGCTGGCGAGCCCCTTTTATATACCCGCAGCGGCTAGCGGGCCCCTTCATATACGCCTACCGGCTGACGAGCCTCCTCACGTACACACCGCGGCTGGCGAGCCCCCTCATATACGCGCAGGGGCTGGCGAGCCCCTTCATATGCGCACCGCAGATGGAGAGCCTTTGTCCGCAAACAATATACAACTCAAGGATATATCCCGAAGATGCCTCAGGTATGACTCATTCTTATGGCTGGCGAGCTTTTGTACGTAGTCTAACAGACTTTAAAAGACCCGCACGAACAGTCGACAAAATCTAAACTGTTCCCGACGACAGGTCCTTGGCTCGTACCCTCGAGTTGCCTTGGTGTCGCCCTTCCCGACGGCAGGTCCTTGGCCCGGATCCTTTTGAGCCGCCTCAACGTCGCTTTGGTCTCCAGGTTGTAATCTTCGATTGACCTGGGTTCTCTACTTTGACTTTCGCCCTGTCCAAGCCTCAATCAAAGTGGGGGATTTGTAGATACCCAGTATTTGTTGAGACTCCAACAAATACCCGATGATTATTGGACTACAACATGCTTAGGAATCGCAGCGTTTGATCGACAGTTTGTGTAGAACTTTACGTCGGAAAACATAAAACGATTTCGAAAATAAAATATTTCAAAAAATTTCAAAAGTACCTGGAGTGTTTAATGCATGACGACGGGGTCGCAATGACACTAACTAGAGTCAAAACCGACGCCGGACCAAAAACCGACTCAAAATTCAAATCCGACTCCAACAACGAGTCAAACCGAGTCAAACACAAAAAACAAACCATTCAAATGCTTCTATGTTAAGATTTCCCGTAATCTTACATAGTCAAGTATCAAACATGTTCATCCAAATCCTAGGATAGAACAAATCATGATTGCAATCGTGTAATAGTGACAAGACACCTCGAAGATGTGCGATGTGGCCCGCGCCTCTTTGAGCAGCCCAGGTGGCCACGTCACTCAAAACTCACACAACCACTCATTCTCCTATAAATACCCGTCAAATACCACCATTTGAGAGTGACGCGAGTGTCCGCCCCCTTATTTCTCCCTTAAAATTCTAGACACGACTTCCTAAGTCACAATCCGACACGTGTTTACGACCTACCTATCGTAAACACAAGCCTTACACATTGTTTGGTATTGTCATCGTGCATTAAACCACTTGACCGACCATCTCAACCACTACACCATCACTAAACTTAACTAAACACTCTTTTTACATACCAAAACGGTTTTAAACCGAGTTTTTCGAACAAACGAGTTGGTACACTTACGTCGATTTCTCACCATAAGCCTAACATGTAAGTATGAGGGTGCAAAAATCTTCTTTGGTCATGTTTTCATATGCTTTCATGACTATAATATGCTAAATCATGCATAACATGGTCCAAAACATGGGAAGAATGAGCCAAAACCGGATTTTTAGTTGAGGCGGGGGCTACTTACGTAGCACACAGGCTCGCGCCTAAAGCAGCCTGCCTCACCCTTAAATCCAAACCGTGTTTGGTCTCTGCATCTCCTTTATTTTCATTTCATATTTGTAATCGGTTTTTACCATTTCAAGTATATTCAAACCATTTTTACAAGTTTTTAATCATAAATCATTTTTCACCCTTGGTTTCTAATACCATGACGGTTTAATCCGTGTTTCGGTGATAATATTTGGTTAATTACATTTTAAGGTACTTTTTAATTACATTTTAAAAGGTATTTTAAAACCTTTTATGTCATTTATTTACATTTTGGAGGGTATTTTAAAGTCTGTCATCATTTCTTTACATTTTCAAAACAAATGTATTAGTCACCAATACAAAGTTATCCTTGGTTCCGCATACCATGTCGGATTTTAACCCGAGTACGATGATGAATATTGACTAATAATATTCAAATGAACTTAAAACAGTTCATAATCATTTTCAAAACTATTCATGTCAAGCTTACAAAATCGAACCCGACATCGAATATTGCTGAAACAATGACGATTATTCAAGTCTCGTTCTTCAAATCAACACAAAAGCGGTCTAAACGGCCTTTTCAAACCAAAACAGGTTCAAACACCCGCCCCTCAAAACATTTGACAAACGTTTTTAATAGTCAGAATACGTCTTCCATCGTTGACTGACTCGCGCCTAAACATGCCACTCCTTTTTTTCTATTTTCAAACCAGGGGAGACCCTTTTGCATCGCCAATAAGCTCGCGCCTTTTCTGGCTGCCTAATACAGGGTCTGTTCCCCTTCCAACACTTGTCTAGAATAATTCTGACTTCGGTTAACCCGAATACAGGACGGATCAGACGACGAACTTGCTCATTCAAACACCATATTTGAAAAATGCCTTACTAAGACAAATGGATCACGTTATGCACCAAAAACCTAATTCGGTAAATGGATGTTTAATTTCCGTCTTGCATGCAAATCAACGTTAAATCCAACTCGACATCTTATACTTGACACTTGGATTAAATCAACCGACTTAGAAAGCTCACATGTTAGGTTTAAACTAGTGGATGCGCATTCATGCATTTACCCGTTTTATCAACTTTTGCATTCAACCAACCAAGATCGATCAGTAGAGGCCGTGTAACACCCCCATACTCCAAGTGCCTTACTAGGACCATTCAGGTATAAGGATGTTACCATCTCGGTTACCCGAGGTATGATAATCATAAGACAATAACGAAACAACATTTAAATAGTATAATTTTAGTGAAAGGTTACAATCTGAAACCAAATACCAAAATACAAATACATGTTCTCAAAACCAACAGTCTACTGAGTTAACTGCAATGTTTATTAAACTACTAAAGCTACAGTGGAAGACTTCTATCATCAGACGGTGGCACATCCCAGCTATCCCATGTAACTCAACTCATACCTGCTCAATGACTGCTCACCATCCCCGAATGGATCACCGTAGGTTTTACAAACAACAACACGGGGTCAGTACTAATCACACAATTTATATATATCAACAATACGATAAACAAACAGCTCACACCGTCATACACACAATCACACCAGTCCCATTGATCTCAATCACCGATTGTCCACTGGACCAGCCCTGCCAGTGGGGGACCGCAGCCGAACCCACCAAATCCCCGCTCATTATATCGAGCGATTTTCCTGTTCATTAATGTGCACATCCCCTCCCGTGGCGGGTTCCATGGAGGGCGAAACTAGGGCGTGAAGCCACTCCCGCAAGTGACTCCACTCAGCCGAGAACGCATCTCGAGAACCAGAGACAACAATCACAATCAACAACTGTCACAATACAATTACGATATTAATCAACAATCTCAACACATCAACAATCATTATGGGACTAATACTGAGTAGGGAAACACTACCTGGAAAGCACAACAATCAGACGGTCTCACAGCTGATATCAAAATGCTTCTTCTACAAATTCTCCTCCTAACATACAAACACATAATCACTACCAATCATAATCTACAACACAACCCCAAAATCCCCATATTAGGGTTTAACCAACTTTAAGGAAAAACTATAAAAACGGTACGTAGATCTTACCCTCGACGCAAGGATCACAAAGATATAAAGAAAGGTAGAATCCGACCTTCCAAGCTCCGGGATTTGCTAACAATGCGATTGATGCGAAGAACGTAGTTTGATTTCTCTTTTCTTAGTAATTAGGTTTTAAAAAGTGTTTAAGGAAAAGTGACGGAAGTAATATATACCTTAATCGCATTATTAACAAAACCCGAGAAATAACTCCCCGTAAACCGGCTACTCGATCAAGTAGCTGAGGTACTCGATCGAGTGCCCCCTTACTCGATCGAGTATCTACGCTACTCGATCGAGTACCCAACAGGTCAGAAACTATTTTAAACTGCAACTCACCCTTACTCGACAGAGTAAGGCCTACTCGATAGAGTACCCTGAGACTCATAAAACCGTAGTATTACAGTCTTCCCTCCTTAAAAAGTACTTCATCCCCGAAGTTCAATCCATACCCAAAAATAAACATACTAACTTGATCAAGACACAACAACCAACTAAGAACTCAAAACAAAACCCCAACCGACCAAACATGAAACCATGAACTCTTAACACCAACTCCACCAACTATTCCTACCTCCACACATCGCTCACGATATCGTATCAACTACATCATATTCTCTCTCGACACCAACTCCCAACACCACCAACTATTATCCACAAACGCTGCTAGCTCCGTAACATATTATCAATTAGAAAATCCAATATCAAGACATTCACAAACATCAAACGAAATGTTACATTCTACCACCCTTAAAAGGAACTTCGTCCTTGAAGTTTACTCACACTCACAACCTCATCCTCCAACTGCCATGACTTTTAATAAAATCAATCAAAACAAATATCCGTCTTTTATGCTACACCAACACTCTATTTCCAAATATACTACCATGTGTACAACCATCAAAATCTTTTTTTTTTATCACATCCTACTCCTCTTAAGATAAATGTTACGTCCTCGTAACTCACTAATACTTAATCCTAGCCATATCGTCTCATTATCCTCATCACCACCGCATGTCAAAGATAACCACCTATAATCTAAATACTCGCCATGCATATATCCAAGGCTCTCTTACTTAAACATTCCTCATACCTCAACTCATTCGGCACACCACCTAACCTATACCATAAAACTCGTAGCAAAAACACCATACTAACTCTCCATTATTACTGCAATACAACATACCTCTCTATCTAAAGCACCTATCTCCCAAAAGCATAACTCACGATCCACACTCGTTACGTACACTCACACTAGATCCTCAAGTTCTTTCCTTCATTACCGCAAAACTCATACATAACTTAACATGACACTAATTTCCGCAACACCCTACACTCACTGTCTCAACAAAGGATTATGAACCACCTGCATCTTTCAGGTCATTACCACACATGTTTTACGAATCACTTGCCATTACCATGTCCACTAAAGCCTTATCTAGAACAAGATCAAAATTACTGTAACAACCTCTCACAACCGTGTCCCATCAACAGAATATCACTATACCATGACAACAGCGGAAACATATACCCTCATTCCCAACTTAACGTGGTAAAGAAAGCGTCAATAAACAAGACAACTGTCTATCTGCACAAACTGAAACTCGCGGGGAGCAACATCAAACAAAACAAAAATCTATGTATAACTGGTATGTACTTTCAAAACTCGAATCATAATCATCCTGCCTACTTCACCACAACCGGTGACGGCATCGGAACACCGCCACCAACAGCCGCACTGCAGTGCGAAAATACTCGCATCACAACATGAAGTACCATGCCCGGATCACCACTCGAGGCACAACAACCACATCGATAAACATCACGATCACATATAATTCTCATAAACACTGACTCAGTATGACATTTCGAACAAGAAAACTCACTCAACCGTTTTACTAGATTATAACACAACATATTATACGGAATAAACTGACAAGAATCTCATGAACATCATCCTTACCATTTCACGGAATAAACATGTATCATCAATACACATACAGTTTTAACTATCCATGCCAGATCAATCAAATCATTACCTTTTGAACCCCATTCCATTAGTATACCGTACTCAACATAACTTACAAAAAAAATCATATAACAACTTTATAATTATCACACCATACCACTTCTTGTGAGGTCAGAACCTCACACAAACATTTACACATATCATAGACCCGTAATCACATCCACCTAGTCAATCCGGATCACGTAAGTTACCACCTGATAAAAGTTACCTCTCACCCGAGCTTAACTCGTATACACCTCATAACATATTCTCCCATTCGCATATCCATCACCCTCTGCCAAATGTAGCCACACCATTAATACCCAACTACTAACAACCGCCTCATATAACCACATCTTATACTCTTTCATAACAATATATATCAATCTGGTCTCTACAAAATCAATCTCTTTAGAATTGCTACCTTTCTAATATACCACCACCCTTAACCACTAGTCACAAATCATGACACTACGACTGTCCGGACATCAAACCTCTTACACTCATCTCTAAACATCACGATTTCTTTCCTATCTTTGGTTAACATCCCAAATAACGAACATCACATACATCAACAAAAATCACCTCAACACTATTTTCAATTCCATCCTTAATTGTATGGTCATCTAACTCTCCACCAAAATCTCATAGAGTGCAGATACTAAATCAACCTCTTGCTCCCTTAATTCCTCAAAACTCGTGATTAATCATGTTGTCCTGAAACTTCTGTATAACCATTAACTCAATTACTCTTGGTAGTATCATACATCCCGATGATTCCTTACTTTTATATCACATAACTCCGGTGAACATTTTTCTCAGCTTACTTTTATCCTTCTTTTCTCTTTATACTCAACAATTCCATTTAATATCTCAACTCCTTATTACTTCTATCTAACCCTTTAGTGCTCCAATTACCTTCTCATCGCTCCAAAACTCAAATCTCATTATTTCATATCGATATCATCTCACTCTTTCTTACCATGGATCTTCTCTTATTATGCTATCACTCACACTTTCCACTAATCTATCCATAAAATCGACGTTCACTGTTCAAACAATTGCATCTCCTTCGTACATCTCTAGAAATCAAAATTCATTTCATATCGTTAAATGCCCAAAGAAATCACACGTAGTTTCACCACCTAATAAACCAAATCTTCCAAACTCACTCACTGTCTACAAATCCACCTCGCAACATGTCTCCATAAATTTCACTATATACCACTCTTCTCAACCCCTTTAAAACGAACTTTCACTACATATATTCTTGACCCACACGACTCCTAACCATCTCCCTCCATAATTCTTTACACATCTCAAGTTGCCACTATCCAATCCTTCCTTTCAATCTTTTCATTCTCACGTTCCTTAGACCCACATCATCCCTTACCCACTTTCACTTACTTTTACATTACCCAACATACAATCATATCACTCATCTCGTCTCACAAAACCTGTTCTATATCTCAATTAAGCCATAACGATCTTCCTTTTCTTTTTCCACTATCTATCACAACCACGTATAACTCATATCCTCCCCATCGAACTCACACTCATCATAGGTGCCACTCTTTACATCATAAAATTGGGTAACTTACGCTTCAGGACCAACACTAACGTAAAACAGTGCATAAAGAAGTAATATAACAGCTTTGAATTAAACATAATATGCAACAAATGTCAAAATAAAAGCATATGACCCAAAACACGGGTCACTAGATCGAGTACAGGCCACTCGATCGAGTAAGTGACTTACTCGATCGAGTAGGTGAAGATCAGAAGCACGTAAAACAAATTACCAGGGCCACTCAATCGAGTAACTAACGTACTCGATCGAGTTCCCCCCTACTCGATCGAGTACCAAGGCTACTCGATCGAGTACCTACGCATTTCTCAACACTGTCCAGTTTTCGTAAAACAACCATAACTCACTCATTTCTTGGTCGTTTTGGGCGTGTGACCTATCGTTAGAATCGTAAAAGGACAAGCTATCACCTCCAATTGGAATCACATCAAAATCATATATAAATCTCAAGTTACAACAGTTTAAAGACAACCTCTCTAAAATCGAAATACATAACTACTTGATTTTACTTCCAAACAACTTAAACGACAACAAGGTAAACAAAAACAACCCAATACTCATGAAACCAGTAGCCCCAATCACATGTTACTATTTTCGAAAGCAAAGCAACAACATTCATCATGCACTACCCACATGCTTTTATTCTATAGCCTTTCGTAAGACAAAACATACTCATACATTACAAATCCTATTTCCATGTTACTAATACAACAATATTACAAATACACTTCGTCACCTAAACATATTCATAATCACAAAATTCGTATTCTCATGCTATTGCCACTCCATCTTTTCCAATCAATTCATCCATTTCAACCACATTCTTCATACAACATGTACATATGAACAATAGTAGGCATGTATATGAAATCATTATATAAAATTACACAAACAAAACTACGTATAATCATATCACATATGAACTACCACCTTTTTCCACCACATTGCTCATCATTCTCATACACTTTTCTAACAACTCCAACCAACATTGTAAACCAACTATCATGCAACATACTTTCAATTAACAACATACGAAATCACATCATCACCATCTTTTCTACACATTCCCCATTCTCCACATACATACATCCACTGATTCATACCACACATCACTATATAAATACATAGTTCACAAGATAAACACATAGCGATCCCGACTCATATCCCATGGTGACCGGTTCAAAATTGTAGGGCGAGTGATGTGACCATAATTAGCGCATATTTAGCCCCCGAATTAGCCTTGTTCCCATGCTTTTTAGTGCATATTTGGGTCATTTCTTATCTTTAGTTCTTTGTTTTGCATATTCTTTGAGATTTTGATCCCTTGGTAGGAAAGGAGTAAGAATCTTGCATTTTCATGGCAAAACGAGACTAAATTGATCGAATTCAATGACTAAGCATCAAGGAGAGACAAGATTAGAAGGCCTTTGTACATATTATAGTAGAAGAGCAATGTTGAGAAAGGATCCTTGAGTCCCCAAGGAAATCCCCAAGGAATTTATGAAGAAAAGGGAAGAAAAGAAGAAGATGTCTTGCTGAGTGACAATCCGTGCGGATTGTCACCAATCCGGTCGTCCCACAGCTGCACAATCCGTGCGGCTTTGCTCTAATCCGCTCGGATTCCACCTCCACAATCCGCCCGGATTCCCTCGAATCCGCTCGGACCCCATCGCTAGAATCCGCCCGTCCCGACCTTATTCCACCCGGATTCCAGCACAGCGTGATTTCCTCTTCTCCAAGCTACGAAGAAAGAAGCCCTTCCTTCGAAAAATACCGGCTCCTCCTTGCTCAATCTAAAAAGTGTAATTACTAGTTTAGCCCTTAGTTAACCCTAATGCATCCCCCCTAATTTCTACTATAAATACCCCATTAGTCTAATTAGAGGAGCATGTTCTTCTTATCAATAATTAGAGTAGTTAATATCAATCAAATATCTCTTTAGTATTGTAATCAACAATTAATCAAGTTCTAATACAAGTTTTATTCCCTTAATCTCTCTTTTGTTCATCCTTTATTTTGGGTAATTGAAGATTATTTGGGTTATTGTTGGGAGATTGACAACCTCTCAATCAAGCATTCAAGTACTTCTTTTATCTTTGCTTTATTATTGGAATCATTAGTAGGTATAATTCTCTTAATCCCTTTTTAATTATTGTTAATTACTTTCATTTATTCATCATGTTTCATATTATTGGTATGATTGACAACCTTGCTAGCATGATCAACATGATAATGAGTGAGTAGTCTCTTAGCTAGGGTTAATGGGTGATTAGGGGAAACCAACATGGGGAATGATTCATGCTTAAATTAATATGCTTTCATGTTTTATTTGCTTGCTTGTTTTGATCTCAACTCATGCACATGTTATATTTGATGAAATGCTAAGCCTATGAATCCTTGCATTTACTATCATCTTCTATCTTTTCAATGAGACTTGTAAGACATAGCCCAACTCGAGTCTCATTAGACCATGCATGTTGTTGAGTAGGGAAGATTAAGTCGACTTGTAGGTGTTGTACAATCTAATCGATTCGGCTCCGGGGCCCAAACTTTCCTAGGATTGTAAGATATAACCCAACTCAATCCATCACAACAATAATTGCTTACTTATAATTTGAGAACATGTTTGTATGATCAATTCCCATGATTCCCCTATGATCCCATGACACCCTAGTGCTTTTAATCAATTGTTTACACCCCTTTAATTCATCTTGCTTGTTTATTTTCATTGCTATTTTAGTTTAGTGACCTTCTACATCAACCCAATTTGTGACACCCCTTAGACACCACTAGTTGCAATAGAAATCTCATTTCAATACCCGTCCCTTGGGATCCGACCTTTACTTGCCTCTTTACTAATTGTAGAGTTGTTTGTGAAGTTATAAATTGTGTCTTGATTCGAACGTGACCCAACGACCACATCTTTAATTGTGAACACGAAACGGACAGACCAAAAATGGCGTCGTTGCCGGGGACGGTGTTTATTTTATTTAGATTTCTTTTTATTGTTATTAGTTGTGTCTTTATTCGCCTTGGGGAAGTAAAACTCCTCAAGGTTTGTTCTAATTGTTTTCGAGTTGTTTGATATTTTGTATGTCTAGAAGGTTACAAGGTGATTTGTTACCTTTTGACCGTGAAATCGAAAGAACCTTGACGAACAATAGAAGACTTGTTAGGAGGAATTTAAGAGGTATTAGTGAAGTTGTTCAACCCACTAGTGAGTTCGTCAATCCTTTCGCAATAGAAGGAGAGGAGAACCCATTACACAATACCCCACAAAATCCACCTACAATGCCTAAATTCTCGTCACACTCCGTACCCACCGAGGAGAATCTACCAAATGGTACTCCTACACCGCAACATCTAACCGGAAATTTTATTGCCAAGTCCGCCTTCATCCGATTAGTTGAGAGGAGCCAATTTGGGGGGATGCCTAGTGAAGACCCTCATTCTCATATGGAAACCTTTTGCGACTATTGTGATGCAATCTCTCAAACGGGCGTGACTCAAGACCAAATTAGATGGGTCTTATTTCCTTTTTCTCTAATCGGCACCGCGAAGCAATGGTTGAAGGGCCTTGATAAGGCAACCCTCGAAATAGATTCTTGGAAGAAGTTGGCTCTAGCTTTCTACAAAAAATTCTACCCACCGGAAAAGACTAACATGCTAAGAGCTCAAATTACGGGTTTTAAGCAAAGGGATGAAGAATCTTTGTATGAAGCTTGGGAGCGGTTCAAGGGAATTTGTCGCTCATGTCCTCACCATGGACTTAGCGAATGGTTTTTGGTACAACAATTTTGGAATGGTTTATATGAAGATTCTAGGAACATTCTCAATATGGGATCAAATGGAATGTTCACCGAAGTTGATGACAATCAAACATGGAACAAGATTGAGGAAATGGCGGTCCATAACTCACAATATAGTAGACCTCGCAAGGCTACTAGAGGAGGAAAGCATGAAGTGGACTCCGTTACTCAATTGGGTGCTCAACTTAGTGCTCACATTGACATAATCAATTTGAAGTTTGAACAAGCTATGGCTAGACTTGAAGAAAACTCAAAATCATCAAAGCATCATGTTAATGCCATGACGGCATCCTCATCAATCCCAAGTGGGATATGTGAGAATTGTGGAACTTTGGGACATGACCAAGGTGAATGTAGGGTAACAAATGAACAAGTGAATGCTTTCCAAGCATACAAGAGTGGTATCCCTTATTCCAACTTTTACAATGAAAACACCAAATTCCATCCAAATCTCTCATACAAAAGCCAAAATGTTCAAAACCCTCAAACAACATACACTCCACCACCCATGAGAAACCAAAATCAAAGACCCTTTTACAATCAAAACCAAGGTTACCAAAATCAAAATCCATACAATCACCAAAATGACCAAGGTTTTGATGTCCAAAAAGCGGTCCTCCAAATGCAAAAGAATCAACAAGAATTTTTCACTCAAATGAAAAAAGATAGCCAAGCAAAGGAAACCACCATCAACAACATCCTAGCTCACACCAAGATGTTGGAAACACAATTGACTCAACTAGCATCTTCAAGCTCACAAAGACAAAAGGGGCAATTACCACCTCAGAGTAATCCCCCTAGACATGAAACGGTTAGTGCCATTCACTTGAGAAGTGGTCCAAGGTATGAAGCACCGAAGAAGCAAGTTGAGGATGAAGTTGTGGAAGCTAGTGAAAAGGAAGAAATTGTGCAAAGCCCCAAAGATGGAGAATCATCAAAAGAAGAAAGTTCAAAGAAAAATGAAGACAAGGTCAAGGAGAAGGAGCCCAATGTGATTAGACTTCCTTTTCCAAGTCGTCAAGCCAAGCCCAAATTTGATGATCAACTTGGAAAGTTCATGGAAATTGTGAAGAATTTGGAAGTCTCAATTCCTTTCACGGAATTAATCAATCACGTGCCGGCCTATGCGAAATACATGAAAGATATCCTCACAAAGAAGAAGTCGATCCGGAAGCTTGAGACTATCGCCTTCACTAAGGTGAGTAGTGCAATACTTCAAGGGAGTTCACCTCCAAAGTTAAAGGATCCGGGAAGCTTCTCAATACCGTGTACCATTGACGACACGACGATCAACAAAGCCTTATGTGATCTAGGGGCTAGTGTGAGTGTCATGCCGTACTCGGTGAGTAAAAGGTTGGGGATGGGAGAGCTTAAATGCACCAACATCACACTCCAAATGGCCGATAGATCGACGAAGACACCATTAGGGATATGGGAAGATGTCCCCGTGCGAATTGGGAAGTTTTTCATCCCGGTGGACTTTGTCATTGTTGATATGGAGGAAGATTCCAACATCCCAATCATTCTAGGAAGACCTTTCCTACACACCGCGGGTGCGGTGATTGATGTGAAACATGGTGAGCTCACTCTAGAAGTGGGAGATGAAAGCATAACTTTTAATCTTGACAAGACTATGAGAGCTCCTCGTTTGCATGAACCATGTTTCATGATTGATCATTATAGCCGAAAGGATGAAAGGAAGAAATCGGAACTCCAGTGGAAGAAGAAAATTGAAGATGCTCCATTCAAAGAGCAAGTGAATTGTGACAAGGAAAGCTTGCAAAGCTCATCAAAATCCATCAAGGAAGAAGAGAATGGCCTCATTGGCCAAGAGAAGAAATTGGGAGAGTTGTCTCCATCTAAGCAAGAGATTATCAATGATCAACTTAATGAAGTTTGTGGTCTTTGGGACAACGAATTTGAAGGGATTTTTAATCCCTACATTGGTAATGCCATTGATCAAGACCGACAACAAGGGCCAAGGTCTATTGAAGACCTCTACCATGATAATGAACAAGCTTTCGATTACTTTTTCAAGGCGTTGAGCAACATCAACAACACCTTGGACATGCCCCCTTGACATCTCATCAAGAATGAGAGTTTGGTGGAGTCCTTCCTAAACCACCACTTGTAAATATTTCTAACTCCCTAACTTACATTTCAATTCTTGTATTGCATTTTTTGTCATCTTTGGATTTTTATTTACTTTGATCAAGATAATTGTCATGTTTGAGAGAAGTGAGGGAGGGACTAACAATTTCAATTGATGTGTAGTGCTTTACCTTAGTGTGGGGATGACAATTGCCTAGGCTATCCATGCCTTAGTAGTGCCCCCACAATGAAGAACACAAGATTGAAGAAAGAATAGAAGAATGGTAAGGGAAATGCATTGTGCACGGATGGAACTGAATCCGGGTACAAGGGGTCGAATCCGAACAGATTCCTGAGAATCCGCCCGTCTTGATGTCCGAGCGTCTTCGGGTCGAAACGCACGACTTTATAAGCTGAGATTTTGGAAGATTTTTTACTTTGTAAGAGAATCCGGCGTCTTGGAATATAATCCGCCGATCTCTGCAAATCCGTCCGTCTGGATCAAGACGCCCGTCTTCTCTGTCGAGGAAAACAAGAAAAATTTCTGGATCAAATCCGTCCGTCTTCAGACAAATCCGCCCGTCCCGTATCAAGAAAATCCGAGCGTCTTCTTCTGAATCCGCCCGTCTTTAGGCGAGTTTTATACAACCCAGAAAGAGCAGAATCCGCACGGATTGGGGCAGAATCCGCACGGATTGCCCCTGCAGTTCGAAAATTTCGGTCTTTATAAAATCCCTCCCACCTTCCTTCATTCATTCATTCATTCATAAACACTACCCACAACATCAAAACCCTCATCCTCTCCATCACAAAAACAAAATCCCTCAACAACATTCACCAAAATCAAATCAAATCATCCTTCTAACAACAAATCAATCACTCCTTCTTCAATAAAAATCAAAACCAAGCACAAAATCTTCAACCTTTGAGTCGATTTTTGATTTCATAAAGGCAAAGCCTTTCACCTTTAAATCGATTTGGGTATACTACAAATTGAAGATTTTTCATTCTTTTCTTGGTTAGTTCATCAATGGCAAGGACTAAGGGAGCAACAAAGGCACCAAAGGCTAAGGCACTCTCACAAAGGCAAAACGCTCTTCAAACAAAGAAAGCATTGGCTATGGTGGTAGCAACACCAAACTTGGAAGTGCAACAACAACAACAACCTTATATGGGAGCAACAACACCTTCTACTCCGGAAATCGATCAACTTTTGCATTATCCGGAGGTAACTTTTATTTCCGAAACCCATAGAAATACCTTTGTCAAGTTTACTAGAAAGTCATTACAATCCACCAAATTTATATGTGAAGATACCTTAGAAAATTTGGGTGTTCTTGAGCAAACTAGAGCCTTTTTCAAAGCCATGGGGTTGAAGAGATTGTTTGAAACAAAGGAATTGACATACCCCTCCCTTACCTTGGAATTTTTGAGTTCTTTGAAAGTCACCAAAGTTGAGAATAGGGAGAATCTCGAGTTTCGTCTAGCTAATGTTAGTAGACGCATTTCCTTTAGGGAATTGAGTGAAATTTTGGGTCTTAGTGATGAACCGCGTTATTTTAAGAATTATGGAAATTATGACCCCGAACCTCTTTGGGAGGCAATTTCCGGGAGGAAATTTGAGGACTTTCATGCGAGTCGTGCTCTTTTGGTCCACCATCCGGGCATAAGAGTATGGCACAAGGTCATGGGAAACACCATAATTGCAAGGAAAGATACCAACCATTTCACCAAACTTGATTTTATTCTCCTTGAATCGGTTTTGAACATTGGAAGAGTACACACCAAGCCTTAAAATTCTTTGAGGCTCTTGGTAGATAGATGGCTCAACATTGATTGTGGGAAGAAGGGCACTACCGTTATTGTCAATGGCGGCCTAGTCACTATCCTAGCTAAGTACTTTGATCCTAACTTCAATAAGGATAACAAGTACAACGCAAAAGAGGGCGGCCATCTTGTTGATTTGCATACTATGATACACAAGTACAAGTGGGTTGCCCATAACCCCCTTGACACTAAGTATGGATGGCTCACTAGTGAAGCTAGATCGTTCACCTTGCCTTCAAAGATTTGTCGTCTAAGCGTCCACCGGACCAATTATCTACTTCCCCTTTCTAAAGAGGCCGAGTATATTATCCAACAACAAAAGGGTGATCTTGAAAATCCCTCCTCTTCCATTGTCATACCACCTTACCCCTTTGAGTATCAAGAGTTCAAGCCGGAAGGAGTTGAAGCTAGAAATGATTATGTGACTCTTCTCATGTAAGCAATGCACAAGCAAGCCTTTGAGGACCGGAAAAATGCTTACTTGGCTCAATATCCACCCCTCCTACACTTAGCTAGGCAAGGACTACTTGATCCATCTTGTCCTTTGCCTAGTTGGGCGGATAGAGAAGTCCTATTTCCGGGTGCATCTAGGGTCGTTTCGGGTGACAATGAGGTTGTTGCTAATAAAGAAGTTGATGATAACATTGATGAAGAAGCAAGTGAAGAAGGAGAAAAGGATGGTGAAGATGATGATGAGCAAGATGAGGAAGAAAGTGAAGAAGCAAATGACAAGGGAAGTGGCAATGTGACCACTTCTAATGAGGAAAGTGATGGTGATAGCATGATGGAAGATTAGCAAGCCTTGGAGACTCCTACCCTCTCATGGTTTGTCTATTTCTCTCTTTGTTTTAATTATAATTTTGATCATTGTTGGAGTAGTCCTAGAACCATAGAGGACTCACACCTCGGTACCATTGAGGTGTTCTCATTTTATTGTTCCCATTTTCAAAATCCAAAATGACAAATTAGTTTCATGCATTGCATAGTGTGTGCATGAACTACACCCATCCTTGGACATTAGCAATAGTGTCTCACTCGGTTTGGGGAAGTTAATGCATACACAACGGGAGGTAATCTAAATTATCCTCTCTGTCATAACAAAAACCATGCGTCATGTAGTGTAGCTTAGTGTAGATTGCATTTAGTGTAGAAATCATGCATCATCTTTGCATAATTTCCATCATTTTGGCAATTGAGGACAATGCCCATCTTAGTGTGGGGATGGGAATTCTAACATTTAACTCTTATTCAAAAATCCAAAAAAATTGAAAAATTTCGAAAATCATAAAAATTTGAAAATTGAAAACCCAAAAACATGTTTATTTCCCTTTGTAGTTTTGTATATATTATCTTGTATATATTGTGTTTGTTCTATCCTTGTTCACATTGATTGACTACGCCACATCCGAGACATGAGGATAATGAAGACCGCATGGTATGATCTTTCCAATCTCCTTTTTCCTCTTTATGTTAATGACTATGTGGCTTTATTTTGATTGATGCGGTATAACAATGTGAACTTAGGACTTGCATTTAGTTTATATGTCATATTAGTTGATAGAATCACTTGCATTAGGATGTATATATTAGTTGCATCATGGCATGTAGTTGCATTTAGATAAAACATTTTGAAAAGTGCCTAATTGAGAACTTTGACAAGAGCAAATAAGCCATTACAAATACTTTTTCAACTTAAGACTTTGCCTACTAGAATGGTTGTAAAACACCCTAGATAGTGTCATACTAGTGTCTTTTGACCCATGACCCAAAGCCTAGTCAAGGGTTTGCATGTGAGTCACCTATCCAACCCCGTGATGCGATGTGGACTTGGTTAACTTGTCTAGGTGACCTTGATTGACCTTGTGGTAAGGCAACCCAAAAATATTTTCTATCAATAAGCTTGAAGTGCTCATTTCAAAGAAATTTTGTCATGTGGAAGTAATTTAATGCCAAGGAACCTCAAATGTTATGAATTGTTGAAAGTTGAGAAATTTAAGTTGTTTTGATGGAGGCGTACCACTTCGATGTGCTTTGGTGCGGGATCCATTGAATTGGGCCCCCATACGGTTGTGAATTCGGCCGCCTAGAGACAGAGTGACTATCACCCCGAAAAGCTATTGTCTAGAGGTTAACCGGTTGCCTAATAAGCGATTGGCGAAAGCAAAGGACACTAGCCCGGAAGGGACAAACTCCATCTTAAATTTGAAATGTGAAAGTGAAATGAGGACAATTTTGAATACTAGTCATATCCACCCGTTGTGAATAAAGATTTGAGCATTTCATTCCCAAAAAGCCTTTTTGTCAAGCCACTTGGTCGAGCTTGGGACGATCCATGACCTTTACATTTGTAGAGAATTCGAGACTTGTCATGTCATATGCTACTAGCATCATAGGGATCATCATTCCACCACCATCCGATCGCTCTTGACGAAAGCATTTGGAAATTGAGGACGAAAGTAGTCTAGTTTAACACCATTTGGAGGTGATTTAGTGCCATCCTCTTAGCCTTAGTAATTTGTTGAAATAGTTTTGTGAAGGATTACATGCTCTTAAATTTGTTCCTCTTTAGTGCCTCCGCCACTTGATGAGGAAGTGGCTATTCCTTTTTGTAGATGCATCCATTATGTGATTTTGTGTGCATAATGTTTGGATGTGTCGCCATTTTAGCAAGACCCACCTTGCCATGCAAGAAGGCATCCTACCTCATGGTTGTCTTGTTGTGAGTTGAAAGGGCGGAGTGAGACCCGCTAATTGTCTCATATCGGCTATATTATTAGGATAGGTTAGTATTGGTCCTAGTCTTTGTCACCTCTTTACACGGGACGAGCAAAGGTTCGGTTTGGGGATATTTGATGTGACCATAATTAGCGCATATTTAGCCCCCGAATTAGCCTTGTTCCCATGCTTTTTAGTGCATATTTGGGTCATTTCTTATCTTTAGTTCTTTGTTTTGCATATTCTTTGAGATTTTGATCCCTTGGTAGGAAAGGAGTAAGAATCTTGCATTTTCTTGGCAAAACGAGACTAAATTGATCGAATTCAATGACCAACCATCAAGGAGAGACAAGATTAGAAGGGTTTGTACATATTATAGTAGAAGAGCAACGTTGAGAAAGGATCCTTGAGTCCCCAAGGAAATCCCCAAGGAATTTATGAAGAAAAGGGAAGAAAAGAAGAAGATGTCTTGCTGAGTGACAATCCGTGCGGATTGTCACCAATCCGGCCGTCCCACAGCCGCACAATCCGTGCGGCTTTGCTCTAATCCGCTCGGATTCCACCTCCACAATCCGCCCGGATTCCCTCGAATCCGCTCGGACCCCATCGCCAGAATCCGCCCGTCCCGACCTTATTCCGCCCGGATTCCAGCACAGCGTGATTTCCTCTTCTCCAAGCTACGAAGAAAGAAGCCCTTCCTTCGAAAAATACCGGCTTCTCCCTGCTCAATCTAAAAAGTGTAATTACTAGTTTAGCCCTTAGTTAACCCTAATGCATCCCCCCTAATTTCCACTATAAATACCCCATTAGTCTAATTAGAGGAGCATGTTCTTCTTATCAATAATTAGAGTAGTTAATATCAATCAAATCTCTCTTTAGTATTGTAATCAACAATTAATCAAGTTCTAATACAAGTTTTATTCCCTTAATCTCTCTTTTGTTCATCCTTTATTTTGGGTAATTGAAGATTATTTGGGTTATTGTTGGGAGATTGACAACCTCTCAATCAAGCATTCAAGTACTTCTTTTATCTTTGCTTTATTATTGGAATCATTAGTAGGTATAATTCTCTTAATCCCTTTTTAATTATTGTTAATTACTTTCATTTATTCATCATGTTTCATATTGTTGGTATGATTGACAACCTTGCTACCATGATCAACATGATAATGAGTGAGTAGTCTCTTAGCTAGGGTTAATGGGTGATTAGGGGAAACCAACATGGGGAATGATTCATGCTTAAATTAATATGCTTTCATGTTTTATTTGCTTGCTTGTTTTGATCTCAACTCATACACATGTTATATTTGATGAAATGCTAAGCCTATGAATCCTTGCATTTACTATCATCTTCTATCTTTTCAATGAGACTTGTAAGACATAACCCAACTCGAGTCTCATTAGACCATGCATGTTGTTGAGTAGGGAAGATTAGGTCGACTTGTAGGTGTTGTACAATCTAATCGATTCGTCTCCGGGACCCAAACTTTCCTAGGATTGTAAGATATAACCCAACTCAATCCATCACAACAATAATTGCTTGCTTATAATTTGAGAACATGTTTGTATGATCAATTCCCATGATTCCCCTATGATCCCATGACACCCTAGTGCTTTTAATCAATTGTTTACACCCCTTTAATTCATCTTGCTTGTTTATTTTCATTGCTATTTTAGTTTAGTGACCTTCTACATCAACCCAATTTGTGACACCCCTTAGACACCACTAGTTGCAATAGAAATCTCATTTAAATACCCGTCCCTTGGGATCCGACCTTTACTTGCCTCTTTACTAATTGTAGAGTTGTTTGTGAAGTTATAAATTGTGTTTTGATTCGACCGTGACCCAACGACCACATCTTTAATTGTGAACACGAAACGGACCGATCAGCGAGTTCGCGACTTTAGGACGTCTCCCAAGCCTTTGCATTAGCTCCTACAACTTTTACCCCAGGTTCATTTTAATTTGACTCCCTATATTCATTAGGTTCATTGGTTACAGGTTTCAGGATCGTCGCTCTGATACCATTTGTAACACCCCCATACTCCAAGTGCCTTACTAGGACCACTCAGGTATAAGAATGCTACCATCTCGGTTACTCGAGGTATGATAATCATAAGACAATAACGAAACAACATTTAAATAGTATAATTTTAGTTAAAGGTTACAATCTGAAACCAAATACCAAAATACGAATACATGTTCTCAAAACCAACAGTCTACTGAGTTAACTGCAATGTTTATTAAACTACTAAAGCTACAGTGGAAGACTTCTATCATCAGACGGTGGCACATCCCAGCTATCCCATGTAACTCAACTCATACCTGCTCAATGACTGCTCACCATCCCCGAATGGATCACCGTAGGTTTTACAAACAACAACACGGGGTCAGTACTAATCACACAATTTATATATATCAACAATACGATAAACAAACAGCTCACACCGTCATACACACAATCACACCAGTCCCATTGATCTCAATCACGCCGCCGACCGTGGCTTTCAAAAGACCGCTATACGTCCGCAGATTGGCCTGGCGTGTAGGTGGCTATGTCCACACCTTCATAACATATCCTCCCATCCACACAATTATCACCACCCGACAAACGTAACCATATCATAAGTACCCAACTACTAGCAAATACCTCCTATATCCACATCTTATACTCCCTCACATCCATACATACCAACCAGGCCTCCACAAAATCAACCTTTTAGAACGACTAACTTCTCTATTTAACAGCATCCTTAACCACTAGTGACAACACTACGACACCACCATCTTTCATGCAACTACTCTCTTACTATCACTTCTTAATATAACAATCCGTTTCCTCTCTTTGGCTATCATCCTAAATAACGAACATCAATTCCATCAACAAAATTTACCTCAACATTCTTTCCAATTCTATCCTTAATTGTATCGTCACTTAACTCTCCATCAAAATCTCATATCGTGCAAACACTTTATCAGCTTCTTACTCCCTTGATACCTCGAAACTCACGGCTAACATGTCGTTCTGCACTCTTATATAACCATTAACTCACACCCTCTTATGATGTTATCGTACATTTTCATGATTCCTTACTTTCATGTTCCATAACTTTGGTCAATGTCCTCTCAGCTTACTTCCATCCAATAATACCAATTAGTAATTCATCTCCTTCCTTCTTCTACCTAACTCTTTAGTAATCCGTTTACCTTCTTGTTGCTCCACAACTCAAATCCCATTAATTCATATCAATATCTTCTCATTCTTTCTTATCACTGATCCTCCCCCATCACACTACTCACTCACACTTGGCACCATCAAATCCACACAACTAACGGTTACTCTTCAATTAGTTGTACCTCCCTTTCGTATCCCTAGAAAACCAAAAATTCACCTCATACCGTTAATTGCCCAAAGAATTACACACTAGACTCACCTCTTGATAATAAAATTCCCAATCTCGGCCACTATCTACACATCGCGGCATAACTTGATCTCACTATACACCATTTGTTTCCATCCCTCTACAACGACCTTCCATTACATATATCCTTAACCAACACAATCCAAACCGTCTCCCTCCATAAATCCTTACACATCCCAATTTTCCACTGTTCGCATCCCTCATCTCAATCTTTGCATTCCCACTTTTCTTTACACTTACATCACCCTTGCCCATATACACTTACTTTCTATTACTCAATGCGCGACTATATCACTCACCACATCTCACAAAACATGCTCCCTGGCTTGATAAGTTCATCAATCTCCCCTTTCCTTTTCCACTATCCCTCACAACCATGTATAACTCATGTCCTCCCTACCCAACACATATCCCTAATAAGCCGACATTCCCCACATCATAGCATCTGGTAACTTACGTATCAAGACCGTCACATATGTAAAAGAATGCTTTAAGACCCAAAACATATATGTGAACATCACCTACGACTCAGAACATATGTAAGAACGTAGCCGCCGACTCAAAACAACCGCCCAAAGAGATACCCGGTCGAGTGCATGACGTACTCGACCGAGTACAAGACACTCGGTCGAGTAATGAGACTACTCGGCCGAGTTCACGACTCCAGAAGCTGAACAGAATTATCAAGGAAAGATTACTCAGCCGAATATGGGTTACTCGGTCGAGTATGAAAGGTACTCGGCCGAGTAGGGTCTACTCGGTCGAGTACCGGTACAGTTATCAGCAACGTCCAGTTTTCATAAAACAGTCATATCTCACTCGTTACTTGGTAATTTTGGGCATATGACCTATCGTTAGATTCGTAAGAGGACAAGCTATCATCTCCAATTGGAATTACAGCAATATCATTTCTACACCTCGACTTATGACAGTTTTAAGACAGCCCTTCCATAATTGGTCTTCATACAAATCAAATTTTCTAAACAAAACAACTTGAACATGAATAAGGCAAACAATAACAACTCAATACTTCAAAAAACCAGTACATAGGTGAACTTTTATCATACCTGACAGGTCTGTCGTATACCTATCAAAAATAACCAACTGGCTATAACTAATATAGCTAGGGAAGTCGGGTCGATCTCCACAGGGAGATGGGAAAATGTCAGCTTCGTCTAAGTTCGTCTCGGTAACCAAATTGGGGGGTTTTAACTGTGTTGTTCTAAAACTAAGAGAGTAGGAAAGAGAATAAAGCAGAGAAAAGGGATCAAGCAGATAGAGAAAGCAGCTAAGACAGACGGTTCACCATGATCATTCGGTCAAGTAATCTAGGTCTCAGGTCAGTGCAAGTATGGTCTAAGGAGCAGTGAATATCTCATTTCGGTCTCAATTCGCCCTAAAGCACAAATAGCTTAGATTTCGCCCTAACTATAATGCTCTATTATTCGCTACGAGTCTCCCATTTTCCAACCTTTCGGTCCAGGTCAAGGTTCACTAAGATATAAATGCCTAATTACGTCGACTCAATTAAACAGATACAGATAAATACAGCAGTTAACAACGAAGACTATACCAACATTAACCTAATAAAATGATTATTATCCCTTCATAATCATGGATCCCCTTAGTCTTAGCAAAAGGGAATTAGCTATGCATCATCATCGAGTTAACAATAATAACAAATAGATAATCGAAATTAAACATACTAATAAGGCTAACTAAGATTAAATAGAGTAATGATGAAAGTAATAAAGAGAAATAGCAAAACAATAATAACGATTAAAGGATTAAGGATTAAGGAAGAATAATAATACCAATACAAATCGGAATTCGAGTAGCAAGAGAGTAGAAGAAGAGCAAAAATCCAAGAAACAGTAGCCAAAGATAGAGTAAAAGTGAATGAGAGGAGTTACGCAGTCTAGTGTTCTTTTAACATACGAAAATCCTCTCCTAAACCTAACCTATGGACTAATTACAAAAGCCCATACGAAATTAGGAGGAAAAAGTCTATAACAGGATAAACCACTCGATCGAGCAACTAATCATCAAACCTCTCGATCGAGTGGAATTAAACCACTCAATCGAGTAACTCCTTGTGATGTCTTCTCTTTTGTATACTCGAACTGCTCGATCGAGTAACCTTCAATAAATAAAGCATTCGATCGACTAGAAAAGTAGTCGATCGAGCTATTTAGGTACGTTAGACGTTGAAACACCTTCCGAAACCAGCTCACGTGTCTTCCAAGTGTTAGATTTCCAAGCTCCGGCTCCTTATTCTCATAAATGCATGTAAATGGGACGAATTAAGGCTCGATTTAGCTCCTCTTTGGTTTATTCCTGCAATTTACATAAAACGAACCAAAGTAGAATATTCGGGGGTATTTGTAGGCAGATGCTACATAAATAGTACAGAAATGCGTGTAAAAATGAGGTAAAAACCTTATATAAAATACACGCATCAAATCTCCCCAAACCAAACCTTTGCTTGTCCCCAAGCAAATTATGAATGCAACTAAGAATAAACAGTGGAACGGGACCAACGCATCAGCTACAAATCACCCACCAAAACCAGTTTAATGCAACAACTAACAAAGTGGCAAATGAGAAGTGCAAACGAGTTAAATCAATGTTTCAAACTTACTGAACCGTCGACCTTGCAAGACTCAAAAGATATCGGACTCTCACGGGTCGCTCATCACTCAAAATTAGGCAAAAGGTGAGTATATATGAAAGATAGAAAGAAGTAAAGACATTCACCTAACTCGACCTATAAGAACATCATGCAGTTAACATGAATAAAGTCTCTACAACCGTACATACGCATTCCAACCATACTAGTGACCAAGACACATGCCGAGGACTTACGTTTGGGTAAGTGAGGTAATGGGTAAGAAGGGGCTAAGATAAATTTGGATATGTGGGGTTAATAGCCAGGCTAGCAACAACGAATCCAAATTTTGAACTGCATCCCAACTTCGTACTCAATATGACAAAACGAAACGGTGCAAATAACATACACTCTACTCACGAAACACCAAAAACTCGTCAACTCCCCTTAAGATATAAGTAAAACATGGGAGTGAAAATCATTATACAATTTCTCATTTTTTCTTTGCACATGACTTTTCTTTCTTTTTCATCTTTTCCGTTCTCTTTTTTTCTTTTTCATTTCTTTTATTTTCATTTTTCATCCATCATTTTTTTCATTCCCTTCAATTCTTCCACCATCTTCTGAAATCAGACAAAAGATAACCAAACTGTAGTAAAACATTCCAAACAGCTACTCATCACTAGCTCGGCTAGGGTAGGAAAAATTATAGATAGTAGCTTATAGGACAAAAAGGCAATTTGGCTATGTGGGGCTCATGGGTAGAATGAAATAAAGGGAACTGCCTCTCCTAACATGTGTCACCATCCACAGACCGAATGCATACAGGTATTAAGAAGACTAGACTGATGCTTATGCAAATTGATGTTACATGCCTTAAAGAGAGTACTACTCACATCCTAGATGAAACCGGTCATGAATGTCACCAGTTTATAAGGCTCTAACCTCAGAATGTAATGTTGCTTGCCGATATAAGAGTCAAGTCTATTCGTTCAGATAAGAGAGAAACAAAAACTCGTAGATCATGCACATAATCATGCCAACTAATGTCAAGAATATGCAAGGCTAAAGTAAAGATTCAATGTAGCGTCAAAGTTCAAACGTTTTGACTCAAATTAAACGTGAAAATTTTTGAATTTTATGATTTTTTTGAATTAAAAACGACAATGCATGCGAAAATAAATAAACGTGCAAGCAAAAATGCAAGAAAACATGCAGACACAGATATGGATGCATACCTCCCCAAACCAAACCGTACAATGCCCTCATTGTACCAAAAATAGGGAAAGAAAAGCAAACTGAAGAGAGAAGGAGAAGTGGAGTCGGAATACTCACAAAACTGTTGGAATATGTGTCCTCCGAGAATAATGCGATCACAATTGTTGATCATAATGATCACATGTTTAAATCTCATTTTAAGAATACATGTGGGATGTAATATTTTTACAGTCAACTGGTCCACACATATCGGTAATGATTGGCTGACTAGAGTTTGACATTACTGTCGTGCGACGGTGGTGATCAGTTGATCCCCTTAGGTCATACCTATAGGGAAATACTCTTAATTGATTATTTAATTAATCGTATACCGATACGAGTTAATTAAATTGCTTAAAATTGACGGATGATTTTGTGAGTATAATTAACGTATCTTATTGTAATATGATTAAATGAGACACGGTCTAAGTAATCGAATTGTTTTATTATTTAGATGAAATTATTGTTTACAGAAACAATTGAAACGGAATGAATAAATTATTATAAATACAGAATGTTGTAGTTTATAATTCGGAAACACTTTTGGTACAAGTAATTACGAATTACTAGTCGATTTTGTATATGACATATTTTATGAGTATGTTGATTTTTAATATGTTAAAAATACATTACAATTTCACATGTCAAGTTATATGTCACAATTGACAAATGACAAAATAAAATGGACCATCCATTTAATAATGAAAGTGCCAAAATTATGGAGGGAGTTAGTGGAGAAATTGTGTTAATTGTTTAAGTGGAAAACACTATGATTACTACCTCACATAGCCTTGCATACCTATTTGTTTTCTTGGGTAGAAAAACTAGCCCATGCATTGGGCTCTCCTTCCCCTCCAACCGGTTTCCACATTGAAAAGACAAAGGGAGATTTTCTTTTATTATTCACTTCTCTTATTTTTCTCTAGTGTAAGAAAAATTGTATATTCTCTCTACATCTTATGAAAGTTCTAGAGAAATAAAAATACACAAAATCACTTCCTCTTGATCGAAATTTTCAAGAGCAATACAAATTATTTTGTATCAATTTTAAGTAAGACTATTATTATTTCTAGTACAAAATAATATTAGTTATTAAGAGATTTCCTTGGGTATATGCTTTTGGGAGGGATTCTATACTTGAATCCTTGTTCTTCCATTTGGAGAGCTCAAGAACAAGTGAGTAGGAGAACTCACTTGTGCCCATATATCCGAAAATCATATGGTGAGAAAACGATTTCTTCACTTATCTATTTTTAGTTTGTATGCATAAGATTTGTAATTAATTTTATGACTAAATTAATTTGTAACATATAAGAATATGTTTAATAATGAGATATAGATTTCCAACAAGCGGTATCAGAGCACAAGGTTGTTTGCATGCAAATCGGTTATAGTTTTTCTGAGTTATACGATTAACATATAAAACTTGTAAATTTGTGTTATTATGATATATCATGAAAATAATTTATGGATGTTAAAGTTTCTTATCCTAAAATGTATTTAGAATTTTTGGTTAATTTATGGATTTTTATTGTTCATTTTATATAATATTGGCATTAAAATGTGATTTTTATGATAAAAATGTCATTTTTGGACGAAAATTAGCTAAACTTCGAATTCTCCAGTGGTTTTTGGATATGTTTTCACATATATTATTTTTAGTTGATCTGGAAATTTTCATAATTTTTGGAGTTCTTATGCTCGAAAAATGGATTTTTCATGTTTAAAATCGGATTTAGATGAAAAATAGGTTAATATGAGATAAATTTCGAATCTGGTCATAGAAATTTAGTAGGTTGTCACATGCAATGTTACAAGATGTGTGTAAAATAATGGGCTATATTGAAGTCTTTATGCGTGATTTATGGATTTTTGATGAAAAATAGCATAAATAGTGACTTAATTAGTAAATAATTGCTAAAACATACTCCATGACTAAGGAAAAACGTAACATGTTGCATTTTATTATCTTTTTCAGATCTAAAATTGAAAAGTTGATGAATATAATTTTTCTCATGTTTTTATGTTTTTTATTGATAAATCCGATAAACCACAACATAGTTTTTCCGATAATTTTACGAAATTTTAACCTAAGTTTTTTTAACATTATGAGTGTCATGGTATTTTTCCAGAATGTAAGTTTAAATTTTGAATTTTGAATTTATTTGGAATTTTTGTGATTTATTTGAAGTTTATAGCATTTTATTATAATTTTAGATCCATTAATGAACAATTTTAGAAATATGAGTTAATTATGGTCAAGTAATTAGTGAAGACTAATTTTGAGTCCTAAGAGGTTAGGGTAATTAACTTGTGCATAAATATGAATTTATGTAATTTTTGTGATTATAAAAACGTTGAATCACGCAAATCCGTAAAAACCGTATAATATACGATATTGGCACCTTAAAGGCGATTTAGCATAAAATTGGGCATGTTCATACGTATTATAATGCTGCATTTTATTTATGATTGTCATAATTTTATTTTATGTATTTTTTGAATTATGTAATTTTACTTAGTATGGCCTTAGTTTTTAATTGATATTACTCGAAATGTATGGGAATATCGATTTGGTTGTAATTTATTGTGATTTCGTATCACCGTTTTGTAATTTAATAGATTTATTTTAGGATAAATTGATAACTTATACCTACTATAAAACATAATTTCAAATTTTATACCTAAGATAACTTTCTTTCAAAACATATACCTAAAATCCTATTTTTTTCCAAACTTAATACCAAAATCTCAAAAAAGGACTTTAATTGACTGTTTTGCCCTGATTAATTAAGCTATCACATTCACTTCCTTTCCCCACAACATTACTCTTTAACCTCTCTCAACCACCTAATAAACCACCACCACCACCCAATTTCTCCCCTCTCCGGCACCACCATTGTAACAACCAGGATCTTTAGGAGCGTTGTTGACCGATCTTGTTGACCAAACCGACCTTAGGGAGGAATGGGTGGAATGGGTGTAGGATCAGACTTGTATTAGGAGATGTATGGGGTTGTTACTCGACCTAGCAGAGACCACTCGGCCGAGTATCACCAATACTCGACCGAGTGGAGCCTACTCGGCCGAGTGTTACTGTACTCGACCGAGTACGGCTGCTGTCGACGCGTTATTATAAATGCGCGTTCGCGAGATTCATTTCTATTTTCTCATTTCCTCGACAGTTTCTCCTTCTCTAACCCTAAATCATCTCCCTCCTCTATCACTCCATAGTTTCATACCTTGAAGAAGTTAGCCTAAACCCCCACCATGGGAATGCCGGGATTCGCATAGCAAGGATGACGTAGGTGGTGGTTGTCTAGGTGGTCATCTCTTGTGTAAGATTAGGTAAGACTCTGCCTTGTGCCCTTTCGGTTGATTCTTTGAGTATAGTCGTGTAATAGGACATGGTTATTATTGTTAGGATGCTTAAGGGAGTCGTGCTTGGCTATAAATGGAGTGCTTTCATGCGTTGCTATGAGGTAGGGTTTCCTACTCAGTCTACTGTTAATTGATTTGAGATTTTGATTGTATTGTGATTCATTGCATACGCTGATCATCGGAGTATAGTGGTAGTGGTAATGATGGTGTTGTCGTGTAACGGCTGTGCTGCCGTGGATGGGAGTGTGGTGGAGTCACTTGCGGGAGTGACTTCACACCCTAGTTCGCCCTCCGTGGAACCCGCCACGGGAGGGGATGTGCACATTAAGGGACAGGGACTGTTAGTCGCTCGTTGAGGAGCTGGACTAGGTGGGGATGGGCTGCGGTCACCCACTGGCGGCGAGGATTACCTGTTGCGATGGGTAATCTGGCAGGGCTACACACTTCGTGTGCAGTCGGTGTTTGTACGAGGTGGTGAGTTGGGTTAGTGGATGATCAGCTATCTACTTTATTGTCTTATCTTATACTTGATTAGTCAGTACTGACCCCGTGTTGTTTTGTGGTATCTGCGGTGATCCATTCGGGGATGGTGAGCAGTTGGCTTAGCAGGTATTGTAGGTTACTGCTGCTGGGATTGGAGGGATCGAGTCGTCACGCGGTTGGTCTAGAGATGTAGAATCACAAGTGTTGTAACTGTACTGTTCTTAGAGTCTTGTATAAGATGGTATTGTAACAGATATTCTAATAATGTAACATTGTTCTTATTTTGTCTAATTTGATCTACCTCCTCGGGAAACCGAGATGGTGACACCGCCATACACTGGAATGGTCCTTGGTAAGGCGTTCTGGTGTGCGGGGGTGTTACAAAGTGGTATCAGAGCCGACGATTTTGGAACCAAAACTAACGAAATTAAAGAACATAGGGTGTCAACTAAAATGAACCTGGTGTATGTACGTTGGGAGCCCCAGCCGATGCTAGATTTTGGGTGAGTAGGCGCCCTCATTTCAAAATCATGGCCCCATCGGACTTAAGCCAGACACGGGTAAAGGGTAGCTAGCGTGAGTCGTGGATTGCTAAGTGTTGTGTGTCGTGTGCATCTGTTGTGTGTGTATCTATTACTAGAGTGATATGTGTTAGTTAGAGGGTAGAAAAGTGGAAGTGAATATGGAATCATTGCAATGTGTGATCAGTGACAACTTAATCAATGTGTTTTAATTGGAATGTGTTAGGTGTGAAAGTATTGGATTACAAATGTGAATAAGGTGTGTGGCTGGTGGTTAGCGGAAGTAGTAATGATGTGATATAGAGCTAAACTTGCTAATTATCGTAATTGGATTGTGACATGTGCCATATGGGTACAGTAAAATAGTTCCCTGGTATAGTAAGGGATAAAGTAGAAGTGAGGATTGTTTGGAGATGAATGTACAGATTTGCGTGCGGTTGTATGTTACGTGGTAGGAATCAACTTTAATTGTGACGAGCCGTAATCCCGGAACTCCGAACGATGTTATTTGGTTTTGCAGGAACAGGGAAAAGTTACGACTCCTTCCTTATTTTCGAAAATTAGATTAAGTAGATGGGAGTACTCGACCGAGTGGACCAAACTCGGCCGAGTGTCAGGTTACATAACCAGGTGCCGTTTTGTTAGAATAATAATCTATTCTGGTCCTCAAAACTCGACCGAGTAAGAATGGTACTCGACCGAGTATTGCACACTCGGCCGAGTATCGTAAGCACTCGACCGAGTAGTGAACACTCGGCCGAGCATTCTCAACACTCGACCGAGTGTTGCTGTAGCAGGCCCATTACGGGTTATACAAAAACCCTAAACTCGTGCCTTTCCTTCTTATTTCCGCCTCCCATCTTCATCTTTTCTTCTCTCTAAAACTCCATACTCCTCTTATTCCAAGCTTTTGGGTAAAATCTTGGTTCCACACTTGTCCTTAGTTGCCCTAACTCAGTTTAAGGTAAGATTTAAACTCAGATTCCTTTATTGTTTTCAAAGGCATGGTGTATTAGTATTATATACTTTGATTTCTTGTCAAAAACAATTGAAATTCAGTCTTAAACTTACTAATTGATCGAATTCGACTTCACATAGGCTTTGTGTACACTTTTGGTTGATTATCTTATGATGTGGGGTTATCAAAAACGAAATTCGCATTGTTATAAGTTAGTATTCTCTGGTTTGAGGCGATTTGGAATTTGAACCATATGAACATTAAGTAATTGTTGATCTTTCTGATAAGTTGTCCTAAAAATATTGTCCTTAAATCGGTATACACGTGAAACAGTCCGTCTTTGTGTTGAGAGTTTCCAATGTCGATCCTTTGTTAAAGATAATTTTTTTGCAGTATGGTGAAAACTAGAGGTTTACCCAACAAGAGACCTCGCGCGGAGGTCCAACTCGAGGTTGGGCAAGGTAGCAGTGAACCGGTTGTACCGCCGGTGGCGGCTCATCCATCGGTAATCTTCGCTAACTTCGATCACCGTAAGGCTTTCGTGGCTCTTATGCGTCGTCCTTTTCGCCCCACCCATTGTGTCAACCCTAGTATTCTTGAGACTCTGGGGATTAAGGCAGACATAGTTCATATTTTCAAAATTTTGGGCATGGAGGGGTTGTATCACTTAAGAAAGAAATCATACCCACACTTGACCCTAGAGTTTTTGAGTTCTTTTGTGTATGATAGGAAGGGAAAGACCGTCTCTTTTCGTCTCATGAATAGGGATCATGAGCTTACCCTGGATGAGTTGGCTGACCACTTAGGTTTAGAGGCTGTGGAGGATGACTACCTTAGTGACGTGGCCAAGAACAGTGGTGCCCCTCAGTACCTACCTTATTTGACTGGCAGACCCGCCCCTACCGTCAGTGCCATGTTGATTAATGATATTCAGCACGTCTCCCTTCGTATGTTTCTAAGGATGTTAACCTGTCTACTTTACTCGAGAGAGGACGTGAGTAAACTCAACTCTCACGAGGTCATGCTTCTTGTGTCCTACCTTAACCTCCACCGCTGGAAACAGTTTTACTACAGTGCCCCTGGTATAGTGTGCTCTAGTCTGGAGCGCATGGCACAGTCTGAGACTCGATTTATTGCTTGCGGGGCCATAGTGACCCGCCTAGCTCAGCGTCTGGCCGACTTTGAGGCCCCACCTCCTGAGGGGAATGAGTATGTTGAGGTTGTACCTACCATGGACGCCCAGTATTGGCGTCAGAACCGATGGTTGAGGAAGATGGATGATGGGTCGTATGCTTGGAGGGTGAGAGGGACTATGTGGATGGTGCTTCCGGACCCAGCTCATCTCCCTGTTGTTGATCATTTGGCCGAGTGGGAGCCTTGTGGCATCCCTAGACCTGAGCCCCAGTCTTACCTGATTGACCCACGGATTCTCCTGAACCTACCTGAGCCGGTCACCGTCCCTGAGGGGCAGCAGGCACCTCCCCCACCTAGGGAGCGTCGTGGCGTTAGACAGCCTAGGGTAGACCCGGTTGTGTCCGATCCCTCTCACTCTGCCCCCGACTCCTACTCTTACCATCCTTATCAGTATTCGCCGTACCCTACGGTGCATGACCCTAGGATGCAGCCTCATGAGCTGGCTGAGCGGATCTCTTCTACTTTGGTGCTCCGCAACCTTCATGAGATGACCCTTAATCAGGGCATCGGGACTGATTTGGCACAGCCTGTATGGTGGAGAGGACCAGGAGTGGATACGGGAGTGTTCCACAGTTATGGGGTGGACCCGAGTTTCTGGAGACCTCCGGAGGAGACCGAGTTTGGATACCTCGCGGGACCGTGGGGAGCCAACTCCGGCGGTCAGTTAGGAGGGGACTACTCAGCAGCGGCGGGCTTTCCTGGAGCAGGGAGTTCAGGTGCAGGTACCTCTGGCGCAGGAGGAGATGATAGCATGGAGGAGGGTCCTCATCATTGATTTTATGTTGTTAGACTAATTGCCTTGATTTCGTTTATGTCGGATTTACTTGGTTGTGATGGATTTACTTTGTTGGTTGGATTATTATTTTTTCCCTTTGGATATTGTTGTCGGTTTTGGGCATTTGATGTTGGATGATTGTATTTGGCCTTAAGGCCGTTACTTGGTTAATGTATGGAGACGTGTTTCATGTAGGAATTTGTATGGATTCAATTATCGTGAGGAATTGTTGCAGGTTGCTAGTGATAGCTAAGTAATATTGCTGGTTGGATTATTGACATAACGCTCTTTGCAGACATCACTCGGGCGAATATATAGTACCACTCGACCGAGTAGAGCTTACTCGGCCGAGTATTCATATACTCGACCGAGTAGAGCTTACTCGACCGAGTAAGTCTTCATACTCGGCCGATTATTGTCGATTCAGGGGTTATTGGATATTTGTTGTGAGAATTTCATAATTACGTGGTAATGGTATGATAAAGCTTGCTAGGTACTTGTTTTACTATGTTATACTAGATGACGTCCCACAGATGGATCCTTATGGCCTCATGGATTTCTGATTTTTGGCATCGACTATAAATTTATGAATGTTTTGCTATAAAAACAGGTTGGTGAATTGGGGGGGGGGGGGATACCTTAGATATTTAAATTATAAGAAGGTAATAGTTTAGTAAGATCACGTGCTTACTGTAAGAAGTTTTACATGTATGTATATGTTTGATTACAATGATAATTGTTTCAATGAGGTTACGTATAGACCTGTTCCTTTTCAATTATTCTATATGTTAGTGGTCGCTATACGAGTATATATATATATATATGTTGGTTGCTGAAGTATTTGGTTTTATAAGTCACAAAAGTGTAATGTCGTAAAACAGGTTGGGCTACAGGAGTCTATAAGTAATGTCACCGTCAGGTGGTAGAGTAATGTCACCGTCAGGTGGTACGTTCTAGCGTTGGGTTTGGGAAATGAGTAGTGGTGAACTTCGAGGACGAAGTTCCTTTAAGAGGGGAAGAGTAATGTCGCGAAATTAAGTATTCAGTTATGTAAAATATGTGTTTTAGGTAAAATATGTGTTTAATTATATTAACATTCGGAATTTATATACGTTGGAATCACATGTAGGTAGTTATTGTTCGGAATTTATATTAAATATTAATGCTTCCTTGAAGCCGTAACTATGTTGTATTCGGGTAATACGTAGATTATGCTATGCACGGATGTCTTAACCCAATATTATGACATATTTGGGAATGTGGTGATTGTGTACTGGATTACAATTGTGTTTCTTTAAGCCGCATCTATGTTGCATTCAATTAATATGAAAATTATATGGTGCATGGGTGTCAAATAATATAAAGATTCGAGTCAAATGATGATAATTGGTATGCGTGTCCGGAATGTGGTGATTGTGTACTTATATATATCGCGTGTTTGGAATGTGGTGATGGTATACTTAGTTACTCTTTATACTTTGAGTGTTGCTCTACAATGGTGTATCGCTTTGTGTTTGTATACTTAATATAAGTGTACGGAACGTGGTAGTTTACATTTGTGTATGGTTTCTTTACGTTGTGTAAAGTGTCGCAATTGCATACTTATGTAAGTATATGAGTGAATACTGTTTTGAGAATGGGTTATTGTTGGAAAGGTAGCCGTGATAAGCGATTGTTGTTGAGTAAGATGGTTGACGGTAATGTATTGATAGTGTGAAATTGTGTACCTTTATGAAGGTGGTTAGGGCTTTTGCGGGAGTGTCGTGCGGGCTGAACTTCGGGGACGAAGTTCTTTTAAGGGGGGAAGATTGTAACAACCAGGATCTTTAGGAGCGTTGTTGACCGATCTTGTTGACCAAACCGACCTTAGGGAGGAATGGGTGGAATGGGTGTAGGATCAGACTTGTATTAGGAGATGTATGGGGTTGTTACTCGACCTAGCAGAGACCACTCGGCCGAGTATCACCAATACTCGACCGAGTGGAGCCTACTCGGCCGAGTGTTACTGTACTCGACCGAGTACGGCTGCTGTCGACGCGTTATTATAAATGCGCGTTCGCGAGATTCATTTCTATTTTCTCATTTCCTCGACAGTTTCTCCTTCTCTAACCCTAAATCATCTCCCTCCTCTATCACTCCATAGTTTCATACCTTGAAGAAGTTAGCCTAAACCCCCACCATGGGAATGCCGGGATTCGCATAGCAAGGATGACGTAGGTGGTGGTTGTCTAGGTGGTCATCTCTTGTGTAAGATTAGGTAAGACTCTGCCTTGTGCCCTTTCGGTTGATTCTTTGAGTATAGTCGTGTAATAGGACATGGTTATTATTGTTAGGATGCTTAAGGGAGTCGTGCTTGGCTATAAATGGAGTGCTTTCATGCGTTGCTATGAGGTAGGGTTTCCTACTCGCCATTAATTGATTTGAGATTTTGATTGTATTGTGATTCATTGCATACGCTGATCATCGGAGTATAGTGGTAGTGGTAATGATGGTGTTGTCGTGTAACGGCTGTGCTGCCGTGGATGGGAGTGTGGTGGAGTCACTTGCGGGAGTGACTTCACACCCTAGTTCGCCCTCCGTGGAACCCGCCACGGGAGGGGATGTGCACATTAAGGGACAGGGACTGTTAGTCGCTCGTTGAGGAGCTGGACTAGGTGGGGATGGGCTGCGGTCACCCATCGGCGGCGAGATTACCTGTTGCGATGGGTAATCTGGCAGGGCTACACACTTCGTGTGCAGTCGGTGTTTGTACGAGGTGGTGAGTTGGGTTAGTGGATGATCAGCTATCTACTTTATTGTCTTATCTTATACTTGATTAGTCAGTACTGACCCCGTGTTGTTTTGTGGTATCTGCGGTGATCCATTCGGGGATGGTGAGCAGTTGGCTTAGCAGGTATTGTAGGTTACTGCTGCTGGGATTGGAGGGATCGAGTCGTCACGCGGTTGGTCTAGAGATGTAGAATCACAAGTGTTGTAACTGTACTGTTCTTAGAGTCTTGTATAAGATGGTATTGTAACAGATATTCTAATAATGTAACATTGTTCTTATTTTGTCTAATTTGATCTACCTCCTCGGGAAACCGAGATGGTGACACCGCCATACACTGGAATGGTCCTTGGTAAGGCGTTCTGGTGTGCGGGGGTGTTACAACCATAGCTTCAGACTGCCACCGCATGTGCTCTCCCCCCACTGACAATCCCTATTAAATCTATCTCATTAAACACCCGCAACAAAGTATCCAAAATCCACCAAACCCAAATCCAAATTCAAAACAGCCATCTAAATCTCACCACCATTAACATAAACAACAGTGCCAGACAAATGGAAAAATGATGATGAATATAGGAATAATGGTGAAGATTAATAAATTTGAATTGGTTATAAAATAAGAAGAAAACAGTGATGATTATTGAGGAAGTATAACACTAGTGCTATAAACACAAGACAAGTGAGAGGATGAGGTTGAGAGCACCAACAAACAATTGTAATTTGTAGGAAATATGATATTTTTTTAAGATGGGGAAGGGGATCTCGGTGCTGGTGGAGGGCTTTTTTTTTACTAGGGGTGGTGGTTAGGTTTTAGGGGCTCGACGGGATGTGGTGCACCAAGAGCCGTAGTTGGAGGGAGGAGGTGTATGGCAGCGGCGCCGGCAAGAGCGCAACTGCAGAGGCAGTTCGACACCAGTGGTGGTGTTGGCGGGGGAGGAGGTGAGTTGTTGTGAAGGTGGTGGATGAGTTGTGATGCGGGTGTTAATGAGGTGATATGGTGGGGATGGGTTAATGAGTTTGGAAAAAGGTGGTGATGGGTAATTATTATGGGTAAAATGGTCAATTCATATAATTTGGTATTGAGTATGAAAGAAATGAGGATTTTAGGTATAGGTTTTGAAATAAAATTATTTTAGGTATAAAATTTGAAAAAACGTATTATATTAGGTATAAGTTATCAATTTACCATTTACTTTATTTTAATTACAAATGTATAATAGGAAATTATGTAATTTGTTATGTAATTTATTTATTTATTCCGGAGTTCCTTGAAGACGGTGTCACAAAAGATGGCGATACATAAAGACGGTATTACCTCGAGATGCGTGCCACAACCGAAGTTCAAGGGACCAATGGAGTTGGTTTCCAAATGTGTAATAGTTAATTAGATTTTCTATTTTAGGAAGGCCATACTAGGATTTATTTTTATGCTTTGCATTTTATTTATATGTTGCATGCATCGCTAAATTGCCATAACTAAAACATGCATTATCATTTTAATCGAGTTTTTCGACCGTGTCAATTACAATTATCGTAGTTCACCGCTTTAGTTCACTTAAAACGTGATAGATAATAAATTGACATGACCTCTCGCTAAAATAAACAATTGAGACTTAGCCTTACCAAATAGTAGAAACCATGAAAACCTATTTCGCGAGGGAGTGCACTCGGCCCTACCGGGGTACAAACCTTGTTACGTAGGGGAAGTGGGTGATAAATGTCTATCCACCGAATTCATGTTGATGAGGGTTTCATCGGCCCTACCGTGCCCAAGTTAACGTGGATTTGGATCATGGACACATTTATTCGAAATTTGGATTGAGCTCAACGGAAGTATTCGCGACCGTAGCCGCATGTGTTCTGGGCTATAGATAAATATTAATGTAATTTTATCGACCAAGAGTTCTAGAAGTAGAATCGATTAAAGCGTTAATCCACCGAGTTATATTGATAAGGGTTTCATCGACCCTACCGTGCCCAAGTTAATATGAATTTGGATCTTGGAATCATTTATCATAGTTGGGTAGAGGTCACTATGTAAATGTTTTATTTGTTATTATATTTACAAGTGTTTATAAAACGATAAATGTTAAGTTTTCCACTATTCCGTTATTATTTTGTTCTATTTCTTTACCACAATTCATATACAATATCATTTCGATTTTTGATTCAAATCTCCATTAAAACATCGTAACTAAAGACAAATATGAATTAGCTTCTAAAATATCATATGAACCATTGCTAAGGATCTCTTGTAAAGAGTATAGATTAAAGTTATTCATTATCAAACAGGTTTTTGATTCTTGACTAACATATCTACTTACAAAGGATTGTTATTCATATACTTAATTGAATTAAGTACCTTGAAGCAATAAATTGTTTTGGTAATTAGATTTGTCAGAATTCGTAATTGACCAAAATAACGCAACCACTTCAATGAAAGTTTTAAGACTAAAACGAACAAATGAAGAGTAATCTTCATGAATTCAAATTTTGCTTCTCAAAGCAAAGACTCATTGAAATGAGTGGGAGCATTCTCTTAAACCGTTAAGATGATGACCAGGTTCAAGAAGTAAAGATTATAATGGAATTGATACAAGGTAATGTTAAAGGTAAAGTTGTTGAGAAGACGATACTAAACCTATCAATCCCGACCGATAAAGTTTCCATTGTCTTAAATGTTAGACACTAGAAAGGAAACTCCCCCAAATTATTGAAGAATCAACCAATTAGTTGTGGGACATCTAATGGGATCTTCTTCTTTAAATGTTTATTTGATTGACATAAATCTTGCTAGAACTACTTCGTCAATATTAGAAACCAGTGGAGGTTTTCATCATTGTACTTGATACATAGAATGATTAGAATATGACGACTAGCAACAATAATGTTGAGAGATAGAGTCATTGAGTACTAAATCTAGTTTTTAGGTTTAGAGTTGTACTTAATTGTGACTATTAAGTGAATAAACTCTAAATAAGAATATGAACTTGTTAAGATACAAAAGAGGTTTCACTTTTGTGAACCTATACACCATGGTTTGATATATGGCTAGCCCATTATCAAGGTGATTATATTCTAAACCAAACTAGAATAATATATCATGAAGATGGTGCAAGACTCAAATTGGTGACCCAAGATTAAACCTTAAATTCTGGAATGATGAACGCAAAAAGTTATCAAGTACTCTTGAAACCATTAGATCTTATGGTAAATGCGTATCTTGTATTCAAAGAAAGATGTCTCGTGCCTTTTGGTTGAACAGGAGATCGAGAATGTAAATCATTGATACAGAATAGGTTGATCATTTACTTTTATCAACGATTTAAGTTGACGCTAATGTGTTCACTTAATAAGGTAAATAGAGAAATCTTTGAAGAAGTTCAAAGTGTTCAAAGAATCACGATTTAGTTGTGATGGGATTATCAAAGTGAAGACTTTGATATAAGCCAAAGGAAATGTGATATAGTATCACAAGTTAATCTCTCTTAACACGCATTATGGAATAATGTGTGGTTGGATAAGAAATCAAACGCTATTCGATATGGTTTGGACTTCAATCAAGTTACTTTGAGTTACTTGATCCTTTTGGGGAATTTATCATTTTTGTCTAAATTATTTTCCACTAAATCATATGAGATATGAAATGGTAATGTACCATATTTGTAAGTTTTCACAAGAAACAAATGCTCATTTTTCCCTTTCAATTATCACGAGAATGACGGGTTTGCGGCTCGTGAAACTGTCTTTCTAAAATACAAGTTTATTTCTAGAAGACAGAGTGGGAGAAATTATTCAAGAGCCACAAAGAATGTTATGTCGCAAGAAACTGGTCTTTCTTGGTACATGAGACGTTTTGTGTAAGATGTTGTTTCTTTAAAACCTAGGAGGTTAAATTCGTCACTTGTTGATTACTTCTGGAAAGTAATGAATATATGACTTACATAAGAGTGTTTAAGTCACAGCTCACTGCAAGGCTTAGAACCATGAAAATCCGAAATAAAAAAGCTTGATTAGTGACAAAGGGTTTTTGCACTAATAAATAGAGATTTCAAAGCAAGATTGGTGGCAAAGAGTTTTGCACTAGTTAAAATGCTTAAGTCTATTTGGATCTTCTTAGGGATTGTGTTTCATTATGAAATACATAGCGAGTGAATCTAAAACCCCCTTCTTCAATTAGAAGGAATGTATTCAATACATGTTATGAGTTTTATAGATTCTTACAATCCTAAGATAATGTGCAACTTAAAAGATGGTCTTGAGTTGGACATCAATGAGTTGGAATCAATGTTTTGATCATGTTATAAAACTTTTCTCGATAAGACGAGAAGTTGTTTTTATACATGAAGTTTAGTGGGAGTTACGGAAATTTTAATTTGTCTTATATGTGGATGACATATTGATCATTGAGAATGATTTAAGACTTTTGGAGTATTATAATACATCTTTAATATCTAGATTTATGTAGATAAATCCACATGATATTAGCGTCAATAAGAAGTCTTATATTGATAAGATTCATGACTAGTTCAATTAAATTGAACATATTTGATTCCATTTGCTTCCGCTGCCGGATCAATTAAATGAGTAATGATGTATAACACTTCATATACTTTGAGTATGATGAATTGTTTTCAAAATCGAATTTAAGTAATCTTTACCAAGTAAGCCATAAAGATTACCCTTAAGTGCTTGCAGAAGCATTAAGGAAGTAAAACAAAGTGTTTATGATGCAATTTTTGTGTAAGGGTGTTACACAAATGACAATTGACAATTAAGATTGCGCATGGTTTCCGACAAAACCATGATCAAAACACATTAGGATGGTTAAGAAACCATTGTGGCTATGTTATTTAAGAAATAGATTTTCTAGAATCATTCTAGGCAATAAAGAACAATGAGAGATATTTATAACGGAAATTGAGTACACTTGCAATCATGGGATGTGCAAGAGGATGAGTCCCGCACACTGTGAAAACAGTGGGAGCTATTCTTAGGCTAGAGGGCCTATGTCTTGATTGGATCTCAACACGTACTCAGAAAATTTTGTAATGCAAATGTATACATTACAAAGGAAAACGAGTATGTAGTAAGGTTGAGTAAGATACAAGAAGTCGATAAAACCTACTAACCAAAGCCTTCTCATAGGCTAAACATGATGAGTCATATCATTTCAATTAAATTGAAATGAACCACTACATGCAAGATCAAATTAGATTATAGAACATGAAATAGTAATCAGGTATTGACTATTCATATGTGATAATCGCATTTGTCGTTCGAGTTTTACTTTAAAACTCTTCTATTATACTTTGTTACATCCAAACGGGTTGTAGAGACAACGTTAAACCCCGTTAAAGTGAACACGGATTAACATTGTATTCGCCCATAGTCACTTATATGAGGTGACGTCTCGAAGTGACTAGAGTGTGATGCGAATGATGGCAAGTTCAAGTGCCATGGAGTCATATGAATGACTAGTCGATCACATAGGCAAACTGTTAGGAACACTTTGTCGGCCTTATGACCGCTTATAGAGTTCTGGCAAATTTATATAGTCTGGTCGTGGCGAGAGCTACTATAGTATTCTAATGAGTCGATTCTTTTGACTAAAGACTATTCGCCTAAGATGGCACAGTTTCAGATTAACTTTGATTTGTGTTACTACGACCTTCGTAAATGGGTCAAATGGGCATATTTTGGGTTATGATGGATGTGGCTAGTCGAAGGGAATGAGTGCGATAGGAATTGTCCACCCCTAGTCAGGGTTATAACAATATCTCAGGGCCACTCGAGGAGTAATGAAATGGAAATGCGTGGCCACGCTCGAAAGGTATCCATGGTGGATAATTCCGGTCAATCAGTTATTCTCCAGATCGAGGAAACCACTCTCGATATGATCACTTGCAAGTACGACCTGAAAGACACCTTGCATTGAGTGGGAGATAGTAATAGGACAAGAGAATTGGTGACGCACACTTGTCGAGGACAAGTGGGAGATTGTTGGAATATGTGTCCTCCAACAATAATGCGATCACAATTGTCGATCATAATGATCACATGTTTAAATCTCATTTTAAGAATACATGTGGGATGTAATATTTTTACAGTCAACTGGTCCACACATATCGGTAATGATTGGCTGACTAGAGTTTGACATTACTGTCGTGCGACGGTGGTGATCAGTTGATCCTCTTAGGTCATACCTATAGGGAAATACTCTTAATTGATTATTTAATTAATCGTATACCGATACGAGTTAATTAAATTGCTTAAAATTGGCGGATGATTTTGTGAGTATAATTAACGTATCTTATTGTAATATGATTAAATGAGACACGGTCTAAGTAATCGAATTGTTTTATTACTTAGATGAAATTATTGTTTACAGAAACAATTTAAACGGAATGAATAAATTATTATAAATACAGAATGTTGTAGTTTATAATTCGGAAACACTTTTGGTACAAGTAATTACGAATTACTAGTCGATTTTGTATATGACATATTTTATGAGTATGTTGATTTTTAATATGTTAAAAATACATTACAATTTCACATGTCAAGTTATATGTCACATATGTCACAATTGACAAATGACAAAATAAAATGGACCATCCATTTTATAATGAAAGTGCCGAAATTATGGAGGGAGTTAGTGGAGAAATTGTGTTAATTGTTTAAGTGGAAAACACTATGATTACTACCTCACATAGCCTTGCATACCTATGTGTTTTCTTGGGTAGAAAAACTAGCCCATGCATTGGGCTCTCCTTCCCCTCCAACCGGTTTCCACATTGAAAAGACAAAGGGGGCTTTTCTTTTATTATTCACTTCTCTTATTTTTCTCTAGTGTAAGAAAAATTGTATATTCTCTCTACATCTTATGAAAGTTCTAGAGAAATAAAAATACACAAAATCACTTCCTCTTGATCGAAATTTTCAAGAGCAATACAAATTATTTTGTATCAATTTTTATTATTTCTAGTACAAAATAATATTAGTTATTAAGAGATTTCCTTGGGTATATGCTTTTGGGAGGGATTCTATACTTGAATCCTTGTTCTTCCATTTGGAGAGCTCAAGAACAAGTGAGTAGGAGAACTCACTTGTGCCCATATATCCGAAAATCATATAGTGAGAAAACGATTTCTTCACTTATCTATTTTTAGTTTGTATGCATAAGATTTGTAATTAATTTTATGACCAAATTAATTTGTAACATATAAGAATATGTTTAATAATGAGATATAGATTTCCAACAAAAACGTCGTGAAGAGGGACCTCGCCAAACCGACCATGAACATGGGAGGTCAAAGAAAGTCAAGCAGTAGCTCCATAGACGAAAAAGTGGCAGCTGGAGGACATAACTACTCGATCGAGCAACTTGGAATAGCTCGATCGAGTAAACTGGGTCTGGAAGGACTCGATCGAGTAAACGTAAATATGCAGCTGGTCGATCGAGTAGACATATCACTCGATCGAGTGAATATTACCCCAAAAAGTGCTCGATTGAGTAGAAAACTACTCGATCGAGTGCTTGGACCTACAAAATACGCATCAAAACCAAGGAGAGTACATAGAAAGTATAAAAACAGCGTCTAAAGTTCAACATAAAACATAAGGAAAAATAAAAAGTTCAACAAAAATACAATAAAACAGTCCGGGCTGCCTCCCGGAGAGCGCAGGTTTAAGAGGTCCCGCATGACCTTTCTGGCATCAATTAACTGGCGCATCTAGCTCGTCGAAGTACAAGACTTAACACGATTGTCCGCTTCATTTGCCTCGTGATAATGCTTCACATATTGCCCATTCACCTTGAACCTAATACCTTCGGAATCTTCGAGCTCCACGGATCCAAATTTGGTAACAGCCGTCACCGTGTAAGGACCACTCCACCTGGACTTCAGCTTGCCAGGAAATAGTCGCAATCGGGCATTAAACAGCAGCACCTTTTGCCCAACATGAAACTCCCGAGGTATAATTCTCGTATCATGCCATCTCTTCGTCTTTTCTTTATAAATGCGCGAGCTATCATAGGCATTAAGCCTAAATTCTTCCAACTCATCTAGCTGCAAAAGACGATTCTGACCACACAACTTAGGATCAAAGTTAAGCTCACGAATTGCCCACCAAGCCTTACATTCCAATTCAACAGGTAAGTGACATGATTTCCCATAAACTAACCTATAAGATGATGCACCAATTGGTGTCTTAAAGGCAGTTCTGTAGGCCCATAATGTGTCTTCTAATTTAAGACTCCAGTCTCTTTGAAATGTTCCCTGATCGTTGGCAAGCATCATAAGCTGAAACAAAAGACTTAGCATCAGCAAACAAAGAAGGCCAGTAAAAACCAGACTGAAGTACCTTAGCCACGGTGCGTGATGGATCGTGGTGACCACCATAGGAAGAGGAGTGATAGCCTTCCAGGACTACTTTGGCCTCCCACTGCGGAATACACCGTCTGTAGAGACCATCTGCACATTCCTTAAACAAATAAGAGTCATCCCAGAAATACTGCTTAGCGTTATACAGAAAACGCTTCCTCTGCTGATGAAAAAAAGGTCAGGCGGCAGCCACTGACAACGAAGTTAGCTATATCTGCATACCAAGGCTCTTGGTTAACAATAGACGATAAAACAGCGAATAAAGTATCGTTAGGGAAAGAGTCATCAATAGGTAGAGAATCTTCCCCTTCCTGTCGTGTCAGTCGCGACAGATGATCAGCTACAACGTTCTCAGCTCCTTTCTTATCCTTTATCTGCAAATCAAAATTCTGGAGAAGGAGTATCCATCTCAATAGCCGTGGTTTATCCTCCTTCTTAGCAAGGAGATGCCTCAAAGCTGCATGGTCAGTAAAAACAGTAACTTCTGACCCAATCAAATAAGAACGAAATTTCTCTAAGGCATAAACTACAGCTAGCAGCTCTTTTTCAGTGGTAGTGTACTTCACTTGAGCCTCATCCAGAGTTCAGCTCGCATAGTAGATAGCATTCTGGTCGGACTATATCTTTTCGGTTACTTGTCGTTAGGAGAACCTAGACCAAAACACAATTTATAACTTCACCAACAACTCTACAATTAGTAAAGAGGCAAGTAAAGGTCGGATCCCAAGGGACGGGAATTGAGATGAGATTTCTATTGCAACTAGCGGTGTCTTAGGGGTGTCACAATTGGGGTTGATGTAGAAGGTCACTAAACTAAATAGCAATAAAAGTAAACAAGCTAGATGAATTAAAAGGGATGTAAACAATTGATAAAAAGCACTAGGGTGTCATGGGGTCATAGGGGATTTATGGGAATTGATCATACAAACATGTTCTCAAATTATAAGAAAGCAATTATTGTTGTGATGGATTGAGTTGGTTTATTTCTTACAATCCTAGGAAAGTTTGGGTCCCGGAGCCGAATCGATTAGATTGTACAACATCTACAAGTCAACTTAGTCTTCCCTATTCAACAACATGCATGGTCTAATGAGACTCGAGTTGGTTTGTGTCTTACAAGTCTCATTGAAAAGATAGGTGATGGGTAAAAAATGCAAGGATTCATAGGCTCGCATTTCATCAAACATAACATGTGCATGAGTTGAGATCAAAACAAGCAAGCAAATAAACCATGAAAGCATATTAATTTAAGCATGAATCATTCCCTATGTTGGTTTCCCCTAATTACCCATTAACCCTAGCTAAGGAACTACTCACTCATTATCATGTTGAACATGCTAGCAAGGTTGTCAATCATACCAACAAAGTGAAACATGATGAATAAATGAAAGTAATTAGCAATAATTAAAAAGGGATTAAGAGAATTATACCTACTAATGATTCCAATAATAAAGCAAAGAATAAAAGAAGTACTTGATGCTTGATTGAGAGGTTGTCAATCTCCCAATAATAACCCAAATAATCTTCAATTACCCAAAATAAAGGATGAACAAGAGAGAGATTAAGGAAATAAAACTTGTATTAAAACTTGATTAATTGTTGATTACCATATTAAAGAGAGATTTGATTGATATTAACTACACTAAAGATTGCTAAGAAGAACATACTCTTCTAATTAGACTAATGGGGTATTTATAGTGGGGATTAGGTGTAGGAATTAGGGTTAACTAAGGGCTTAAATGACGATTAAGTCCCTACTTAAGGAAACGCCGGTATTTTTGGAAGGATGGGCATCTTTCTTGAAGCTTGAAGAAACGAAATTGTCTGCCTGGGAATCCGTGCGTCTTTAGCACGGGACGGGCGGATTCCGGAGTCTTGGCCCGGGCGTCTTGGGGAGAAGACGGGCGTCTTCTAGAGTTGCTGCCCGGGCGTCTTGGAGTGAAGACGCACGGATTGTGAAGGTGGAGGATGGGCGTCTTCACGACAATCCGCACGGATTGCTGTGCAGTTTCATTTCTTCTTCTTTTCTTCCTTTTTCTTCATAAGATCCTTGGGGATTTCCTAGGGGATGCAAGGATCTTTCTCATCATTGCCCATTTACTATAGTATGTACAAAGGCCTTCTAATCTTGTCTCTCCTTGATACTTGGTCATTTGAATTCAATCAATTTAGTCTCGTTTTGCCATGAAAATGCAAGGTTTGCACTCCTTTCCTACCAAGGGATCAAAACCTCAAAGAATATGCAAAACAAAGAACTAAAGATAATAAATGACCCAAATATGCACTAAAAAGCATGGGAACAAGGCTAATTCGGGGACTAAATATGCTCTAATTATGGTCACATCACATTCAAATCCTTGTCTTTCCTTTGGCCTAGCACCGCTCCTAGTGCGTAGTCACTGGCATCACACATTATCTCAAACGGCAAGTCCCAGTCGGGAGGCTGTATGATCGGCGCAGAGACTAAGGCCTGCTTTAACCTGTGAAAAGCAGAAAGACACTCATCAGTAAACACAAAAGGGGCATCCTTAAGTAGTAGCTGTGTAAGTGGTTTAGCAATTTTTGAGAAATCCCTGATAAACCGGCAATAAAAGCCGGCGTGGCCAAGGAAACTCCTCACCCCCTTAACATTAACAGGAGGTGGTAATTGCTGAATCACTTCCACCTTTGCTTTATCAACCTCTATTCCCCTATCAGAAACTAAGTGCCCTAAGACAACTCCCTTGTTGACCATGAAATGGCACTTCTCCCAGTTAAACACAAGATTAACCTCAATGCAGCGCTGCAACACTTTATCAAGGTTAGACAGACAGTTAGAAAAATCACTTCCATAAACACTGAAATCGTCCATAAAAACTTCCATAATAGACTCAATATACTCTGAAAATATCCCTATCATGCACCTTTGAAAGGTGGCAGGGGCATTACACAAACCAAAAGGCATCCTGCGATAAGCAAACACGCCCTGAGGACAAGTAAATGTAGTCTTAGCTTGATCGTCTGGGTGGATAGGGATCTGAAAGAACCCTGAATACCCATCTAAATAGTAGAAAAACTTATTAGAAGATAACCTTTCTACCATTTGATTAATAAAAGGAAGGGGAAAGTGATCTTTCTTGGTGGCGGCATTAAGCTGTCTGTAATCTATACACATCCGCCAACCAGTCACTACTCGAGTGGGTATTAACTCATTCTTATCATTCTTAACCACAGTTGTCCCTCCTTTCTTCGGGACCACCTGTACTGGACTCACCCATTTGGAATGACCAACAGAATAAATAATACCTGCGTCGAGCAGCTTCATTACCTCAGCCATCACAACATCTTGCATCTTCTGGTTCAGTCTGCGCTGACCCTGTCTGCAAGGTTTGTGATCTTCCTCCAGCTCTATCATGTGCATACAAATATCGGGACTAATCCCCTTGATATCATTCAATGAATAACCCAGTGCTTTCCTGTTTTTCTTAAGCACAACTAACAAGGATGTCAGCTGATCATTATCAAGCTTAGCACTAACAATGACTGTATATTGCTCAGTATCGTCTAAGAAAACATATTTTAGATGAGAAGGAAGAGGCTTACGCTCTGGTACCTTTACCTTAATGGAGCAAAGAGTGCTAATCATCTGTTCCACTTGCTCTCCCTCAGCGTCGGTGAGTTCACGCTCATCTAAATCATCTATAAGCAAATCCAACACAGCGTCATCGTCATCTGGGCTATCTGCATACTCATCAAAAAGCATAAGAGCTTCTAGTGGGTCCTTCATGAAAGAACCCGACCAGAAGTCATAAATAGACTCGTCAATAATATCAACCGAATAACAAGTATCCTCTATCATTGGCCGAGCCAAAGTACTAGGCAGACTGAAAGTGATCGCGTCATCCCCTACTGCAAGAGTCAAACGCCCTTGTTTGACATCAATAACGGCCCCAGCTATACAAAGAAATGGTCTTCCTAAAATAATCGGGGTCCGGGTGTCCTCAGCTATATCTAAAACAATGAAATCAACTGGTATAAAGAGCTTGCCTATTTTCACAGGCACGTCCTCTAAGACACCTAAAGGCCTCCTAACGGATCTATCAGCCATCTGTAGGGTAATGTTAGTCACTTTGAGATGACTCATATTCAATTTCTTGCAGACAGATAGGGGCATGACACTGACGCTGGCTTCTAAGTCACAAAGAGCCTTATCAATAACCACATTGCCTATAATGCAGGTAATAGAGAAGCTACCCGGGTCTTTCATTTTAGGTGGTGCCTTATTTAAAAGTAAATTACTAGACTCTTCCATAAATGAAACCGTCTCAAATTCACTTAAATCTCTCTTACGCGTCACAATATCTTTCATAAACTTAGCGTAAGTAGGTACCTGAGTAACAAGTTCGGTAAAAGGGACAGTTACCTGGAGGTTCTTCACAATGTCCACAAACTTACCATACTGTCGCTCGATCTTTGCGTCCTTCAGACGACCTGGAAAAGGCACTGTGGTAGCAATGAGCGGACCCGCAACTTTCTCTTTACCTTTATCAGTGTGTGACGTCTCCACAACAGGGGAAGATGACACGGTAGCGGGATTAGATAGTAAACTAGGATCTCCGCCGCTTCTGGTACTCGATCGAGTACTTTTACCACTCGATCGAGTGGTTTCATGTAGGCATTCACTCGATCGACCATTTTTATCACTCGATCGAGTGATCTCTTTTTCAGGCTTACTCGGTCGAGCATTTTTATCACTCGATCGAGTGATTTCTTCAGCAAAGTTACTCGATCGAGTAAGAATATCACTCGATCGACCATCAACAATTTGTGCACTTCTCGATCGACCATAATTATCACTCGATCGAGTGATGGGATGAATTATTTCACTCGATCGAGTAGATTATTCACTCGATCGAGTGTCTGGACCACACGCAGCAAGGATTTCGTCCAAAAACTCATCCATATCATCCTCCGGGGTATCTTCAGCTATCAAAACCCCGTCTTCTGGTACTTTTGGCCCCTCATGAGTAAGGCCAACTTGGAGATTCGTTGCATTGGCTGGATTGCATGTCGGTAGAGGGTTGGCCTGGTCTTTCGCGAGTGTTAACTGCGCGACTTGTTCTCTCAATTCCGCTATGACAGTTTATTTCCTATTGCACTTCTCACCAAACTGTTGTGTTATGGTTAACATCAAGGATTTTAATTCGGCAATTTCCTCGTTTGCAGAAGCAGAAACCGGTTGCGGTGCCGGCGTAGAAAGAGTAGAAACATTCTTCATTTCTTCATACAGTTAAGAAAAAGGAACTCCTTGCTTGTATTTCTGATAAGCAAGGACGCGCTCTATACTTGCCAGGCACTCAATAGGGTCATGCTCTTCCATGCCACATCTACCACATAGCTCCACATGCTCAGTAATCGAACAAACCTGTGCACTCTCGCCTATAGCTTCCGTAATCTCCACATTACCTAGACTTTTGCTAGGACCTTCCACTGCAGCTGCTGCCAACTCATTAACTTGCTCACTACCTCGAGGATTTCCATATTCAGAGACATGAATAGCCATCTCCTCAATGAGACGCCACCCTTGGTCATCTTCAACATTCTTCGTGAATCTCCCTTTAGCTACGCTGTCAAGAATAGCTCTCTGGCTCCGATATAGTCCGTTGTAAAACTGAGTACAAAGGAACCAACGTTTGAACCCGTGATGAGGCACAGAGCGGACAAGCTTCTTGAACCTGGTCCAAGCCCCATCCAAGTTTTCAGTGGGTAGTTGCTCAAAAGAACTAATCTGAGCTCTCAAGGTATTGATGCGCTGCGGTGGAAAATATCGCCTGTAAAAGGCCAAGGCAAGGGAACTCCAGTCGGTTACACCGGCTGCCTCCCTATCTAGATCTCTCAACCATTCCCGGGCATCATCAGCTAAAGAAAAGAGAAAAGGAGCTCCCTTCACCTTGTCATGTGTTACCCCAGCAGAAAGAGGAATGGTAGAGCAATACTCCGTAAACAGCTCTATATGCCTGCATGGATCTTCTTCAGGTACCCCCCCTAAAGAGATTTCTCTCTACTAAGATGGGTAGATTCCAAAGTTTCCCGGATCAGTAATGGGTAATAGGAAACCTTTTGGAAGCGAATCCACATTAGGCTCTGAATGGCTGGCTATATTAGGCATTCCGGCAAATAGACTTTACAAAGCAAACAAATAATCTGCAAAACTAATCAAAAACTTTGCAGAAATGAGATCAGCCTCAAGGAATAAATTCCTTGAGACGAGAAACAAATTTAAATAAAGCAACAAAATTACGCCACCTCCCCGGCAACGGCGCCAAAGTTTGACAGGTCTGTCGTATACCTATCAAAAATAACCAACTGGTTCTAACTAATATAGCTAGGGAAGTCGGGTCGATCTCCACAGGGAGATGGGAAAATGCCAGCTTCATCTAAGTTTGTCTCGGTAACCAAATTGGGGGGTTTTAATTGTGTTGTTCTAAAACTAAGAGAGTAAGAAAGAGAATAAAGCAGAGAAAAGGGATCAAGTGGATAGAGAAATCAGCTAAGACAGACGGTTCACCATGATCATTCGGCCAAGTAATCTAGGTCTCAGGTCAGTGCAAGTATGGTCTAAGGAGCAGTGAATATCTCCTTTCGGTCTCAATTCGCCCTAAAGCACAAATAGCTTAGCTTTCGCCCTAACTATAATGCTCTATTATTCGCTACGAGTCTCCTCTTTTCCAACCTTTCGGTCCAGGTCAAGGTTCACTAAGATATAAATGCCTAATTGCGTCGACTCAATTAAACAGATACAGATAAATGCAGCAGTTAACAACGAAGACTATACCAACATTAACCTAATAAAATGATTATTATCCTTTCATAATCATGGATCCCCTTAGTCTTAGCAAAAGGGAATTAGCTATGCATCATCATCGAGTTAACAATAATAACAAATAGATAATCGAAATTAAACATACTAATAAGGCTAACTAAGATTGAATAGAGTAATGATGAAAGTAATAAAGAGAAATAGCAAAACAATAATAACGATTAAAGGATTAAGGATTAAGGAAGAATAATAATACCAATACAAATCGGAATTCGAGTAGCAAGAGAGTAGAAGAAGAGCAAAAATCCAAGAAACAGTAGCCAAAGATAGAGTAAAAGTGAATGAGAGGAGTTACGCAGTCTAGTGTTCTTTTAACATACGAAAATCCTCTCCTAAACCTAACCTATGGACTAATTACAAAAGCCCATACGAAATTAGGCGGAAAAAGTCTATAACAGGATAAACCACTCGATCGAGTGGAAATAAACCACTCGATCGAGCAACTAATCATCAAACCTCTCGATCGAGTGGAATTAAACCACTCGATCGAGTAACTCCTTGTGATGTCTTCTCTTTTGTATACTCGAACTGCTCGATCGATTAACCTTCAATAAATAAAGCATTCGATCGACTAGAAAAGTAGTCGATCGAGCTATTTAGGTACGTTAGACATTGAAACACCTTCCGAAACCAGCTCACGCGTCTTCCAAGTGTTAGATTTCCAAGCTCCGGCTCCTTATTCTCATAAATGCATGCAAATGGGACGAATTAAGGTTCGATTTAGCTCCTCTTTAGTTTATTCCTGCAATTTACATAAAACGAACCAAAGTAGAATATTCGGGGGTATTTGTAGGCAGATGCTACATAAATAGTACAGAAATGCGTGTAAAAATGAGGTAAAAACCTTATATAAAATACACACATCAATACCCATATGTAAATTAAACACAACATTCATATATATAGACACATGACCTTAATCACATGCTACCACCAACAAACCAAACATTAACATCATCATGATCATATACACATACCCCACATCACATTACATATACTCCAATCACTTCCATTTAACCAAAAAATATAATTCATCCAATATATACTTAAAGGTACAAGTACAACACACATTACTTTCTCATGTCATCCAACAATCTCACAAAAATCACAGCTACAATTACAACACATATTACTTTAAACACACAACGATTCCCAAGACACCCCCATGTTGACCGGCTAGAAATTGTAATTGCTTCAATGCGACTTCGGGACGTCTCCCAAGTCTTTGCGGTAGCTCCAAACAACTCTCCCCGGGTTTATTTTATTTAGACTCCCTATGTTCCTTAGGTTCATTGGTTTTAGGTTCCAGAATCGCCGCTCTGATACCACTTTGTGACACCCCCACATACCAAGGTGCCTTACCAGGACCACCCTAGCATGAGAGACCGTCACCATCTCGGTTTCCCGAAACTAGTATATCAAAGTTACCATTCCAAAACAACATTTATTAAAGTATAATGAATTAACTATTACATGTTCCAAAACCAAATCCAAAAACAAAGTTCACTAGTACTCAAACGACTGAAAATAGAAAGGTAAATCTCATGACAGCAGAAGCTAGACTCAAGTGATGACTCCCCATCTCATCCCCAAAGCTAATAGTCATCATCACCTCTCACAATCTGCTCACCATCCCAGAATGGATCACCACATATTTTACAAAACAACGGGGTCAGTTTACTGCATAATCAAAATAAGACAAGTACGATAAGATAAACAGCTGATCAACATCCACTTCCAACTCCCAATCACATCATGTAAATAACTACACACTAAAGTGTGTAGCCCTGCCAGTGGGGGACCGCAGTCGTACCCACCAAATCCCCACTCATCAACGAGCGATAACCCTGTTCATTAATGTGCACATCCTCTCCGGTGGCGGGTTCCACAGAGGGCGAAACTAGGGCGTGAAGCCACTCCCGCAAGTGACTCCAGTCAGCCGAGGACGCGCCTCGCGAACATCACCAACAACCATCACAACACCAACACCAACACCAACTCCAACTCCAATCCAACAACAACAGATAATCACAGTATCAATCGTACAAACAATTATCACATAATCTTAAATCAATTAGATAGTAAACCGAGTAGGGAAACCCTATCTTTTCGCAATCCCAGCACACACAAGCAATTAATAGCAATTCTCCATGACACTGTCACCTACACACAATAATCACATACCATCACTATAAACCATTCCCCCAAATTAACCCAAATCAATAATTAGGGCAAAACCCTAAAAGACAACCTATTAACTGATTACAAAATACTAGAGACTTACCAAAGAAATCGACGCAAGAGATAAATGAACAAGGAATCACGAACCATCAACGATCTTGGTAGGGATTAGAGAGGATTAGAGTTACGTAGAATGTTTTAGGTATTGTCAAACGTAAAAAGTGAAACTGTAAATCTTAATTTATAACTCTAATCGTCTCTAATCAAACCGTGGAAATAATCTCCGTCAGACCAGATACTCGGTCGACTATACAGTATACTCGGGCGAGTATCCCCTACTCGGTCGAGTATTCCCTTACTCGGCCGAGTATTCCTGGACAGTAGCCGGACCAGAAATACACGACGCACTTACTCGGCCGAGTAAGTCATATTCGGTCGAGTAACAGACTTAGAAAAACCGTAGTATTACAGTTGTAGTCGATTATTTGTATAATTCTATTTTTTTTATTATTTTTAATCGTTTTTTTGTTTTTAATTTCTTTAGTCGATGGCGTGTTTTTTTTATTATTTTTTATTTGTCTAATGTAGATGGCTAGTCAAGAAGATAAAGATCGAGAAGGTAGACCAACTGAGATTATGCAATCCCCCGACCGTACCTTCGGCCGGAACGTCACGTCTTCTAAGCGTCGTATGTGCCATTTGGCGTTGAGGCCACCTCCACCGCCCCTTAGAGGGTCACCTGCCATGGTTATGATGCCTACTCCTGGTCACGTCGCTAGTGGTGATTCGGGGAGGGAAATGTCACGGGAAATAGCTGATAGTTTCCGACATGTAGAAGAGGAAGAGGGGTCGGAGGAAGGATCAGAGGACGAGGAGGAGGCCGACTTTCGGTTCTTAGCGAAACTGGCATCACAGTTACCATTGACTCAGACGGTGGCCCGGGATACTTTAGGCCGCTATGTGAGTACTAGGGAGACTTCATCGAGCACAGAGAAGTTGAGGCTGCCGAAGAAGGACACTTCTTGAATCCTTTGAGGTCCTGTTCTTAGTAGGCCTACTAATTGGTCCGTCTTATGGAGTTTCGGTGGACATGTAGCATGCACTAGTTGGTGTGAGCCTGAGCCAGCACAGTTGAGATCATGGATTAAGTGGTACGAGAGGCCGACTGTTATGAAGGAGATTTTACATATTCGGCTCTCTGAAGATGTTGCCACTAGGGTTAATGAGAGCGGTCTTGGTGTTTTGAGGGGATGTTTTACCACCGGTCTTGACGATAACCTCCTGAGTGCTTTTATAGAGAGGTGGCATCCGGACACTAACACTTTCCATATGCCTTTTGGAGAAATTAGTATCATGCTCCACGACGTGGAGTGGATTCTTGGGATACCGGTTAGTGGTGACCGGGTGTTTGTGGACGGTATGGTTGAGGTCGAGAAGGGTTCTACTAGGGAGGATCTGTCTTTGAAGGTTAAAGTAGCTAGCTTATTTGGAGTTCCTGAAGTGGCACCACAGATCTATAAGGGCGGTCATTTGTTAACGTCTGCGTTGAGGAAAGTTGCTGACCAAGGGAACGATCATGATTCGTTCCGGGTGTACCTCTTAATTTTGTTGGGTCATACCCTTTTCATGGACAAGTCTGGTGATAGGGTGAGTGGTCAGTTGTTGCCCTTGCTTGATGATCTTGATCGGGTTGGTTGGTAGGCTTGGGTTGCCGGTTGTTTAGCTTACTTGTACCAGCAGCTTGGGATAGCATCGCAACGAGAGACTACTGGTATTAGCGGGTGTCTACCGTTGTTACAGGCTTGGATTTACGAGTACTTTCCCCAGTTCCGACCCGATGGTGGACACTATTTTGAGGACAGACCATCAGTAGAGGCTTGGGCCCGTGTGCCTCGTTTTAAGGGTGATCGAAAGATGCTTAAGATGCATCGACAGAGTTTAGACGAGCTTACGGCGGAGCATGTCCGATGGTAGCCTTACGAGAACCGTCCTCATGGGTCTTGTAGAGTGTCGCTTTACTCAGGTTTTACCAGATTTCTTCACATAGTAGAGCCGTACCAGCCCGATCGAGTGACATGACCGCCTTAGCTTCAACATTAGTGATATTTGGCCTTCTACGACGTCCCCCCGACGTCGATCCCATGGAAGTATGTCAGTGGTCAATGTTCCTTTCGTATAAAGTATCCAAGTGTTCGACACTACGATCTCTGTACGTCAACCAAGTCAACCAAGCGGGGTGAAGTGGTGGCATAAGAACATCCTTGGGCGGCCCTCTCGAATGCAACCGCATCCAATGATTATGATATAACACAATCCATAATATACCAGACGGTTTTCGGTCCTTAATTGAGGTCATCAGTGGTAAGATAGTATTGCAACTTCCGACCCAAAATTTCTCTCCATTTTGGCCTCGTATATGACCGATAACACATATGGTCCAGTTGAAATCGTTGTAAACACAAGCAAATGGTCACCACACATCCAATGGTGCTCAACAATTAATTGTACGAAAGAACGCCCGTATCAAACCGGTGGTAGTCGATGATGGATGAATTCCGAACAATTGTTTGTATAGATCATGGATTCATATCTCCCGGGCACACCATTCCCGCATAACAAGGTAGTCTCCCTCTTGCCCCCGTTGGGCATGAGATATAACCCGAAATCCACAATGCCCGTCATCTCCAACATCTACCCAACCATCAAAGTGGCCACAAAGCTGCTCAGGTACACCATACTGTTTAGTCCATGATAATATAAGGTCAATGGTGTAATTCCTTTCCAATGGAGCACCGGGCGCTAACGGGCCGTTAAAATCACCAATTGTTTGTTATGCAGTTGTTGAACCATCAGTGCTTGGTGTCCCAAATTTCCTTTGGCTATGCTCGAAACCCGATTTGTTTCTCATTGTCGAACCTCTGGGTCGGCCTTTCGAATGCTCATTAATAGGGGGTGGCAAAACATCTTCGTCCTCCGGGTGTGGCGTCACGCATCTTCTCTATAATTAGCCTCCGATAGGCCAGGTCACTGTTTCTCGCTTCCACAACCAGTTCCTCAAACACATCATCATTAGTTTTCGGCATTTGTTCAAGACTATCATAGACCAATGTCTTCCAAAAGACATGAACATCCTCAACATGGATCCTGATGATTCATTATCTATCCATGGACGTTCGTTGAAGATCAACGTGACCTCCATGGTTGGATGATGAAACTCATCGTCAAGCCATGGATAGACGATGTAGATCATTTGCCCAGCCATGGAATTCGAGCTAAAAACGAAAGTAGATGGGGAAATTAACACAAAATCAACCCTAAAGCAATATAATACGACATAAACACAAAAACAACACAAAACTACAATTAAAATCAAGCCAATTAAATGTAACTAAATAAACTCAACACGAAAATGTAAAAATCCTAACTATTTGGTTAATTAACGAAGCGATTAATTAGTTAACTTCCGAAGAATCGGGTTCCGCCATGTAAAATCGCAAGTAATTGTTTTTTTTTTTTAAATTTTTATCTATTTTTATTTTAGTTCGTTTGAGAGGGTTTGAGAGGAAAAGGGTAGAGAGGATGAGTGAGTTAATTGTGCAAGGGCAATATCGTCTTTCGTAATGAAAACGCCGTCTACAAAAATCGACCCCCTAAAATAATAGACAACTTGTACAAAAATTGCATAAAAAATAGGAAAACGGGTGGGTTAAATGTAGACAAATGGTAGAGTTTGACCCGTCTTACAATTTCAGACGGTTATTGCCGTCTGAAATAAGAATTGGTGAATAAACCAAAACATAGTATACATCTCATCAATAGGCTACTTGAAAGAAATCCATATGATCTAGTTATGCTAAATATGCTGAGAAGGCAACAGGGAACGGATAGAGAAGGCCGGAACCTGGATCCCCTTATTCATTCCTGCCTAATCGAGAAATACAATAGGACTTCCTCAATGTCGTCTATCTTTTTCATAAAAGTCTTCTGTTCCTCTTTGAAGTTATCCCTATGCCTTTAGTCTTTGAACATCGATCAACTGGTAAAGATCTCCCCGGCGTTGCTTCTCTAGTGGAAGATTAGTTCTGCATACAGGAAAAAGGGTATCAGAAACTACAGATACTGCTACCTAAATGTAGAATTTGAACAGATCGAATACATGGAGTAACAAAATATAATCGAGGTTGGTGCCATTCACCTTCTAAGCTCGATAGATGAGTAATCAATCTCGGCTATAATCATCTCTTCCCCGTGTTCTGCTTTAGCCAGGATTTCTCCAAACTGCAGAATTAAAATAAGTCAGAGAGGACATTTGAAACTCAGCTTCTAATCACATTGGCACCTTGAACTGTGTTATTCACACTGGTTTAGGAGTACACAATACAGGTACATGTCCAATTGTCCAACTCTGCGATTTTCATGAAAAATATGCATACTTGGCTTAAAATTGAGCAACTCCGCGATTTTCATGAAAAAGGGTTATTTAATGGGAATACTCTGAAGTATGAGTGGGCTGCTCAAAATACTACAAACTCTTGTTTAACTACCGATAAAACAAACTAATGCCCCCATTCACTTTTTTCACACTAGAGCGACTGGTTACCTGCTAAGCAGGTAAATAGAATTTTAACACTCCTTTAACCCCTCTTTTCTTTTCATTTCTCTGTTAAACATTTCACCCTATAATCCATTGTGTGATGCAAATACTCCATCATTAACAAACCAATAAATTCCCCCATGCTCATTGGTATTTCACCTTTAAACCACCACACTATAACCAATCACCAATCCAATAAAATTAACCACTAATTTCGTCAAAATCGCGCCACGCGCCCATCTATCATCTCCACCTACACCGGATGCGCACCACCCCTACTCCTTTGCCCAACTTGTTCCGGTGGGTCAAGGCGAAGCTCAAAATCAACCACCAATCACCCCCCCCCCCCCCCAATGCTCCTGCAAAACTCACCAAATCACCGTGCTCCTTTGTGGACATCACAGCTCATCACCAAATTCGATTTGTGCAACATTGTCCGAGATTTGATAAATGTGTAACACGCCTGTTACAAGGCTTTGCCTTTTCAATCAATAATCAATGAGGGTTTGCGTAAATAGAATTAGGGGGTTGAGAGATCTGGGATTTGATTTAAGATGGGGAAGGTTCTGGGTTAGGCTTTTCTCAACACCGACCACCACATTCGTCCAGAATCATATAGGTCGTCTACCACCTTCGCCAACCACTATCTCCCTCTGTGTCCCCTTATAAGAAGTTTGTCCGGACAAGAAGAAGAAATTAATTTGAAAGTTTATTGTTGTTGTAAATTGATGATCAAAAATTGAAAAAAAAAATGAAACAAAAATTAATCAAGGTGTGTGGAATGGAAAAGGAAGAAGATGGAAAAAAAACAGAAAAAAAAAATTGAAAAAAAGGGGTTTAAGAAGATGCATAATGGAAAACGAAGAAAGCAAGAAAGAACAAAAGAGGATGAAGACTAATAAGGGAAATGAGTGGGTCATCGTCAATTACCTGCTACAACAAGTTAAAAGTACACTAATTCTATTCAAAGTAAAGGGGTGTGTGTGTTGGTTTTATTGGTAGTTAAATAAGAATTTAGAGTATTTTGAGCAGCACACCCATAGTTCAGAGTATTCGCATTAAATAACCCCATGAAAAATATGCATACTTGGCTTAAAATTGAGGTGTCCAAATAGTCATACCCATGCCCGAGCGTCGAGTGTCGGAAACAGGTACGCAGGGAAATAAGAAGAATCGGAGTAAAATAGGCCTTGAACAATACTTTTCTTGCATTGTTTTTCACACTTATCCCATACAAGAAGAAAAAAAAAACAGAAATGTCACAAGAGACAAAAGAAGTGACTCACTGGTCCAACAAGAGTGGAGTGACCCCAAGCCACATAACCAGCACCAGCGTCACGTGCAGGTGAGCAAGTAGCTACATATAACTGCCATTGAGAGTACAAATCATAAGCTTGCATAAATAGCTAAGTACATGCGTCGATATAATAGAATGTATTCAAATAGCGAGTAAACCTTGGCTACTTTTTAAAATGATGCAGTCTCTTGTCAATGGTGTAGCTGATGAAGCCATTACGTTATCATAATACAGGCAAGCATGTGAAGAGTGGACTCCTTTAGCCTGCTTAGGTAAGAGCAAGGTTGCCTTATTCGATATGAATACATATCCCAGGGTAAGCGTAGATCTAATAAACGGGTCATTCAGGACGGACACATATTGGGTCACTTTAGGTGTACTGGCATTAAACTTTGAGTTGGGTCATATCATTTCAGGTTCGGGAACGGTATATTATTATATCATTTCAGGATGTGGATCAAATTAAGGCAAGGCAAGTCAAGGGCAGGTCGGGTCTGGTTCATTCAAGTGAGATCAGTTTTGCCTTTGTAGAGGCAGAGATGTAATGTTCAACAGAAAGTAATATTCACCTTTGTTACTTCGACTTTTCATCTTAACCCGTGCCTGACACTCAAATATGGATATGACTATGGGTCGTTAAGTAAAATAAGCCAACCCAATTCATCCCTCATCATTTCAGTCAAAGCTCTACAACTGCTACCTCCACGTTCACCACAACCTCACGAAACCCATCCCCCAACCACGAATCCCCAACTTCCACGTTTTCGAGGTACAGGAGGTGTTTTGTGGGGTTGGAGTGGTCGGCTGTGAACGTGGAGGAAGAGGAGGGCAGTGAAGGTGGTGGAGGATCGGTGGTCATTAGTGAATACTCAAGGACATGAAGGTCATTAAGGGCGGTGATGTTGATTGAGGAGATCAGTGGAGTAGGAGAATCGGAGGTCAAGAGGAAAAAGTGTGATGATGGTCACAAAAGGTGGGAGGTGATCATATGTGATAAGGGACTCAAAGGGAGGGAGGAGGTGCGACAGAGACGATGTCTATTATGTTACGGGAGGTGATAATTGAGGGTAATTTGGTAAAAGTAATAAAAAAATTACCAATAAAGGAAATAAAGAGAAGTGGGAAAAAAAAGACAATTTGCCAAAAAGGGAGAGTGGGAAAAAAAATAGGGAATGGGAGGCAGTATTATATTTACTTCCTATATGTTATTTTTATGAATTAAAGAAATTTTTTAAATATATGAGAAAATTTGAATAAAGTCGATCTCCATCTGAGCTTCCAAAATGTAGATCACATGCTTTAACTTTTTGGGATTGATGAATTTCAATCGAGACGATCTTAAGCACGGATAAGCTCATATACACCTCTAGCCCTCTGGGTATGATGTACAACCATCTTGAGCCAACACAATCAGGGGGTGTTTGGTTGGGGGAGTTGGAATGGAATGGAATGGATTTGATCCATTCCAGTGTTTGGTTGGGGCATTTTGGAATGGAGTAAGAATCCTAATAGATTCTGGATTCTAAATCCATTCCAACCCCCTCTAATCTCATACCCAACCTTTACCCCAAGATTCAAACTCCATTCCATAATATTGGACATTCCATTCTATTCCAAGGTCCAACCAAACAATTTAAAACAAGTATGGGATTTAGAATCCATTCCTTAGTGGTATAACATTCCATTCTATTTGAACCAAACACCCCCTCAATAATTTTCACAAAAAGGGTCAGATAGTGTTGGACACTTTCACAAAGTCCGAGTAAGATGGCTCTCTACTAGTGTCAATTCATGCTGGATATGACAGCATGGCAGGTATTAAGCCCTTAAAGGCTTAAGGGTGATATTCCACTTAATCCAACACCCACTCCAATGGAACTATACAGAAAAGGATGAAAATATGTAACCCATCACATGGTCATATCGTCCACATGAAAATTTATGCCAAGACTCCCACAAGCAAGTATCAGCTTTATACATTTAAAATCCAGGCCTCTTACCTGATTATCTACAGCCCTGCAAAAAGAAAAGGCTAACATTCTATTCCATTTGAACCAAACACCCCCTCAATAATTTTCACAAAAAGGGTCAGATAGTGTTGGACACTTTCACAAAGTCCGAGTAAGATAGCTCTCTACTAGTGTCAATTCATGCTGGATATGACAGCATGGCAGGTATTAAGCCCTTAAAGGCATAAGGGTGATATTCCACTTAATCCAACACCCACTCCAATGGAACTATACAGAAAAGGATGAAAATATGTAACCCATCACATGGTCATATCGTCCACATGAAAATTTATGCCAAGACTCCCACGAGTAAGTATCACCTTTATACATTTAAAATCCAGGCCTCTTACCTGATTATCTACAGCCCTGCAAAAAGAAAAGGCAGAAAATAATTTCTCAATTAGAAAACCACTGAAGAAACACGAGGAAGAGTTAAATCAACGAGACACTGAAGTACTGAACCAATAAGCATGCAACGTTGATAAAGCACAAATGGTAAGGAGCGAACAGATGTAACTAACTCAATGCCGTTCATAATGTCCTCATTTGAATTTGATGGTCAAACGACATTGACTTTGAACAACATTTTCTTGCAACATCAATAGTTACCACCTTTTGAAATGATACTCTGAAGGTAGTTGTTTTGATATAAACGTGACAAATTTTTGATGTATGCACATTTTTTTTTAAAAATGGTCAAAGTTGGCATCAGTACACCAACACTAAATTTGGATAAAGGTAGTAGTAATCTACAAGAATGAACATTACTTATAACGTAACATTAATGGAAGACTTGAACAAACCAAAAGTCTGTCATGTAAGTCTTACAGAACATCAAAATTTCTCATCCATCCAACCCAATTACAAACACAGAATACAGTACCTAATCTAGTTTTCTACTCCCTCTAAGTCTGAGTTCAGTTCCCTTTTCTTATGTGCATAAACAATATGATAGAGGTAAACATACAACAAATTTACTCTTTTCTTCCTTCCTTTTAACTCATCAAAAAAAAGAAAAAAAAAAGGCAAACAATCATCATGCCAATTCACCATCTCTGTTCATTATCTCCTCCCCCATTGCCACTAACTAGAAAGAGCACTGCGCCACCAATACCCATTTAACCACCACACCATCATATCTAAGACTCAAAACACTTTACACCAATCATCTTTTTATGCTACCATTTTATATCTTTGTTTCGATACCGGCTGTCATGGACTAATCTTGCTAAATGCGGCTGTGGCCATTCCAGCCCATATGGCCTCAAATGTGGTGTCTTTTAAACAGTCGTGTTTTTGGTTTCGGGTTTTTGGTGTCGTGCCCTTGCCTTATACCATGGCACAGTAACCAAATATCATTCAGAAATAAGCCGTATGGAAAGAATGACATGCACAAGGAATAACATATATAATTCACAAACCTTGCCCTTTGAAGCAGTTCCCAGTGCAGTGGCCCGGTAGTCATGTTAAATGCCCCAGGATAACACAATAGGTGAGCACCTGATGCAGAATAACCAGCATATGAATATGTCGCCTTAAAATTTTCACAAATGAAACAACGATCTTAACCATAAAAATACCATACGATACCAGTTAAAATTTAAACATCATCTCTTAGTAATACAACAGGAAAGCTAGAATTAAAAAAAAAAATCAAAGGAGAACTGAGTATGTAGATACCTCTTGCAGAGTATAACATGGCCAATTCCTGAAAGCGAATGTCATAACAGATGCCAATACCAATACGCCCCACTTCTGCAAAAGCATATTAAACATTATCAATATATCAATCAACGCAAATCAACAAGTTACAAATTCTACAGACAAGGTTGCTTGCACCATAGAAGTCACCCAAGAATCAAGATACAACAGTTTCAACAATCTAGATATTCGGCTGAGTGTTCGGATTTACCAAGAATCCAGAAAATTGTACGCAAGTACATTTCAGATAAGCTGAAGACATTAGACGTATATCATCAAGAAAAAAAAAAAAAAAAAAAGTGATTTCATGCTGATGTTTTACCAACAGTCCAACACCCCTCAGTGGCGGACTGTAAACCAAGTGGACCGGGGCCAGGCCCCCTGGGTATTGGCCAATAATTTACAGTGGTGCTGTAATATAGGAGATGACCGATTGGCCCCCAGACACAACAAAATACATAACAATGGTAGTAAGAGACGGACAAATAAAGCCCCTAAATTTAGGAACACTCTCCATGTTAAATATCCGAAGTGATTTTGTGCGCACTTTGTCTATTGGTCATTTAGCCTAATCAAGGAGAGTAGGAGTGTTGAAACTTGAAACGTAGGATTTTTCCTACTTCTTAGGCAATTATATATAATATAAATATATAAATAATAGGATAATAGCTGCCAAATGCCAGTACCTTGATCTCCTCTCATCCTCCACACACATTTTTTTGGAACAAAAATATACTCCTACCCTTCCACATAATTCATAACATTCAGAAGTGGCACAACTCTTAAGGAATACTAATATAATAATCACTACACTCTTAGGTGGGGTAACAACTAAAGAAGATTTTTTTATTACATTAAAGCCGAACCACACAACATATTACAAAAGAAAATAAGTGAAATGGGGAGAACATAGAGGAATTTCCCTAAATGGAACGTGAGAAAACAATGTGGAATGGAGGGAGTATCAGTTAATTATTTACCATCCCCACTAACAAAAGGAGTTTTTCAGGGAGCATCGCAAGAGCACTCCAAGTTTTAAATCGCGGTATCGGCCGCGGTCGCGGTCGCGGTAACGGAGTCCCGAAATCGTCTGCGACTCCGCCGTCGCGCTCCAAATCGCGGTTATTACGATGATATTTATTGTACAAGCTTTTGTAGATATTTCATCATCTATTGACTATTTCATATAAAGTTAAGATTAATTCTATTTAGGATAATTAATTTCACCAATGCTATACAATTTCAAAGAGCTTTTCATTAAAAAACTTGGCCGGTACAAGTTATAACTTGTTCATATCGGGTTCATCACGGGAAGTATCGGGCTAAGTCGGCCGATACACGCTATAAATCGGTCGTCTCGGCCTTAATTTTTAATTTGCCTGATACATCTCGGGGTATCTCGTATCGGCCGCCTCCGATACCGATACGTCTCGGACTCTCGGCCGAGATTTTAAACTATGACTCCAATAGCTAATCAACAATAAATTTTGCTCATAGGTTACTTAACAAGTGAGTTGTTTCATTTCTGAAGCTACATTACAGATTTGTGGACAACAGTTTCATTATAATAATAAAATTACTCTTTTTCATAATAATATTCTTATTTTAGAAATTTAACTTGGCTTGAAAAAATGAATCTTCAAAATTAGAATCTTATTGTGAGAGATGAAGGAAGTATAGTTCATGGCAATGTCTTCTTTTATTAGAATCTTATTTCTTATTAAGGATAAATTCCCATAATAATCCCAGGTTTCATATGCCTTCTTTTATTAATCCCAAGATCAAGCTTTCCCATTTTAATCACTTGTTCCGTTTTCGCACCTACCTCCTTTAAAGGGTGTGGAAACCAAATAAGTGAGGTAGGTGTGAAAACCAAATAACTGATGTCATCTTGGGATTAAAATGGGAAGATTGAATTTGGGATTAATAAACGAAGAAACATGAAATTTAGGATTATTATGGGCGATGTTTCCTAAATTTAATTGAGTTTTTAAGTAAAAGTTTGTATCGAGGTTTATATTTTGTGGCATATACGGAGTAGAATAATAATTACTATTATATTGAAAAACTCAATGCAATTAGACATGTATTACATTAAATTTTAGCCTTAAGTAAGCAAATAATTTTTCAAGTTTTTTTGTCTTTTGAGAAAAATAAAAAAAGAACCAAGAGTCCAAGACACTTTGCCACAATACTATTGTACTGGCCTAGTGGGTGAAGATAGCATGTACTAATAAAAAAACGAAACTAAAAAAGGACAATGGTATCTAAGAAAAATAAAATGAGTATTTCTCACAGGTGTTTTAGTTATTTATTTTTAAGTAGGAAATTTAAATATCGAGAAGCTAAGAGTCAATTCTCGTCATCTCAAGAATAGCCGAGTGTTAATTGAAGTTTAAAATCATAGATTTATAACTTTAGTGAGAATGATTTAATTGTTTTTTTTTTTTTTTCTGAGAGAGAAATTGAGAAGTACTTTGTTATACATACTCCGCGTCTCTTTAGAAATCTTTCAAGATCCATCCCTCACCGTGAAGTCTCCCCATTATAATTATGCTAGTGCCTTCATATATGACCCCACAATAAGGGAAGGGAGAGTTACACAAAGTCGGAAAGTGAGTGTGAGACGACCGACCACTAAACACTACCACAACAAAACTGACCTCAGTATAAGGTAAGGGGGTCAAATGCACACAACTTTTTCTGGTGTTGAAAAAGATGGATTTTGGGAAGCAAAATATACATTGAGAATTGGGTGAACGGACTGTTGCTTCACAATAAGATAAGTACACACATTTAAGTGAGTCATTTGGCAAAATTCAAGGCAAAGAATACTACCAATGAGTACTATAAACCAAAAATTTATTTTGTCCTCCTTCATGCAAAAAGAAAATCTCACAGCAAGGATTTGTTCGACAACAAACCTGTGTCAACAACTGTAGGAGTCTCCCCAGCTGTAAGGGTTTGCGATTCCTTAAAAGTTATCTTTCCTGGAATATCAATATCAAATAGGTGTATCTGCAGCCAGGAAAGTAACAGGTTCAAGCTCCAGCACTAAAAAATAAAACCGCTTTTAACAAATTAACAGAACTAAAACCAGGGCAAGCATCCAATTTTACCTTCCTGTGTTTAGCAAGTAACCTTCCTTCAGAGTCAAAGACACAACATGTATTATACAAGCGGTCCCCAGAGCGTTCAGGGATGGAGCCCCCAACTATTGTTATCTTCAAGGCACCAGCGACTTCAGAGAGCATAGCTGTTGAAGGAGACGCGTCCCCACCAGCATCAATATCTTCAGCATAAACTGGGAAACTATCATTTGAATATGGACTGTTCCATATTTCCTGAAACGACAAAAAAATGCGTCAAACACAACGCTGGATCTTTCTTGATTAATAACTTATGATATGATTACTGCCCCAGTCCATTAACCATTAAAACCTTTGATGGAATCTTCATGTATTAAAGTATCTCGAGTTTGTTAGAATTACTTTTTAATGATCGAAGAAGAAAAGCTAAAATGAAAAAGGACTGCAATTGGGGTCTATGATGAATGTGTTCATGTCAACCTTTCAATCACCAAGTCTTAACAATGTTTTTACATGAGAGAGAGTAGAGCTGCAGTTCCTTTATAGCTCGAAGATAAAATCAACTGAATTTTTCTTGATTGAACTCAATGCAACTTCAACTCCTTAAAAGATTAACATAGATTCTCATATGAGAGTATGAGACAGCCTCATGATAAGATTAACAGGATTGACCTTTGTTATGGGTTGATGGATGTATGCTGTATAGGTCGTGATGTTAGTTAAATCTGAGTTATTTGACCTTATATTATATTGATATGAGAGTGTCCCACATAACATAAATGTACTCGAACAAGAAAAAAATTAATAATAATGACATTTTTCACTTGACTTACAGGCAAAAGAACAAGTTTTGCACCCTTTTGGGCGGCATCCTCAATAGCCTTTCTCGCATGATCAATGTTCCTCATTTTGTCTGCTGTCACCAAAAGCTGGCAAAGCGCAATCTTAAACTGGCCAACAAAAATAACAAGCGACAAAGAAAACCTCTAAGTACCATGACTTACAAGTTTGTGATAGGCATAACAAAAAGTCAACTAATCAAAGAAGGCCTTTATAGAATTCTCAATGCAGTTAACTAAACTGTACACTACAACAAACTAACTCATTTATTTTATTTTAATTGGACCACAAACTCGACACGACCTATTTACCAGCTCTAGATATGTGTTTTGACGTAAGAGTAGGAGGTAAGGGAATGGGAAAGGAATCGAGACATTTTCCTACCAAATCTTTAAGTATGTTAGAGAGAATTTAATTCGAATTGCATGAGACATTTCTTCTAATCAAATAAATGGCAAATTACAACAACAACAACATCAGAGCCTTAATCCCAAAATGATTTGGGGTCGGCTGACATGAATCATCCTTTAGAACCGTCCATGGGTGAACGCACGCCTCAAAATGCGAATAGAAAACGGAAAATGAAGAACAAAAAGGGAGAATGAAAATGTAATGGAAAGTCAAGGTAAACTTAGAGGTTTTAAAATCGAATTCCGGATTTCTTTTATACAAACTTAAAAGTTAAATCGAGAGAAAAGATTAAAACGATTTTGAAAACCGAAATAGAATTAAGGATCCAGAATGCCTTAAAAGTAAACAAAGTAAAATATATAAGAAAGTGGTTGGTAAAAAAGCGTAATAAAGGAGAGAAGAACAAATAATTTACTTTCTTTAAATTAAATAAAAACACTAAATACGTCAAAAAACATCAAATACTAAAAATCCACATGTATCCTTTCCCTCCATTGTGCCCTCTCCGTCACCATACTCTCCTCAAGCCCCAGAAATCTCATATCGTGCTCTATCACTCTCAACCATGTCTGTCTCGATCTTCCTCTACCTCTAGGGACCTTTTCTGTTCTCCAAGTCTCCAGCCTCCTAACTCCTAACTCCTATCTCCAAGTCTCCAGCCTCCAGCCTCCAGCCTCCTAACTCCTAACTCCTAACTGGTGCATCCATAGGTCTCCTTCTCACATGGCCAAACCATCTTAGTCGGTTTTCCATCATCTTGTCCTCTATTGGCGCCGCTTTTACCTTTTCCCTAATCACCTCATTCCTTAATCGATCTTTCCTTGTATGCCCGCACATCCACCTCAACATACGCATCTCCGCCACGCTCATCTTTTGGATGTGACAATGTTTCACGGTCGAACACTCGGTCCAACACTCGGAACCGTAAAGTAAGGCATGCCTAATTGCCATTCGATAAAATTTTCCCTTTAATCTTTGGGGCATATCTTTATCGCATAAAAACCCTGAAGCACTCTTCCATTTCAACCATCCCGCTTTAATTCTGTGAGCCACATCTCCGTCTAACTCCCCATCTTTTTGAATAATAGATCCTAGATATCTCAAGAAATATGACCCCTCAACAACATTACCATCGAAAAGAATACTCCCCGCCTTTGTCAGTCTCAACCCCGCCCCTTTAGCGAACTGACACCTCAAATACTCAGTCTTACTCCTGCTCAATCTAAACCCACGAGTCTCTAAAGTCTGCCTCCACAATACCAACTTTCTCTCCACCCCCTCTTTCGTCTCATCAATCAACACAATATCATCAGCAAACATCATACACCAAGGGATGTCGTCCTGAATCCCTTGTCAACTCATCCATAACTATAGCAAAGAGAAAAGGACTAAGTGCGGAACCTTGATGCACCCCGATGGTAATGGGAAATTCTTCCGTTCTCCCAACATTAGTGCAAACACTTGCACTAACCCCCTCATACATGTCCTTTATGAGGTCAATATATTTTCGAGACACACCATTTCTCGCCAAAGCCCACCAAAGTACTTCTCTTGGTACCCTATCATATACCTTTTCCAAGTCAATAAAAACCATATGCAAGTCCTTCTTCTTGTCCCGATGGTGTTCCATCAATTGTCTCATGATAAAAATCGCATCCATAGTCGATCTCCCGGGCATAAATCCAAATTGGTTATCCGAGATGTCTACACATCTCCTAAGCCTTTGCTCGATTATCCGCTCCCATAACTTCATTGTATAACTCATAAGTTTAATTCCCTGATAATTGGAACACTCTTGAACATCACCTTTGTTCTTGTACAAAGGGACAAGAGTGCTTCTTCTCCAAGCTCATGGCATCTTGTTGCTCCTCCAAATCTTGTTGAAGAGCATGGTTACCCATTCGATCCCTTTCTCCCCGAAGCACCTCCAAACTTCTATGGGAATACCATCCGGTCCCTCTGCTTTCTTTGACCCCATCTTCCTTAACGCCTTTCTAACTTCACTCTTTTGTATTCTACGCACAAATTCCCGATTAACCATGCTTGGTGTTACCTCTACATCCCCAAAACCTTGTTCCTGATGTCCATTGAAAAAAGTATCAAAGTAAGAACTCCATCTAGCCTTTATTTCGTTATCCTGAACTAGAACCTTGTCATCCATATCTTTCACACACCTAACTCTCCCAATATCTCTCGTCTTTCGGTCTCTTATGCGAGCCAGTTTATAGATATCCTTCTCTCCTTCTCTCGTGTCCAACCTGGCATACACTTCTTGATTAACTTTTGTCCTCGCATCCCGTACGACCTTTTTAGCGGCTCGTCTAGCCTCCTTATACTTTTCAAAGTTCTCATCACTCATGCATTTCCCCAAAACCTTATAGCATTCACGTTTTGTCTTTATCGCTTGTCTCACCTCATCGTTCCACCAAGATGTGTCCTTACTTGATGGTCTATTCCCTTTAGATTCCCCTAACACCTCCCTCGCCAAATCCTTTACAACATGCTCCAATTTATTCCACGTTGCATCAATATCTTTCTCCTTGCAGTCCGACCAAATATCGCTACTTCCAACCTTATCCAAAAACGCTTGTTGGTTTTCCCCTTGTAGCTTCCCCCACTTGATTCGTGCCTCACCGATTATCTTTCTCTTCCACAGGTTTCTCTTACCCCGAAAATCAAGCACCACTAATCTATGTTGTGTTGCGGCACTTACATCGTGACTAATTATCCCATGCAATCATTAGACATATAATCATTCAACATGATTAATTAAACACACCCAACGTGACTAATCATCCCCTTACTCTTTCTCTACCCTCCATAGTCCATCCAAACACAGGGAATAGTATACCACTTCATACAATCATTCGACATATAATCATTCAACATGATTAATTAAACACCGCCAACGTGACTAATTATCCCATGCAATTCAAAATGGCACTCCCATTCGACTTTGGTAGTCAACTTTCGCAATTATTTTCTCACCATATACAATAGTTAGAACATTTTAAAACCAAAATATTAATCTCGTCTTACTCTTTTTGTTTACCCTACTCACTCATTTGTTCACCTTTGATTGAGACAGCGGGGTATGAAAATAGTTGTTTCCATCAATCAGATGCGACAAATTTAATAATATAAATACACAAATTTACGGAGAAATCAATTATCAAAGTTGACAATCAAAATAAATAATGGACAATAATTACCAAATAAAAAAGAAACCCAATTCAGATAATTAATAACCAAAACCCGAAAATCAGAAAAGCAAAAGAAGATACCTTGGTGATGGGAGGAGTAGGCAATTGAATTACAGGAGGAACCCTAGCTTTTTCAGGATTAAAAGAAGAAGCCATTGTTGATGATCGCTTAAGGGAGGTGAAAAGCTTGGATTTATTAAAATGGGTTTTCCAGAAATGATTGTAACAGATGAATCTGTGAGAAGATTGAGAAAGTTTGGATGATGAAGAATGATGAAGAAATAAAGAGGGGGAAATTGAGGAGTATGAGTAGAGATTCCTTGAGTTGAAAAGTGATTTCCCAGTGACGTTCATTTCATTTGGTAATTAATCAATTTTGATTTGGATAGTGCCAATTTCGCAATCATAGAAGATTTTAAGTTATCCAAATTCCAATGCCACCTACAACTAGACTCGCTAAAATTAGGGGCTGCTCAAGAATAAACAATACGTTTTTACTTTTTATTATACGCATTATTGCATTAGTACTAGTTTTAAATCCGTGCAAATTGCACGTTTTTTTTTTCAAATTTTGTTATTAAAAAAAATGTAAAAAATAATGATCATACTATTGTATTATAAACTAGTATTGGTGTCCGGCTTTGCCCGGGCTATCTCTACTTACCATTAAACTTTTTTTTCATTAAATAAAATTACTTAAAGTTGCATAACTCATAAATTTATCATTAATATATTTTTCTATGAGTGGTTCATTCAATGGTCAGAGTGAGGGGAGGTTCTAGCAATCCAGTAAACAAAAGTGCTCATATCCTAAAATTACGACGAAAGAAATTTTGAGACTAATTCACAACTCCCGCTGTTAATATTTTACTTTTATTACTGAAACAATAGTAATAACATTTCACTACTTGCCCGTAATCATTGTTACTTTTTACTACTCCCGCCGTAATTATTGTTACTATCACTACTGCCGCATTAATATTGATAATTTCACTACTCCCGCCGTAATTGTGACACCCCGCGATAAAGCGGAAAACATAACTAATAAATTAAAGCGGAAATTTGTGATATTTTAAAAACTTTTTGGTTATTAGTTAAAGATTAACACGCGGGTGCCAAAATGAAATGAAACAAACACAATAATAGACGAAATTAGGTTATTACAACCCAAGTCTAGAAGGCGGGGAAAAGATATCCCACGAATAAACATATAAAGGGTTTCTAAACTAGAAACTAAGGTCCAAGGGTTTAGTTCTCGCTAGCCCACACGTCTTCCCCACGTAAGCATCTTCACAACATGTCATTCATGTAAACATGAACGCCACAGTCAGTGGGGAGTAACTCAAGGTTCTCCCAGCCACAATATGTCGAAACGAACATAACAAAGAACGTAAACAAACAATCATATTAGATAAGACATGAGTGAATCGAATCATAACTAAACATGAGATTATACGTATTTAAACCAACAAGAGTAAAAGAAAAGATGGAATAAACAAGTAAGGCATAAGCAACAATAAATAAATGGAAGAGAAGGACAAGGAAACCGACACGGCCACTTAGCCACGAGCACGTATTTCAAGGAGATATGACCAAAGTAACCATCCAAATAATGCAAGACATTTATCACTCTTAGACTATAATTTCCCCTGGTAGGACTACGATAATAATACGATCCTAGTCTATATCTGCAGATTCTCGGGTGTACACCCCGATTCGACGTGCGCCAGAACAGCACGTACCCAAGACTCGACTACTAAGGAGACCGAGTACCCCAAATCGCCAGAACAGCACGAAAGTGGCGGAAAGACTAAGATAAGACTCACTTGCCAGAACAGCAAGTGGCCAAAAGCCGTACTTGCCAGAACAGCACAAGTAGGCCAAAACCGTACTTGCCAGAACAGCATAAGTAGGTCAAATCCGTACTTGCCAGAACAGCACAAGTAGGTCAAACCCGTGCTTGCCAGAACAACACAAGCAGGGCAAAAAGTATGTCAAGCACATACGATGGTAATACGGCATTTCTACAAGAATACGACTCTTACAAGTAATTATTTATAATACCCTTTTCATGCACATGTGACGGGATTATTAATGTCACATTCATACTTATGGTTTGCATCTCACCATGAGTACGGATGGGAACATCAATCCCAACGATCATATCGCAACTATAGGGCTTATAGCTCACCCCTAGTATCCGATAGGACCAAGACTCTCACAACCGAACAATACCAGACATTATTAAGAACACGACTCACCACAAGTAACCATTTATAAATAAATATTTCATGAATGTATTATAGTGAATCCAACCAAATAAGACATGACATGTCCAATACATAGAACATACGAGACCCAACAAATAAACCATGTGAAGCCCAACAAAAGTGACATAACAAGCCCAAACCAATGAATATGTTAAACCCGACATAAGAAGCATGTGAAAACCAAATAGTCCAACACAACAAGTCCAACAAAAGAATCAAGGTGAGCCCAACAAACAAAACCAAATGAGCCCAATTGAATAAATATATAAAAGAAAGGTAGTTAATGAATTACGTTATATAAAATACGAGACGGATATCTAATCATATTTTAAATAAACCAAACTAGCGCTAAACAATTTATACACATGACTCATGAGTTATTTGACACGAGATTATCGAGTATAAGCGAAATGGAATTTAATTATTTCAAATAACCCAAACTTTGCGTCAAGGGACCCTTATTAAACACGACCCAACACCACAATATTTGTAGACATAAGACGGGATTATGAGCATGCTTAAGACGGATATATGTATATATAATTCATTCATATGCTCATTTCCCATACTACCTATTCAACCTTTACTACCCTATATCCCGTCCCAAATCAGACTCAAAATAGACCCAAGACAGGCCGCCCTTACAACCCAACTCAGCCAAAAGAATCACTTGCAACTAGTCACCCACGACATCCCAAACAGAGACCAAAACCGCTCCATTACCGCCTCAAACCCCCCCACTCAACAGCCACCAATACTCCACCTAATTGACCACCCAATCCCAGCCACTATAACCAGTCAAGCCCTCCATCACCACCAAATTCCACAGAAACAGACCGTAGACAGGCCCCCGAAAACGGCTCAACAAAACCATTTTTCACGGTTTTAAGTTTATTTGTGACCGTCTTAAGACGAATTTTAAGCAAGGGAAAGATAGTATTCATCCAAACAAATTAGCCAACATGGTTACCCACTTCACCAAGAATACAAAGGTACCAACTTTTCTCAAAAAGGATAAGTAAAACTCGAATGAAACCGTCTCAAAACTGCACCACATTCACGACCCAGGCAGAGAACGCAACTCCCATATTACTCCTCTTTAACGCATAAAAACAGCCATTTCCAACATCAATGCGAGACGGAAATTACCATACAAAGAGAAAAAAGATGTAAAGGACCAAGCTTTAACCGAAAAAGAACATATAAAACGATACAAGAGACGGAAAATTCGACATTTGTCGAGTAACCTATCACCGTTACCTTAACTCTTCGAATTCCCGAGTAAAAACGTCCATAACACGAGCCTATCTTCAGTCTTCAACTAAAAAGGAGGAAAAACGAGTAACATGGGTCACAAAACCGAGTTTGTAATAAGATGCCCATTTCGAAAATAAGTCAAAACATAAGCTTTCTTACCTTAAAAGAATGAGGAAGGAAAGAGGAAGCTAATGGTGTAAAAATAATGGAATTTGGTTGAGAAATGGAGGAGAGATCGGGTTTTGAAGGTCGACGGAAATGGTTGTACGGGTTGCGTTGTCCATTGTTGCTGCTATTTTGAAATGAAGAAGAAGAAGAAACAAGAAAAGAGGGAATGCAGGGGGAGGTAGGGACGCTGCTACAAAACAACAACAATAATAATATTTAATAATAATAATAATATAATATAATAGTAGAAATAATAATAATATATAAATATATATAAAAGTAGAGTGTGGGGTGGATATGGGTCTGTGTGTCGATTTTTGGTTGGTCCGAGTTTAGTCGAGATTCTCAATTGAAATGTGACGGTCTATAGCTAGACGGAATAAATGTCTCGAGTTTATCTTAACTTGAGACAGAGACTAATATTATTACTGTCACTATTATTATTGTCCGACTAAAAATATGTATACATAAATTCTTATATAAATTATGCCTCAAAAATATAATTTAATAAGACGTATTTTTATAAAAAGGAGCTTTTATATACTACGTTCATAAAAATCGTGTTTGACATAAAATTAATTAAATTGAATAATTCAAAAATATTTAATAAAGTAATTCAAACGGTTTAATAAATTTTAAATGTCAAAAAGGGAAATTCGCGGGTGTTACAATCACCCCACCTTTTAAAAAGTTTCGTCCTCGAAACTTGAAAGTAGAAATGAAAGGTTATATAAAATAAAACTAGAATTTCGGAATCGGTAACCAAAACATTAAAAGGTTACTTGTAAAAATTAGAATTCTTTCAAAAGTTTCAATAACATTTTTTTGACAAAACCAGGTCGGAAGGTAAATCATTTGTATAAATCCAAATCAAAACACTTTCAAAACATTAACGGAAAGTTTTCAAAAGTGTAGGTCTCATTCATGGAATGAAATTGTTCTTGTCGTGCACACAAGAACGCTAACTTTCCAAGTCAAAGACAGATTTAAAACAAAATCAATTCGCCGACAAGCGTAGAACAAGTTATCAAACGTCTCCAATAACGAGTTCTAACATCCGGTCAACGTCAAAATCAAAAGAAAATGGTAATTCACTCAAATTTTCTTTTGCAAAAGTCAAAATGGAGGTAAGGGTTTCACTTTTAAACTAAAAAGGGAGTCAAATTCTTGAAAATATAACATTAAACTTTCACCAAGAAATCATAAACAGATCAAAGTTAACCGAAATTGGATAAAATTTTAAGAAATTTCGGGTTTAGAAATTAAAATCATGATAATTAAATTTATATTCCAAGAACAAATAGGGAATTGAATCAAATTTTCATTTTCAATTTTTTTTTTTTAAAAAAAAAATAGGTAAGGTTTGTAAGAGTAACATAAACTTTTAACAAGGGATCAAAATTGGTAGCTTGAAAGTTTAGAATTTGAACAAAAGAAAAGTAACTTAGATATCATAGATACAAGTATGCTAAAAGGACTCAAACTTAACTAATCAAAAGAGTTACGATGAATTTCATAGAGTAAGAATTGGAGTCAATTCATCAAGGATGTCGAAGATAGAGTTTCACAGATTACGAGTATCAAACTTAAAGGAGGAGCAAGATTAAGCGAGGAAAGCGAGGTACGAACGGTAACACTCATGGTCAAGGAAGAAGGGGTTTAAACAAGAAGGAAACGCCAAGTACTCGAATCCCAAATAACAACATCAGCCTTAACGGTTCCGAAAACTTCCCAGCAACAAAACTTATGACCAAAACATCCCAAGGATTTCCTCAAAACGCTTACGTTACTTCATCCTAATCTATTCCCTCAAGACAAAGCACTCCACTATAAGTGTAATCTCATCACTCTAAATCCTCAAATATCCACAAACAACTTCCACAAGATTCAAGTCAAAGTTCCCAACAAAGCCATACTCATATCCAACTAGTGTCAACCATACCATTATCCTTTCTAGTTGCTAAAACAAGCGCTAGGACTTTCCAACAATGTAGTTTAGTCTCACTCTCATAACGTACCTCAAATAGTAATCAAGATCACTCACTTAGACCAACTAATAATCCTACAATTAGCATTTCTCATATGGTAACGCATACATTATCAAACTCTCATGTCCAAAGCGATTATGGAAGCCAATCAAAAACTCGACTTACTTAATCAATCCTATATCCTCAAATCCACCATTCAATTTAATCCATTTTATGTCAAGTACTAAGCACTAGTATCCTAAACATAAACAACAAAGGCAAGTTCTATAACCTTAGTAACCAATGCAACTAAAACTTGACACACAGAATCCACCAATCAAATATACTCACTTATCAAGGATCTAGGTATAAGAACCATCAAGTATGTCTCATCACCCTACCTAAGTCTTTCCAACATCAAATCCTCTCAAAACCGGGATTAAGGGTCAAAACACAAACAATCTCCTCAAAAGTCCAATTTTCCAACCAAGGTCAACATTCCTCATAAGAAAGAGTACCATCAAAAGGCGTTAAGGGAGGATAAGCAAGGAACAAAGGACAAGTTAGGAGTTTAAGAGTAACTTTCAAAGTAAAACAGAAGAGAGTTTAGAAGGAGGATAAGCACCAAGAGATAAAGAATAAGGCAAGATACACAAGAATGAGAAACATCTTCAAGGAAGTAGAAGAGTTCTTCAAAGTTGGACAAATCTTCAATTTCCGGCAATAGGCACCAAATCTTGATCACCACATTGGTAAGTTTACAGTCATTGATCCACGAGCATAACAATTATTAAATGACAATCAGTAAACATGTTAGAACCTAACAAAGAGCAAACACACTACAGACTACCACCTCAGGTCCTTAAGTCTACCCATCTCTCATTCATTATTCAAGGTCAAGTTCAATTTAAATTTGGGGTACACGTGTGTGCGTCGGGAGCAACATAGGCTCTGATACCAACTGTGACACCCCGCGATAAAGCGGAAAACATAACTAATAAATTAAAGCGGAAATTTGTGATATTTTAAAAACTTTTTGGTTATTAGTTAAAGATTAACATGCGGGTGCCAAAATGAAATGAAACAAACACTTAGGTTATTACAACCCAAGTCTAGAAGGCGGGGAAAAGATATCCCACGAATAAACATATAAAGGGTTTCTAAACTAGAAACTAAGGTCCAAGGGTTTAGTTCTCGCTAGCCCACACGTCTTCCCCACGTAAGCATCGTCACAACCTGTCATTCATGTAAATATGAACGCCACAGTCAGTGGGGAGTAACTCGAGGTTCTCCCAGCCACAATATGTCGAAACGAACATAACAAAGAACGTAAACAAACAATCATATTAGAGAAGACATGAGTGAATCGAATCATAACTAAACATGGGATTATACGTATTTAAACCAACAAGAGTAAAAGAAAAGATGGAATAAACAAGTAAGGCATAAGCAACAATAAATAAATGGAAGAGAAGGACAAGGAAACCGACACGGCCACTTAGCCACGAGCACGTATTTCAAGGAGAAATGACCAAAGTAACCATCCAAATAATGCAAGACATTTATCACTCTTAGACTATAATTTCCCCGGGTAGGACAACGATAATAATATGGTCCTAATCTAAATCTGCAGATTCTCGGGTGCACATCCCGATTCGACGTGCGCCAGCACAGCACGCACCCAAGACTCGACTACTAAGGAGACCGAGTACCCCAATCGCCAGAACAGCACGAAAGTGGCGGAAAGACTAAGATAAGACTCACTTGCCAGAACAGCACAAGTGGCCAAAAGCCATACTTGCCAGAACAGCACAAGTAAGCCAAAACCGTACTTGCCAGAACAGCACAAGTAGGTCAAACCCGTACTTGCCAGAACAGCACAAGTAGGTCAAACCCGTGCTTTCCAGAACAACACAAGCAGAGCAAAAAGTATGTCAAGCACATATGATGGTAATATGGCATTTCTACAAGAATACGACTCTTACAAGTAATTATTTATAATACCCTTTTCATGCACATGTGACGGGATTATTAATGTCACATTCATACTTATGGCTTGCATCTCACCATGAGTATGGATGGGAACATCAATCCCGACGATCATATCGCAACTAGAGGGCTTATAACTCACCCCTAGTATCCGATAGGACCAAGACTCTCACAACCGAACAATACCAGACATTATTAAGAACACGACTCACCACAAGTAACCATTTATAAATAAATATTTCATAAATGTATTATAGTGAATCCAACCAAATAAGACATGACATGTCCAATACATAGAACATACGAGACCTAACAAATAAACCATGTGAAGCCCAACAAAAGTGACATAACAAGCCCAAACCAATGAATATGTTAAGTCCGACATAAGAAGCATGTGAAAACCAAATAGTCCAACACAATAAGTACAACAAAAGAATCAAGGTGAGCCCAACAAAGAAAACCAAATGAGCCCAATTGAATAAATATATAAAAGAAAGGTAGTTAATGAATTACGTTATATAAATACGAGACGGATATTTAATCATATTTTAAATAAACCAAACTAGCGCTAAACAATTTATACACATGACTCATGAGCTATTTGACACGAGATTATCGAGTATAAGCGAGATGGAATTTAATTATTTCAAATAACCCAAACTTTGCGCCAAGGGACCCTTATTAAACACGACCCAACACCACAATATTTGTAGACCATAAGACGGGATTATGAGCATGCTTAAGACGGATATATGTATATATAATTCATTCATATGCTCATTTCCCATACTACCTATTCAATCTTTACTACCCTATATCCCGTCCCAAATCAGACTCAAAATAGACCCAAGACAGGCCGCCCTTACAACCCAACTCAGTCAAAAGAATCACCTGCAACTAGTCACCCACGACATCCCAAACAGAGACCAAAACCGCTCCATTAGCGCCTCAAACCCCCACTCAACAGCACCAATACTCCACCTAATTGACCACCCAATCCCAGCCACTATAACCAGCCAAGCCCTCCACCACCACCGTGTGACATCACCACCAAATTCCACAGAAACAGACCGTAGACAGGCCCCCGAAAACGGCTCAACAAAACCATTTTTCGCGGTTTTAAGTTTATTTGTGACCGTCTTAAGACGAAATTTTAAGCATGGGAAAAATAGTATTCATCCAAACAAATTAGCCAACATGGTTACCCACTTCACCAAGAATACAAAGGTACCAACTTTTCTCAAAAAGGATAAGTAAAACTCGAATGAAACCGTCTCAAAACTGCACCACATTCACGACCCAGGCAGAGAACGCAACTCCCATATTACTCCTCTTTAACGCATAAAAACAGCCATTTCCAACATCAATGCGAGACGGAAATTACCATACAAAGAGAAAAAAGATGTAAAGGACCAAGCTTTAACCGAAAAAGAACATATAAAACGATACAAGAGACGGAAAATTCGACATTTGTCGAGTAACCTATCACCGTTACCTTAACTCTTCGAATTCCCGAGTAAAAACGTCCACAACACGAGCCTATCTTCAGTCTTCAACTAAAAAGGAGGAAAAACGAGTAACATGGGTCACAAAACCGAGATTGTAATAAGACGCCCATTTCGAAAATAAGTCAAAACATAAGCTTTCTTACCTTAAAAGAATGAGGAAGGAAAGAGGAAGCTAATGGTGTAAAAATAATGGAATTTGGTTGAGAAATGGAGGAGGGATCGGGTTTTGAAGGTCGACGGAAATGGATGTACGGGTTGCGTTGTTCATTGTTGCTGCTATTTTGAAATGAAGAAGAAGAAGAAACAAGAAAAGAGGGAATGCAGGGGGAGGTAGGGACGCTGCTACAAAACAACAACAATAATAATATTTAAAAATAATAATATAATATAATAGTAGAAATAATAATAATATATAAATATATATAAAAGTAGAGTGTGGGGTGGATATGGGTCTGTGTGTCGATTTTTGGTTGGTCCGAGTTTAGTCGAGATTCTCAATTGAAATGTGACGGTCTATAGCTAGACGGAGTAAATGTCTCGAGTTTATCTTAAATTGAGACGGAGACTAATATTATTATTGTCACTATTATTATTGTCCGACTAAAAATATGTATACATAAATTCTTATATAAATTATGCCTCAAAATTATTATTTAATAAGACGTATTTTTATAAAAAGGAGCTTTTATATACTACGTTCATAAAAATCGTGTTTGACATAAAATTAATTAAATTGAATAATTCAAAAATATTTAATAAAGTAATTCAAACGGTTTAATAAATTTTAAATGTCAAAAAGGGAAATTCGCGGGTGTTACAGTTGAGGGGTAATATCCGTATAAGACCCTTTAAATTTAGGACTATAACGTAAATTTAACATGTGAAATATGGTCATAAACGAAATACAAAACAGAAACGACAAAGATAAAGAATCAACCTCGGGTCCTTTGTAGTGCGGCGTAAAGAACAGAAATCAACAGAGATTTCCTCCTAATTGTTGCACCCAAGACCATCTGAGACTATGCCCTTGTGCTAGAAATGCTTTCTAATTGACTTGCAATATTGAGAAAGCTATTGTGAGGTTTTACCGATGTGAGATCTAGGTTTCAGAGAGAAATGATCTCCAAAACCCTAGTTTTCTGTAAAAATGAAATTGTCTAGGTCAAAAGGAGAGGGAGTCTCTCCTTTTGTTTGGTTCGACCACCGGCCACCGTGGGTTTGCATGGGGAAGTGGGCTTCCACTTCCTCTTAATTTTACCTCGTGGACCGGCTCGAAAAACGCTAAATGTATATGACGCGGTTTATTATAAATCGTCATCGGTTATCGGTTATTAAAACATCAACTAATAACACGGGTTAGTCGAAGTATTAATACATGTCCGACAAAGACGATATTGTATAATTTATTCAATATACATTAATTAAATATAATCGTTTATATTTAATTTACGAATTAACTGTTTAATTCGCCTTAGCCCATTTTATTTAATCCGTATTAAATATAATATCTCAACATCACATTTTGACTAATTACTAGTCAAATAACTCGGACTAACTGGTTAGTCAAAATTGGCATCAACATGACTGTATTTTCACACTGTCACATCTCTCAAACGTATTCTATAGGTGTGACTTTTAGGGACCAGTTGATCACCGCCATCTGTATGACAATAACGTCAAACTTATCTAGCAAGCCAACCGTTATTGATAAACGTGGATCAACTGATAATAATACCAAAAGTATGCCCTTTGATCCTTTTAGAGATTTATAAGTCCTTGCACTAACTGTTAAGGACACCAACCCCAACAAGCTCCCACTTGTCCGTACAAGTGTATGTGCAATGACGTTATCCGCACTAACTGGAGGACACAAGCTCCAACAAACTCCCACTTGTCCTTACAAGTGTATGTGCGATAACCGATTCTCATATTCATTTAAATTTTTTTTTTTGGGGAAAATGTAAGCTATTCTCATTAATGAACAAAAACTCCATACAAACAGTTTTAAGGCAGAGTCCAAGAACCCTTACTCCTTAATTACTCCTAAGTACATTCATCCATGCAACTACTCTAGCATTCGTGCAGTTGATCTTACAATTCATTAATCTAGCTCTTACATCATACTGGACCTGAGCAAGCACCATTTCAGGTCTAATCATTACATGTTCAATTCTACTTTTGTTTCGTGCCATCCAAATGTGGTACATCAGGGAGGCAAGAATGACACCAATAACCTTTTTCTGAGTCAGAGTACGAAGTCTCAATGCAATCCACCAAGAGATACAGTCCATATCTGGCAGGGTAAAAGAGCACCATTGAGAGACCAGGCTACTGCAACGAGAGCTGTAATCACACTGGAAGAACAAATGCTCATGATCCTCTGAAGTTAAGTCACATAAGTAACACCTGTTCTGCTGTGCAATATTCATGTTGATCAATCTATCTTGGGTGAGCAGGCGCTGATGTGCAATAATCCAGCTGATGAAGCCGTGTTTGGGAAGCATCCAACTGTTAAGCTGCCAAGCATACCAGCCCACGTTTTCAGTGAAGGGGAGGAGCCATTTATACCCCAAACTAATGGAATAAGATGTATTCTGTGACCAAATGCAATCCTTAAGAGTGTCTTTTGTTTGACAGACTTTCCTCCATGCCCAACTAGAATTCACAGGAGGAGCATAGTCTTTCCATTGTTTGCCCTTGATATATATGGCATGAACCCATTTCACCCACAAGTGATCCTCTTTTTTCTCAATCCACCACACGTATTTGCCTAGAGCAGCACAATTCCAGAGGAGAAGATCCTTAAAACCCAGTCCCCCTTCCTTCTTAGATCTGCAAATCTTACTCCAAGCCACCAAAGCAGGCTTGCTACCAGCTTCCTTACCATGCCAAAGATAGTCCCTGCAAATGGCTTCAATATTTCGTATCACAGTTTTGGGTAAAATAAAGATTCTTGCCCAGTAACTATGGAGGGTACTGAGCACAGACTTGATAAGTACAACCCTTCCAGCATATGATAGTTGTCTAGCTCCCAGTTTTCTGATCCTATCAACCACTTTGTCCACCAAACAATTGCAGTCCATGATTGATAATCTTTTTGGGGAAACACTAACACCAAGATATCTAAAAGGCACACTACCTCTGGACATACCAGTTGCTCTCTCAACTTCTTGCACTAATCATTCGTCCACACCATTAAAGTAGAAGTTAGACTTGCCTTTATTTAACTGAAGTCCTGAAGCTTTAGAGAAGAAGTTGAAAGCATTCACCATTAATTCAATTGATGCCCTGTCTCCTTTGCAGAAGAGGATTAAATCATCTGCAAAGCAAAGATGAGAAAGCCCTAGACTCTTACAAAGTGGATGAAACCTGAACTTGGCATGTTTCTGAACCAGCATCAAAATTCTACTAAGATATTCAATACAAAGAGTAAAGAGGAGGGGGGAGAGAGGGTCCCCCTGCCTTAGACCTCTTTGCCCCTTGAAAAACCCAAAGACCTCCCCATTCAGAGCAATTGAATAAGAGGGAGTGCTTACACATTGCATGATAAGCATCACCATCTTTTCAGGGAAATCCAAAGCTCTAAGCATCTCTTCTACAAACGACCATTCAATTGAATCATATGCTTTTTGCATATCCAACTTCATAAGCATCCTGGGAGAGCAGCTTTTCCTTTTGTACAGCCTTATCAGATCCTGACAGATAAGGATGTTCCCAACAATGTCCCTACCTTTAATGAAGGCACTCTGTGAAGGACTAACAATATCAGGTAGAATAGTACTCAGACGGTTACAAATAATTTTGGAGATGCACTTGTAAATAGTGTTGCGGCAAAGCGATTGGCCCGAATCGCATCACACCGTCCGGTACATCCATCTTGGGCACCAGAGTAATGACAGTGTTATTACATTGCTTCAGCAATTTACCACTGTGAAAGACAGACTGAACGGCCAAGATAATCTCTTGCCCCACAATGTTCCAGCAGTCTTTAAAGAATTGACTGCTGAAACCATCTGGACCAGGTGCTTTTGTGCCAGGGATTGCAAACATAGCCGTCTTGACTTCCTCAGCAGAAACAGGGGCAAGCAACATCTCAGTATGTGACAGAGTAAGACACTGACTATGCTTTACCACATTCACCTTAACATGATCAACAGGTTTGGAGGTACCTAACAAAGATATGTAGTACTCCTCAAATGCAGTTTTGATATCATCATATTGATTGCACAGTTTACCCCTCATATCCTTCACCTGGTAAACCTTATTTCTAGCTCTTCTCTTCTTAATACTTGCATGAAAATAAGAAGTATTATCATCCCCCTCTTTCAACCATGCCTCTTTAGATTTTTGTCTTAAAAACTCAAGTCTGGCTTTGTGAAGGAAAGCTAGTTCCTGAGAGCAGGCCCTCTCAGCCAAACACAGAGCCTCATCTAGAGGATCATCCCTGAGCTTGGTCTGATAGTGGTGCAAAGAGAGTTCAGTGATCTTGGTGAGATTCTCAATATCACTGAATTGCTCAGCATTCAATTTCCTGAGATTCTTTTTCAGACCTTTAAGCTTAGTCACAACCTTGAACATAGGTGTACCCTGAACTTCCATCTCCCATCCACGAGTGACAATGTTTTCAAACCCCTCAGCCATAGACCACATGTTGTAGTACTTAAAGGGTGCCTTACTCTTTGCCACATTCTCCTCAAAATGTAAAACAATTTGCAGATCCGGATCCGCAAAGGTCGTATTTTACAATCGACCTGTATCTTGAGTGGTTTCCCCGACTAGAGAGTAACTCAACTGATAAAACGAATCCGTATCCGAGCATGGCCATGCATTTCGATTCTGACTCCTCGAGTGGCCCTGAGAAATATCGAGTACCCGATAAAGGCTGAATATTTCCTTCAACTCGACTCCTTCCGATCTAAGCACGTAATGAAATGACCCGAAAAAAATCTACTTGGCCCCCTGTTACGGATGACCGTGAGAAAGAAACCAAAGTCACCCAAAATCTGCCGTAGTCTCAAGAGACAGTCGATAGTCAAAAGAATCGACTCTTAGGATCACCATGGAGGTCCTATCCACGACCGGGCAGTGAATGTTATAAAACATTTAGGACTCCACGTCGATGTCACAATGGTGTCCTACGAAATATCCGTATAAATCGCCTCGTGATTGGTCACCAACCGGTTGACTTATGGCTCGTTGAACCCACCATCAACCAACGTCACAAAATAATTGCCGAGTTATCACTCATGTGGGCAATTAAGGACTAAAAATATAATGTTTGTTCAGTTCACTTTGTGGTGTTCAAAATTGTCGTACAATTCCACATGAAAAACAAAATATATAAATATCAAAACGATGATGTTGTATAGAGTACAAAAGAGAATGAATCTAATCCATAAAAGAGTACTACAACTTAGGAACACGTTTAATTCCCATGGAATTAACGTGCCCTTCATGCTTATCTTGTCGTAATGGTTTAGTGAGAGGATCTCGCTATGTTATCATCTCAGTAGCAATCTTTTCCATCACTACTTCCTTTTGCTCCACGTAATCTCGGATTAGATGAGCTTTCCGTTGTACATGTCTAGACTTGTTGCTAGACTTTGGCTCCTTAGCTTGGAAGATGGCACCACTATTGTCGCAATAGATGGTGATCGGGTCATTCGAACTAGGCACTACGGATAGTCCATGTAAGAATTGACGCATCCATATCGCTTCCTTTGTAGCTTCGTACGCGGCATAGTACTCGGACTCGGTCGTAGAATCTGTTTGAATAGCTTTGTTTGGAACTCTTCCACTGATCTGCAAGACCATTAAGAGTAAATACGAATCCAGATTGAGATTTCGAGTCATCTCGATCCGTTTGGAAGCTAGCATCTGCGTAACCGGTTGCGCATAGCTTTTGAGGGCCTCCATAAGTCAATGCCCAATCTTTAGTCCTCCGTAGGTACTTAAGAATGTTCTTGACAGCCAGCCAATGTGATTCACCTGGATGCTGTTGGAATCGACTTGTCATACTCAATGCATATGCCACGTCCGGACGTGTGCATATCATGGCATACATGATTGATCCTATAGCCGAAGCATAAGGAATCCGTGTCATGCGCTCTTTCTCTTCCGGTGTCTCTGGTGACTGAGACTTGCTCAAATGCACCCCTGGAGCCATAGGAAGAAACCCCTTTTTGGAGTTAGTCATGCTGAATCTCTCTAGGACTTTGTCTATGTAAGACTCTGATCGAGAGATAACATCCGACGTGATCTATCTCGATAGATACGGATGCCCAAAATTCTTTGTGCCTCACCCAGATCTTTCATCTGGAAATGGTTTTTCAACCATACTTTCACCGAAGTTAGGAGAGATATGTCATTCCCAATCAGGAGTATGTCATCGACATACAATATTAGGAAGACAATCTTTCTCCCACTCGACTTGATATAAAGACATGGTTCCTCGACCGATCGAGTAAATCCATTTTCTTTTATCACTTGGTCGAAGCGATGATTCCAACTCCTTGATGCTTGCTTAAGTCCATAAATGGAACGCTTAAGCTTGCACACTTTCTTAGGATGTTCTGGATCGATGAAACCTTCGGGTTGTACCATGTACAACTCTTCCTCCAAAAAGCCGTTTAAGAAGGCGGTTTTCACGTCCATTTGCCAAATTTCATAGTCATGAAAAGCGGCAATCGCTAAGATAATCCGAATGGAACGCAACATGACTACGGGTGCAAAAATCTCATCGTAGTGCAAACCTGTCACTTGGGTGAAACCTTTAGCAACTAGTCGTGCTTTGTAGATATCTTGCTGACCTTCCACAGAATGCTTTATCTTGTAAAGCCATTTGCATTGAAGGGGACGAACCTTAGCAGGTAAGTCAACAAGATCCCACACGTTGTTCTCGTACATGGAGTCCATCTCGGATTGCATGGCCTCAAGCCATAGCTTTGAGTCAGAACTAGTCATGGCACCTTTATAGGTTGCGGGTTCACTACTCGTTAAGAGTAGAACGTCATCTATGTCATGTTCCTCGACCATACCAATGTATCTGTCCGGAGGAATAGAGACTCTTCCCGACCTCCTAGGTTCCTCAGGAATATTCACCGTAGCCGGGGATTGAAGGAATTGGTTCCTCCAATGGATGCTCGGTATTTGGTTCTGGAATCTCCGACAGGTCGAAGGTTCTATCACTCTTTGCATTCTCGAGAAATTCCTTCTCTAAGAATGTCGCACTAGCCGCAACAAAAACACGTTGTTCGGTTGGCGAATAAAAGTAATGACCAAGCGTTCCTTTAGGATAACCTATAAAGTACGTCTTGACCGATCGCGGGCCGAGCTTATCCTCGTGTCTCCACTTGACATAAGCCTCGCAGCCCCAAACCCGTATAAAGGACAAGTTAGGGACCGTTCCCTTCAATAGTTCATATGGAGTCTTGTCAACAGCTTTAGACGGACTTCGGTTAAGTATTAGAGCGGCTGACATAAGAGCATAACCCCATAATGAATCAGGTAACACAGTGTGACTCATCATGGATCGAACCATATCAAGTGGTGTTCGATTTCTCCGTTCGGACACACCATTCAATTGAGGTGTTCCAGGTGGAGTTAACTGTAGGGCAATCCCACAGTTCTTTAGGTGTTGATCAAACTCGTGAGAAAGATACTCGCCACCACGATCTAAACGTAGTGTTTTAATCTTTCTACCCAATAGGTTCTGTACCCTATTCTGGTATTCTTTGAATTTCTCAAAGGATTCACTTTTGTGCTTCATTAAGTAGACATAGCCATATCTACTCAAATCGTCCGTGAAAGTGATGAAATATCTATAGCCTTCTCGTGCGGTGATTGACATAGGTCCACATACATCCGTGTGTATGAGTCCTAATAGGTCAGCAGCGCGCATTCCAACACCTTTGAAGGAAATACGAGTCATTTTACCGATGAGACATGATTCACACGTGCCAAATGATTGAAAATCAAAGGCCGAGATAGCTCCATTCTTTATGAGCTGTTTTACGCGTTTCTCATTTATGTGTCCCATTCGGCAGTGCCATAGATACGTTTGATCTTTGTCACCAACCTTTAACCTTTTATTCATTACGTGTAATATTTCGCTGGTCTGATCTAAAACATAAATTCCATTCATGGAGACTGCCTTGCCATAAATCATATTGTGTAATGAGAAAATGCAAGAATTATTCTCTATTACAAATGAAAATCCAAGTTTGTCAAGTGCAGAAACAGAAATAATGTTTTTAGAAAGACTGGGTACATAATAGCAGTTATATAAAAATAACTCAAATCCGCTAGGAAGCTGGATCACATATGTTCCCCTCGAGACGGCAGCCACTCGTGCTCCATTCCCGACACGCAGGTCCACCTCACCCTTTACGAGGGGTTCGATGTTTCGGAGCCCCTGCACATGATTACACAGATGAGAACCACAACCAGTATCTAGTACCCAAGTTCCGTAACTTGCGTGGTTAATCTCAATCATATGAATAAAAGTAGTAGAGGAAGAAAACATACCAACAGGTTTAACACGACCTGCCTTTATGTCCTCATGGTATACGGGACATGTACGTCTCCAATGCCCAGTCTTGTGGCAATGGTGACACTCCATGTTACCATCCTTGCTCTTTGTCGCGCCTGATGAGTTGCTCGACTCACCAGGACCACTCTTACCTGAACCCGACTTTTTAAACTTCGCCTTACCTACTGGTAGGTCTGCTTTAGCTTTGCCCTTACCCTTGCCTTTGTTTGACACAACGAGAACATCCTATTTCATGCTCCCACTGAACTTCATGTCCTTCTCGGTCTGTACGAGAAGGGAGTGCAGTTCATGGGGAGTTTTCTTCAAATCATTCATATAGTAATTCGCTCTAAAGAGCGCAAAACCATCGTGGAGTGCATGAAGCATGCGGTCGATCACAATGTTCTCGCTGATCTTACAATTAAAGGTCTCCAGCTTCTCGACATTCTTAATCATGCTGAGAATGTGTGGGCTAACCGGTTGGCCCTTTTTCGAGTCTCGCATCAAAGAAGCGAGTGGTATGCTCATAGGTCACGATTCTCGGTGCTTTCGAGAATTCCTTAGTGAGCGTGGTGAAAATCTTGTTTGCACCATGGGCTATGAAGCGTTTCTGCAAATTGGGTTCCATTGCAAAAATGAGTACGTTTTTAATCGCACCCGCTTCCATACGTAAATCATTAAACTTGGTGATTTCAAAGAGCTCTAGCCGTGGGACCTGGGTTTGCCGGGATGGGTTCTAATAGATATTTGAGCTTCCCGTCGGCGGCAGATTCCGCAATGCCGCCTCCCGATCCGCGAAGTTTGATCCATCATTCTTCGATCGAGTAGACTGATTCATCTGATTCATGAAGATCCGAAGCCAGGACTCACGGTCTAATGTGGCACTTGGCATTGGGTTATCAGTAGAACCAGCCATTTGTTTTTAGCAGTTTAAAAGTTCGTGTTCTACACTGAAAAAGAAAGGAAAAACAAAAACGAAATAAGCAACTCATCGAGGTGATTTAAGTCTATTTAAAAATTCATTTTAACGTGTAGACTCTTGCACTTGCATAATTGATCTCCCTCAATAATGATACAAGTGATCCCAAGACTCAATTTCTGTAAATGGATAAGCCAACTGTTTAGCTAATTCTTCCGTAAGAACTCTTGGTCGATAGATTTCCGTAAATCCTATCTATAGTCCACCATGATCACAGGATCGTACGAGTGACCATAGTGTTGAGATAAAATAGGTCAATCGGTTCCAACTTACCCGACGTAGAAGGGGTCATATTATGCCTACCGACGAAGAAGGGACTCATTGGAGTTTGACCTATAAAGACCGTTCTCAATTTTGGTTTATACGAGGAAGATCCCATCAACTTAATTACAATTCATATTAAGTGAACGAATAACTAGCGTCTGCGTGAATGAATTAATTTAGGTGATGGCTTGGCATAGATCGTGTGACATGAGAATGTCAAAGAAAACTAACTCGTGACCTCTATATGTGTCAGTTTTCATGCAATAAATAGGTGGTTTGGTTTTTAGGCGGAATATGATGCATATTATCGTTGCGAAAAATAAATAAAAGAATGCAATACGTAAATAAAAATTCCTAGTGTGGCCTATCCTAATAAAAGAACATAAAACAACTTTGGAATCCACCGTTGGACCCGAGAAGCTTGTCTTGATGTTCCATCTTGATCCATGTAGCGGGAGTGAGCATCCGGTCTCCATCTTTGGTCTTCTCAAAAATTACAATTAAAATTACAAAATATAAACCTATTTACATTCTAATTAAAAACTGTAATTACAAGTGAAAAATCCAAAACGGAGATACGAGATCTCAAAATACAACCAAGACCGTGTTCCATCATTACGGTAACACGTTCTACTAAGGCCACACTAAGTTACAACCGTTTGTAAAATAAATAAATACGTAATATAAAGCATTCACGACATTCAAATCAACGATAAAAGAAAATGCATCAACTAAAACAAATTCATTCGTGACATAATTCCGTAATTATGTTAAATTTATCCAAACCACCTTTTAATGATTAAAATTCATGTGATAAAACCGCTTCTATCAATTTAATTTTAATCTAATACAATCCGTTACTTTAAATACGCTTTAAAATAACTCAATGGTACGTGTGTGAACCGTTTCACAATCATAGCGAGTGTACAATATCCGTATAGAGTACATATTAAGGCCAAAAGAAAATTTAAAGCAAAAAGAATAAATTTTCAAAGCTGTCATCCAGGGACACAGGTGCTCGATCGAGGAAGAAAAGAGCTCGATCGACTGAACTGCTAGTCGATCGAGAGGTTGCCAAACAGAAAGTACTCGATCGACAGTACTGGAGGTCGATCGAGGGCTTTTATCAGCAAATCTGCTCGATCGAGTACGAGGACTTCTCGATCGAGCAGTGGGGTTTTGAAAGTGGTCGATCGAGTACAACAAGGACTCGATCGAGTAAAAATAAGACAGAAAAACCTCTCGATCGATTAAAAACATGTTCGATCGAGAACAAAAATTTCTGGAAAAACAAAAACCCTCGTGAAAACTGTTTTGCCGAAACAAAACAAAAACAATTTTGATCAAATACGCATAAAAACAATTTTATAATCTGACTAAACGTGACATATTGTTATAATCTCCGTATAAAACAACAATATGCATAAAAACAAATCGAAAACAAGATGAATAAACCGTGTAAAACATGTCACGGTAAAAAAAAACTGCCGTGTATACTAGGCACGGTTTTCGAGACAAATACAATCGTTTCAAAATCGTATTATGAAAAATCACAATGAAAATTTACGTGGCCTCGCTCTGATACCACTTGAGGGGTAATATCCGTATAAGACCCTTTAAATTTAGGACTATAACGTAAATTTAACATGCGAAATATGGTCATAAACGAAATACAAAACAGAAACGACAAAGATAAAGAATCAACCTCGGGTCCTTTGTAGTGCGGCGTAAAGAACAGAAATCAACAGAGATTTCCTCCTAATTGTTGCACCCAAGACCGTCTGAGACTATGCCCTTGTGCTAGAAATGCTTTCTAATTGACTTGCAATATTGAGAAAGCTATTGTGAGGTTTTACCGATGTGAGATCTAGGTTTCAGAGAGAAATGATCTCCAAAACCCTAGTTTTCTGTAAAAATGAAATTGTCTAGGTCAAAAGGAGAGGGAGTCTCTCCTTTTGTTTGGTTCGGCCAGCCGTGGGTTTGCATGGGGAAGTGGGCTTTCACTTCCACTTAATTTTACCTCGTGGACCGGCTCGAGAAACGCTAAATGTATATGACGCGGTTTATTATAAATCGTCATCGGTTATCGGTTATTAAAACATCAACTAATAACACGGGTTAGTTGAAGTATTAATACATGTCCGACAAGACGATATTGTATAATTTATTCAATATACATTAATTAAATATAATCGTTTATATTTAATTTACGAATTAACTGTTTAATTCGCCTTAGCCCATTTTATTTAATCCGTATTAAATATAATATCTCAACATCACATTTTGACTAATTACTAGTCAAATAACTCGGACTAACTGGTTAGTCAAAATTGGCATCAACATGACTGTATTTTCACACTGTCACATCTCTCAAACGTATCCTATAGGTGTGACTTTTAGGGAGCAGTTGATCACCGCCATCTGTATGACAATAACGTCAAACTTATCTAGCAAGCCAACCGTTATTGATAAACGTGGATCAACTGATAATAATACCAAAAGTATGCCCTTTGATCCTTTTAGAGATTTATAAGTCCTTGCACTAACTGTTAAGGACACCAACCCCAACAAGCTCCCACTTGTCCGTACAAGTGTATGTGCAATGACGTTATCCGCACTAACTGGAGGACACAAGCTCCAACAACAGTAATTATTGTTACTTTCACTATTGCGGCATTAATATTGATTATTTCACTACTCCTGTTGTTGTTTCTAGCACTTTCACTAATATCGCTGATAATATTGTTACTTTTACTATACAAATGAGTGATTACTATCATATAACTATATCAAATGTTACTACAATTCTTTTCTTTACTTACAAAATTACTTTTACTACTTAGTCATGCAATTTTAAGAGGATTATATATTTATATAAATATATTACATATATGCATTAAATCAAATCGAAAGAATTATGCAATATTATATATTATGGAATCTAACTTGAATTATTTATAACCTACTTATTATATTTTTGTATGTTAAATAATTAACATCTCTATACATCTAATTAATATTTTTACAAAGTTTAATAAAATTGCATAGATTTTAAATTTAATATATAATTTTATGATTATAATAATTAATACCATAAGTGTGCATGTTTATACTAATTAATTATTTTATTTTAAGGAAATTGACCATCTTCTAATCTTCTATAAATTATTTAGGAAAATTATCAAGCATCTTCTTTCTTTTAGTCTCCTTGAAATTGACCATCTTAATTACTTATTTTATTTTAAGGAAATTGACCTTCTTAATTAATTATTTTATTTTAAGGAAATTGACCATTAATATAATTTAGTTTTAACCCAAACTATATAATATTTGCATAGAGATCCCTTAATCAGTTAATCGAGTCCATTACACAGTGCTATTGATTTAAAACTATATAGTATAATTAATTTGTATAACTTTCTTTAACTACATTGAAGTCCCTTAGTTCCTGGATTTAATATATAGTATTGATAATTATTATTATTATGTTTTGATTAGTCATTTTATGATATACATTATTACCTAATACGAAGATTATCAGTGTATGGTTTAGATCATATACTGATGTACACAAATATTACTATAAGACGGTTTTACAATATTATTATGTGAGATCGCCTCATATAATTGAGTAGTTATTTTTATTTTTATTTTTAAAGTGGGTAGTTATAATACTCTTATCACATTACTACATATTATAACACCGTCTTTTGAAAGACCAGCATAATTCATGTATATGGTGTTAAATCCTTGTATCACTTCTTTTCGGAAATTGGCCTTTGTAAGATCAATTGGTCTCTCTTAAGATGTTATATCCGTCTTAAGAATAAAACGCGTCAAATACTACTTCATTTGGCAAGATAGGATAATTATTTTGCTAGTTTTTATGAATTTTCTTTTTGTCTTACCAATACTATATGACTGGTCTTAAGGTTAAAACAGATATGTCTGTCTTAGATGAGAATTTGTATCGTAACTAAATCTCACCTAAGATAGACCTATATTAGAGGTGATCATTAGCGGGCTTTAGCCGGACATGGACGGGCCTACACGTGACAAATGTGTCATGCGGGCCTAATTTTATTACCCGTGTCCACTGTAGCGTGCTTAGTTTGATTGTCCAAGCTTGTCCATCAAAATAGCCGGGCCTACCCACTGGCTCGTGAGCTCAAAGCTATAATAAAAAACTCGGTTGTTAGCCTAAACGAAATTACCTATAACCAAAAACTAAGTAGGTTTACGAACTTTCTTTTTGGGTTCGAATTCGTTTTTCTTAAATTTACATAAAAAAAAATAAGTTAGTTTATTGTTATATTACAATTTTTTTTATGTTATTAAAGTTGTGATGTATATAAAAATAGAAAAAGAAAATTTAGCAGTCCTAACAGACCGGTCCATATACATTTCTCTTAGTCCATACGCGCCAATTAGTTTAAGCGGACCTATTTTTATTGTCCATTATCCATTATTTTAATATATTTTTATAACCAAACACGCTTAAATAGCTGGCCAAGTGGAACGGGTCAAATGGGCCGACCCCCACTGAATAAGCTCTAAAACCTATATATCTACCAACCTACTAAACGTCGTCAACAAATTATTAAATATCATCGACAATTTGTAATGCCTTTTCTAATTTGCCCCTCATTCTAACCTCCCCTCAATATACTTAATTTACATTTCTATTTTAAACCACATAATCTTATCTAATACATTACGGATATCATCTTATATGGACCCATGTATTATTAAACAATTTGGCCCATCAAAATATTGTCACTAAAGAACCCTAACCCCACAATTCCACATAAACACAAATTGTTTAATAAGGCGGTCTCATACCATGAGACAAGCCTATAAAGTAAAAGCCCAAAAAAGAACCAAATACATCCCAACAAAGAAATACAAAACCCCAACGATCTAAATTTCTGGATGGTGCCATGAGCTGCTTCTCTTCAAACAGAAAATCACCTTCTCGTCTTCAATCAAAAATCGGCCGGTGATTCTTCTACATGCCGCGTTGCTTCTCGTCCTCTCAGTAGACCCTAGCTAGTCATTTTAAGAGAGTGAGTCCTTAATATAAGACATTAAGTTCTCAAACTAATATAATCTTGAACTTGAATTCCTACTTTCCAAAAATATGTATCCAAACTAAAGTTGGTAGTAATCAAACTAAAAATGTTACTTCACCTGGTAAGATTACCATAAAGACTTGGTTTCATAGCAAGCATGATGTTTTCAAACTAAAGCCGTAAGTTTTAAAGTAAGAACCAATACTTTTCAAACTGAGAGTATAAGACAAAGGTATGTGTTAAATATTACTCCGTAAGTTTTATTTGAATTCCCTAAATTTTCACTTGAAAAATCAGAACTTTAACATAAAAAACATGAACATGGTAATACAAATTAGTTGTCAATTTCAACTTATTAAAATATGATACCTTCAAAATCTAATTCCATACTTGTGGGTGAATGGCGTCACCGTCGATGCCGCCGTTCTTATTCAATTTCGTGTAATTGATCGGTGTTGCGAAGATTTGGGTTGATGGCTGGGAGATAGTGTAGCGGTGGCGATTGCGGAGGTGGTGGGGGAAAGATCGTTATGGGGATGAAGGAGACTAAATCACCAATGTCCGTACTCCGTAGCTTATGTTTCTGGGAGCGTTAATACTGTTATATGGGTTTCACTTTTATTGGGCTAATTCTCCAATTGGGCCCGTCCTATGTTATAGGACGGTCTTATTGGAGAGTTGCTACCACATAAAACACCCACCCCCTCCTTAATAAACACTACTCTATCTCTCTTTTCCCTATAACTCTTCAGCCGCTCCGCTTCCGCCGTCATTTGTTATTGTGTCACCTCTCGGGCTCTCATTCTGGGTTAAACACCGCTCTATTTTCTTTCATCCAAGATCATCCTCAATCTCTGAATCTCACCCTCGGAGGGTTCATGCATGAAGCCATGAAGAATAATTTATAAGGATTACAAAAAGAGTATGTATGGATCATTTCCATCTTTGATAATTTTTCCTGGGTTGACGATTTCTGGTGTTTGCGGACGATAAAACATTTCAATCGATATTATTGTATAATTTTTTCAATCTTTGATAAATTTTTCTGGTGTTTTTTTTTTCAATTAAATTTTAACATATTTAAATATTTTGAACATATTAATATATGTCCCTGATTGATTTTTTTGAGGAAAATATCTTTGTACTTTATTATTTTGTTTCCTGTTGATGGGACATATTCTGCACCGCTGACCAAGTCAACATATTGAACAAAGGTCAAAGATATCCACAGCAAGTCAGCGACTTAGACAGCCTAGCCGATGCAGCCCATCGGCCTGTCAGCCTGGGTCCCGGCATAACAACCTGCCAGCCGGGATACATATCCGCGTACTCATATCCAAGACCTCTCGGCGGTGGGTCAACATGGCCCGCCGGCCTGCCATAGGTCCCTCGGCCGAGGGGTAAATCAGTCTTTCCACCTGCTAGCCACTTGGCCACTACGTGACAAAAGGTGAAAGCCTATAAATACTCCTCAACCTTCATTGAGGAAAGGATCCACACATAAAAACCTAAGTACACTATTCATCTGGTAATATCTTCCTTATCTCTCTACAATACGTATCTAGCCAAGTAACGCGACTTAATCCTTTAAGTCTACTGACTTGAGCGTCGGAGTGAGTACGCTTGGCACAAAGCCAAGCCCTCAGTTCGTTCATTGTTGCAGGAGAGGCCGCGAGGAAAGATAGAAGCAAGAAGGATTCAATCCAAGACATTATTCTACAAGCCACGGGTGGTAACAAATATCTGCTCTGGAATTACACCCGGAACAATTGGCGCCGTCTGTGGGGAAGACACTAGAAGCTAGTCACATTCATTCCCAAACAACAAAAACCCACCCAAAAAGCTAAGAAGATGTCGAAACAACAAGACGCAGTCGTAACCGACGAAACCGCGTTCTACCAAGATGATACGTTCAACAAATCCGGAGTTGTGCAACCCTCCGCCGGTCAAACGATTCAACCGGAGTACGGGATGCCAATAATACCGGATGCTCCGCTGCCTGCCGACCAGGTCACCATCATGGGACATGTGGTTGACGTGGCAAAACTGAAGGTGCTCCTGGATCTAATCGGGAGTACGCCGGCTCACACTGTCACGTCGACAAGAGCGGCAGAAATCGTCCAGGAGACCAGGGCCCAAAATGTGACTCCGAGAAACTTGAACGAAGCACTGGAAGAAGCTGACTACGTCAAATCGCCGGGGGAGCCCAAAGTGGGCGCAGTGGACCTAAGTCCTTCCCATACTCATGGGAGGACAGCGTCCCCGCAACACGAACGAGGCTTACCCCGAAGAAGCCAGAGAAGTCCGACTCAGCAGAGTTGGGGAAGGGGTCCGAGTCGAAGAAGGAGTCCCTCCCGCTACGAGGGGAGGAGCCAGATTAGGGATACGAGGAGCCGATCGCCGCGTGTCGTGCGACACGTAGTCAGGCAACCCCTCAACGCCTACGTCCTAGAAGTCCCGGTGCCAACTAAGCTCAAGTTGCCACCTATATCATATAAAGGAGATAGCGATCCAGCCGACCACGCCGAGGCTTTCGAGTCTTACATGTCGGTATGGGAGCAGCCTGATGAGGTCTGGTGCCGAGTTTTCCCAACAACTTTGCATGGGATGGCTCAGAGCTGGTACAAGGGGCTTCCGGACGGCTCGGTGTACTATTACGCCGACCTAAAGGACGTGTTCCTAGCCCAGTATTCCTGCAACAAGAGGAGAGCCGTGGAGACATCTGACCTCCTGACTATCAGACAAGAGGGAGGCGAGTCTCTCCGGAGCTATGTGAAAAGGTTTGATGGAAAGGTCCAGCAGATTCGAGAAATTAATCCCGAGCTGGCGGCCTTCGCGCTGATGAAAGGCCTCCCAAGGGGAGCCTTAAAAAATGAACTCATCAAAAGCGGAGGCCTGGGCTTGGACGCCGCCAGGAAGTTGGCCGACCAAGCCATCAAGGTAGAGGATTATCACAAGACCTGGGTAGATCCCAGCGAGGCCGAGCACTCAGAAAAGAAGAGCCACCGGGAGGACAACCCGGATGAAAGACGCCGTGACAACAACGGGTCTCGGTCCGATGAAAGACGCCGGAAGAATAATAGGTCACGGTCGGACAGATCCGCCCGGAAACAGGACTCGGCGGACGCCGGGTGGAATTCAGGAACGTACCACCAGAGGCGGTATAGTGAAAAAACCCCTCTCGTCGTGTCAGCCGCCGAGGTCTTCGCCCTGAGCAAAAACGAGGGCCAGAAGTGGGAGAGACCCCCCAAGCCAAAAAGCGACGGCGACACGAGCCAGTATTGTGAATACCACGGCCACACCGGCCATCTAACCAACGACTGCCGGCATCTAAAGAATGCCATCGAAGAGCTGATCCGGAAGGGGAGCCTCTTGTGGGTTAATATCCGTATACTACCCCTTAAATTGCAGGACTATAACGTAAAATTTACATGCAATTTATAGTCATAAAACGATAAAACATTAGAAACGATAAGGAACAAGAAATAACCTCGGGTCCCTTAAATTGCGGCGTAAAGAGCAGAAATCAAAGCAGATTTCCTCCTAATCGTTACACCCAAGACTTTGTCCGAGATATGCCCTTGTGCTAGAACAGTGTTCTCCGATTGCCTTGCAATATTGGGAGAACTGATGTGAGTTTGCTTGAGATGTGAGATCTCGGTTTCTACAGAGAAGAATGCTCTCTCGAAACCCTAATATTTTAGCAACAATGAAATTAATTTAGACAAGAGGAGAAATCTCTCCTTTTGTCTTGGATGGCTCGGCCAAACCGTGAGGAGGGAACCTCATGGGCTTTTTAATTTCCTCTTCACTTAAGCTCGCGGTCCGGTCCAAAACTCGCTAAGTGTATATGACGCGTCGATTATAAGTCATTTATCGGTTATCGGAAATTAAGGCATCGCTAATAATACGGGTTAGTCAATTATTAATGCGTGTCCGACAAAAAACAAAAGATTGTATAATTATATTCAATATACATTTAATTAAATATAAATCACGTATATTTAATTTTACGAATTAATCAAGTTAATTCGCCTTAGCCCATGATATTTAATCCGTATTAAATATAATATCTCAACATCACATATTTGACTAATTACTAGTCAAATAACTCGGACTAACTGGTTAGTCAATTTTGGCATCTACATGACAGTATTTTCATACCGTCACATCTCTCGTACGTATCCTATAGGTGTGACTTTTAGGGACCAGTTGATCACCGCCATCTGTATGACAATAACGTCAAACTTATCTAGCAAGCCAACCGTTATTGATAAACGTGGATCAACTGATAATAATACCAAAGTATGCCCTTTGATCCTTTTAGAGGTTTATAAGTCCTTGCACTAACTGTTAAGGACACCAACCCCAACAAGCTCCCACTTGTCCGTACAAGTGTATGTGCAATGACGTTATCCGCACTAACTGGAGGACACAAGCCCCAACAAACTCCCACTTGTCCGTACAAGTGTATGTGCGATAACCGATTCTCATATTCATTTAAAATCTCTCCCACTCAATATAAAACAATTTGCAGATCTGGATCCACAAAGGTCGTATTTTACAATCGATCTGTATCTAGAGTGGTTTCCCCGACTAGAGAGTAACTTAACTGATAAAGCGAATCCGTATCCGAGCATGGCCATGCATTTCGATTCTGACTCCTCGAGTGGCCCTGAGAAATATCGAGTACCCGATAAAGGCTGAATATTTCCTTCAACTCGACTCCTTCCGATCTAAGCACAAAGCATGAAATGACCCGAAAAAATCTACTTGGCCCCCTGTTACGGATGACCGTGAGAAAGAAACCAAAGTCACCCAAAATCGCCGTAGTCTCAAGAGACAAATCGATAGTCAAAGAATCGACTCTTAGGATCACTATGGAGGTCCTATCCACGACCGGGCAACGAATGTTATAAAACATTTAGGACTCCACGTCGATGTCACATAGGTGTCCTACGAAATATCCGTATAAATCGCCTCTGTGATTGGTCAGTCAACCGGTTGACTTATGGCTCGTTGAACCCACCATCAACCAACGTCACAAAATAATTGCCAGAGTTATCAGCTCATGTGGGCAATTAAGGACTGAAAAGATATAATGTTTGTTCAGTTCACTTTGTGGTGTTCAAAATTTGTCGTACAAATCCACATGAAAAACAAAATATATATATATAAAATATCAAAACGATGATGTCGTATAGAGTACAAGGAGAATGAATCTAATCCATAAAAGAGTACTACAACTTAGGAACACGTTTGATTCCCATGGAATTTACGTGCCCTTCATGCTTATCTTGTCGTAATGCTTTAGTGAGAGGATCTGCTATGTTCTCATCTGTAGCAATCTTTTCTATCACTACTTCCTTTTGCTCCACGTAATCCCGGATTAGATGAGCTTTCCGTTGTACATGTCTAGATTTGTTGCTAGACTTTGGCTCCTTAGCTTGGAAGATGGCACCACTATTGTCGCAATAGATGGTGATCGGGTCATTCGAACTAGGCACTACAGAGAGCCCATGTAAGAATTGACGCATCCATATCGCTTCCTTTGTTGCTTCGATGCGGCATAGTACTCGGACTCGATCGTAGAATCTGTAAGTTTGTTTCGAACTCTTCCAAATTGATCAGCGCCATTAAGAGTAAAAACGAATCCAGACTGAGATTTCGAGTCATCTCGATCCGTTTGGAAGCTAGCATCTGCGTAACCGGTTGCGCATAGCTTTTGAGAGCCTCCATAAGTCAATGCCCAATCTTTAGTCCTTCGGAGGTACTTAAGAATGTTCTTGACAGCCAACCAATGTGGTTCACCTGGTTGCTGTTGGAATCGACTTGTCATACTCAATGCATATGCCACGTCCGGACGTGTGCATATCATGGCATACATGATTGATCCTATAGCCGAAGCATAAGGAATCCGTGTCATGCGCTCTTTCTCTTCCGGTGTCTCTGGTGCCTGAGACTTGCTCAAATGCACCCCTGGAGCCATAGGAAGGAACCCCTTCTTGGAGTTAGTCATGCTGAATCTCTCTAGGACTTTGTCTATGTAAGACTCCTGACTGAGAGATAACATCCGTCGTGATCTATCTCGATAGATACGGATGCCTAGAATTCTTTGTGCCTCTCCCAGATCTTTCATCTGGAAATGGTTTTTCAACCATACTTTCACCGAAGTTAAGAGAGGTATGTCATTCCCAATCAGGAGTATGTCGTCAACATACAATATTAGGAAGACAATCTTGCTCCCACTCGACTTGATATATAGACATGGTTCCTCGACCGATCGAGTAAATCCATTGTCTTTTATCACTTGGTCGAAGCGATGATTCCAACTCCTTGATGCTTGCTTAAGTCCATAAATGGAACGCTTAAGCTTGCACACTTTCTTAGGATGTTTAGGATCGATGAAACCTTCGGGTTGTACCATGTACAACTCTTCCTCCAAAAAGCCGTTTAAGAAGGCGGTTTTCACGTCCATTTGCCAAATTTCATAGTCATGAAAAGCGGCAATCGCTAAGATAATCCGAATGGAACGCAGCATAACTACGGGTGCAAAAATCTCATCGTAGTGCAAACCTGGCACTTGGGTGAAACCTTTAGCAACTAGTCGTGCTTTGTAGATATCTTGTTGACCTTCCACAGAATGCTTTATCTTGTAAAGCCATTTGCATTGAAGGGGACGAACCTTAGCAGGTAAGTCAACAAGATCCCACACGTTGTTCTCATACATAGAGTCCATCTCGGATTGCATGGCCTCAAGCCATAGCTTTGAGTCAGAACTTGTCATGGCACCTTTATAGGTTGCGGGTTCACTACTCGTTAAGAGTAGAACGTCATCTATGTCATGTTCCTCGACCATACCAATGTATCTGTCCGGAGGAATAGAGACTCTACCCGACCTCCTAGGTTCCTCAGGAATATTCACCGCAGCCGGGATTGAAGGAATTGGTTCCTCCAATGGTTGCTCGGTGTTTGGTTCTTGAATCTCCGACAGGTCGAAGGTTCTATCACTCTTTGCATTCTCGAGAAATTCCTTCTCTAAGAATGTCGCACTAGCCGCAACAAAAACGCGTTGTTCGGTTGGCGAATAAAAGTAATGACCACGTGATCCTTTAGGATAACCTATAAAGTATGTCTTGAACGATCGCGGGCCGAGCTTATCTTCAGGTCTCCACTTGACATAAGCCTCGCAGCCCCAAACCCGTATAAAGGACAAGTTAGGGACCGTTCCCTTCCATAATTCATATGGAGTCTTGTCAACAGCTTTAGACGGACTTCGGTTAAGTATTAGAGCGGCTGACATAAGAGCATAACCCCATAATGAATCAGGTAATATCGTGTGACTCATCATGGATCGAACCATATCAAGTAGTGTTCGATTTCTCCGTTCGGACACACCGTTCAGCTGAGGTGTTCTAGGTGGAGTTAACTGTAGGGCAATCCCACAGTCCTTTAGGTGTTGATCAAACTCGTGAGAAAGATACTCGCCACCACGATCTGAACGCAGTGTTTTAATCTTTCTACCTAATAGGTTCTGCACCCTATTCTGGTATTCCTTAAATTTCTCAAAGGATTCACTTTTGTGCTTCATTAAGTAGACATAGCCATATCTACTCAAATCGTCCGTGAAAGTGATGAAATACCTATAGCCTTCTCGTGCGGTGATTGACATAGGACCACATACATCCGTGTGTATGAGCCCTAATAGGTCAGCAGCGCGCATTCCAACACCTTTGAAGGAAATCCGAGTCATCTTACCGATGAGACATGATTCACACGTGCCAAATGATTGAAAATCAAAGGCCGAGATAGCTCCATGTTTGATGAGCCGTTTAACGCGTTTCTCATTAATGTGTCCCATACTGGCAGCGATTACCATAGATACGTTTGATCTTTGTCACCAACCTTTAACTTTTTATTCATTACGTGTAATATATCATTGGTCCGATCTAAAACATAAATTCCATTCATGGAAACCGCCTTTGCCAGAAATCATATCGTGTAATGAGAAAATGCAAGCATTGTTTTCTATTACAAATGAAAAACCAAGTTTATCAAGCGGAAATGTAAATAATGTTTTTAGAAAGACTGGGTACATAATAGCAATCATATAATGATAACTCAAATCCGCTAGGAAGTCGGATCACATATGTCCCCTTGGAGATGGCAAAACTACTTTGCTCCATTTCCAACACGCAGTCCACCTCACCCTTTACGAGGGGTTCGATGTTTCGGAGCCCCCGCACATGATTACACAGATGAGAACCACAACCAAAGATCAAGTACCCAAGTTCCGTAACTTGCGTGGTTGATCTCAATCATATGAATAAAAGTAGAAGAGAGAGAAGACATACCAACAGGTTTAACACGACCTGCCTTTAAGTCCTCATGATAAACAGGACATGTGCGTCTCCAATGCCCAGTCTTGTGGCAATGATGGCATTCCATGTTTTCACTCTTGCTCTTTGTCATGCCTGATGAGTTACTCGCCTCACCAGACCACTCTTCCCCGAACCCGACTTCTTGAATTTCGCCTTACCTCATCATTAGGTTTGCCGAGCTTTGCCCTTACCCTTTCCTTTATTTGACACAACAAGAACATCCTTTGAGCTCCCACTCGCACTTCATGTCCTTCTCGGTCTGTACGAGAAGGGAGTGCAGTTCATGGGGAGTTTTCTTCAAATCATTCATATAGTAATTCGCTCTAAATTGCGAAAAACCATCGTGGAGTGAATGAAGCATGCGATCGATAACAATGTTCTCGCTGATGTTACAGTTAAAGGTCTCTCGCTTCTCGACATTCTCAATCATGCCGAGAATGTGTGGGCTAACCGGTTGGCCCTTTCTCGGAGTCTCGCATCGAAGAAGCGAGTGGTATGCTCATAGGTCACGATTCTCGGTGCTTTTGAGAATTCCTTAGTGAGCGTGGTGAAAATCTTGTTTGCACCTTGGGCTATGAAGCGTTTCTGCAAATTGGGTTCCATTGCAAAAATAAGTACGTTCTTTACCGCACCCGCTTCCAAAGCGAAATCGTTATACTTGTCGATTTCGTTAATTCCAGCCGTGGGACCTGGGTTTAACGGCATGGGCTCAAGCAGATATCCGAGCTTCCCGTCGGCGGCGCGCATTCCGTAATGCCGCCTCCCACCCGCGGGTTGGATCCGTCATTCTTCGATCCGAGTGGACTGATTCATCTGACTCATGAAGATCCTAAGCCAGGACTCACGGTCCAATGTGGCACTTGGCATTGGGTTATCACTTGAACCAGCCATTTGTTGTTTAGCAGTTTAAAACGTGATCTACACTGAAAAAAGAAAGAAAAACAAAACGAAATAAGCAACTCATCGAGGTGATTTAAGTCTATTTTAAAATTCATTTTAAACATGTAGACTCTTGCACTTGCATAATTGATCTCCCTCAAGAATGATACAAGTGATCCCAAGACTCAATTTCAGTAAATTGATAAGCCAACTATTTAGCTAATTCTTCCGGAAGAACTCTTGGTCGATAGATTTCCGTAAATCCTATCTATAGTCCACCATGATCACAGGATCGTACGAGTGACCATAGTGTTGAGATAAAATAGGTCAATCAGTTCCAACTTACCCGACGTAGAAGGGGTCATAGTATGCCTACCGACGAAGAAGGGACTCATTGGAGTTTGACCTATAAAGACCGTTCTCAATTTTGGTTTATACGAGGAAGATCCCATCAACTAAATTATAATTCATTTTAAGTGAACGAATAACTAGCGTCTGTCGTGAATGAATTTATTTGGATGATGGCTTTAATAACGTGTGACATGAGAATGTCAATGAAAACTAACTCGTGACCTCTATATGTGTCAGTTTTCATGCAATAATTAGGTGGTTTGGTTTTTAGGCGGAAAATGATGCAAATTATCGTAACAATAAATAAATAAAGGAATGCAATACGTAAATAGAAAATCCTAGTGTGGCCTATCCTAGTAAAAGAACATAATACAACTTTGGAATCCACCGTTGGACCCGAAAAGCTTGTCTTGATGTTCCATCTTGATCCAAGTAGCGGGAGTGAGCATCCGGTCTCCATCTTTGGTCTTCTCAAAAATTACAATTAAAATTACAAAATATAAACCTATTTACATTCTAATTAAAACTGTAATTACAAGTGAAAAATCCAAAACGGAGATACGAGATCTCATAATACAACCAAGACCGTGTTCCATCATTACGGTAACACGTTCTACTAAGGCCACACTAAGTTACAATTGATTGTAAGAATTAAATACGTAATTAAAAGGCATTCACGGCATTCAAAAATTAACGATAAATAAAAATGCATCAACTAAAAACAAATTTATTCGTGACATAATTCCGTGATTATGTTAAATTTATCCAAACCACCTTTTAATGATTAAAATTCGTGTGATAAAACCGCTTCTATCATTTAATTTTAATCTATTATAATCCGTTAAATTAAATACAATTTAAAATAACTTAATGGTACGTGTGTGAACCGTTTCACAATCATAGCGAGTGTACTATATCCGGATAAAGTACATATTGAAGCCAAAAGAAAATTTAAATCAAAAGAAACAAATTTTCAAAGTCAAAAGATTAAATCCCTCGATCCAGGGACATAAGTGCTCGATCGAGGGATTAGAGGGCTCGATCGATCAACGCAAGTCGATCGAGAGGTGTGCTAATCAGGAGGTGCTCGATCGACTAAACTGGTGGTCGATCGAGTACCTATATCAGCAAAACTACTCGATCGAGTACGAGGACAACTCGATCGAGCAGCAGGGTTTAGGAGGGGGTCGATCGAGTACAACAGGGACTCGATCGAGAAAAAGGTTTTTGACACAGGGTCGATCGAGTACAACAGGGACTCGATCGAGCAAAAACAACCAGAAAAACCACTCGATCGATTGAAATTTTGATCGATCGTGTACAAAAATTTCTGAAAAATTCCAAACCCTCGTGAAACAAGTTTTATGATACAAAACCAAAACAATTTTGATCAAAAACACATAAAATCAATTTACCAATTGACAAAAACATGACATGTTGCTATAATCTTTGTATAGAACAACAACATGTAGAAACAACATGAAATTTGAAGCAAAACAGCCGTGTAAAACATGGCACGGATTGGTTTTCGAGACAAAACAACATCAAGAGCAACCGTGTAAACAAGACACGGTTCCCAAAACAACCAAAAAAACGCAGCAAATTAAAAAAATTTCTGCCGAGTGAAAAATAGGCTGCCGAGACAAATTTTTAGCCAAAACAAAATCGTTTCAAGATCGTTTTATGAAAAACACATGAAAAATTCACGTGGCCTCGCTCTGATACCACTTGTGGGTTAATATCCGTATACTACCCCTTAAATTGCAGGACTATAACGTAAAATTTACATGCAATTTATAGTCATAAAACGATAAAACATTAGAAACGATAAGGAACAAGAAATAACCTCGGGTCCCTTAAATTGCGGCGTAAAGAGCAGAAATCAAAGCAGATTTCCTCCTAATCGTTACACCCAAGACTTTGTCCGAGATATGCCCTTGTGCTAGAACAGTGTTCTCCGATTGCCTTGCAATATTGGGAGAACTGATGTGAGTTTGCTTGAGATGTGAGATCTCGGTTTCTACAGAGAAGAATGCTCTCTCGAAACCCTAATATTTTAGCAACAATGAAATTAATTTAGACAAGAGGAGAAAGCTCTCCTTTTGTCTTGGATGGCTCGGCCAAACCGTGAGGAGGGAACCTCATGGGCTTTTTAATTTCCTCTTCACTTAAGCTCGCGGTCCGGTCCAAAACTCGCTAAGTGTATATGACGCGGTCTGATTATAAGCTGTTATCGGTTATCGGAAATTAAGGCATCAGCTAATAATACGGGTTAGCTGAATTATTAATGCGTGTCCGACAAAACAGTATTGTATAATTATATTCAATATACATTTAATTAAATATAAATCACGTATATTTAATTTTACGAATTAACTGGTTAATTCGCCTTAGCCCATGATATTTAATCCGTATTAAATATAATATCTCAACATCACATATTTGACTAATTACTAGTCAAATAACTCGGACTAACTGGTTAGTCAATTTTGGCATCTACATGACAGTATTTTCATACCGTCACATCTCTCGTACGTATCCTATAGGTGTGACTTTTAGGGACCAGTTGATCACCGCCATCTGTATGACAATAACGTCAAACTTATCTAGCAAGCCAACCGTTATTGATAAACGTGGATCAACTGATAATAATACCAAAGTATGCCCTTTGATCCTTTTAGAGGTTTATAAGTCCTTGCACTAACTGTTAAGGACACCAACCCCAACACCTCGGCAAGTACGTTGCCAAAAGCCAAAAAGATGACGCCGACAGTTCAGATAGGAAGTCCGTCTTCGAACGGATAGGGGTGATCCATGTTGTCATCGGGGGCAACGAGAACGGAGGGTCCGCTCACGGGCACAAACGACACCTGAACGAGCTATATCAGGCCATCAACTTTGTGCCCAACGCAGGGATCCCCTCTACCAGCGTCCCCGACATGACTATTGGAAGGAAGGACTATGAAGGAGTCATCGCTCCTCACAGCGACCCACTTGTAGTCAATTTAGACATATCCAACCACCTAGTCAAGAGATGTCTGATCGACACGGGCGCATACACGAACATCATGTTCAGGGAATGCTTCCTCGGCCTCGGCCTAAAAATAAAAGACTTAAGCCCCTGCACCAACCCACTATACAGCTTCTCTGGGGCCGGCCTGGTACCACTGGGATCAATCAGACTCCCGGTGACGTTCGGCGAAAAGACGGCGGCCAAGAACATCCTAGCTGAATTTGTGGTCATCGACGGCTCGTCCGCATACAACGTTCTCATAGGCCGGGTCACCCTGAGCGAGGCCGACGCAGTGATGTCCATCCGGGCCCTAACACTGATGTACGTCTCGGACCGGGGGGAAGCGCATAAGCTCGTCTCCAAGGACGAGAAGGATGAGGTGATCAACATCCAGATAGCTGCCCGAGGATGCAACATGCAATCCCTCAAAGAGGCAAAGAAGTCCGAAAAAGGAAAAAGTCCGTCCTTACAGCAGGAGGGCGACCTCATGGATACAACTAGTGGCTGATTGGGAAGGTGTGCCTGTGATGAGCCATTAGGGCATTATTAATCTCGTACAAGTTTATGTAAGCAGCGGAGGTGTCCAAAATAGCTGTGGACACCCCGACGCATGTTTTTACCTAATGAAAAATCATCCAAGCCTTCCATCAAAATATAAATTTGTACCATCAGTTACCTATCAAGAAACCGACGCCGGCTCACACTGTCATACCGACAAGAGCGGCAGTCGTTATGAAGAAATACAGCGTCGTCGCAGTCACCCCAAGTAGTAGACGCTTCGGCAGTCACTCCAAGTGGTAGACGCCACGTAACACGCTATCAAGAAACCGACGCCGGCTCACACTGTCATACCGACAAGAGCGGCAGTCGTTATGAAGAAATACAGCGCCGTCGCAGTCACCCCAAGTAGTAGACGCTTCGGCAGTCACTCTAAGTGGTAGACGCCACGTAACACGCTATCAAGAAACCGACGCCGGCTCACACTGTCATACCGACAAGAGCGGCAGTCGTTATGAAGAAATACAGCGCCGTCGCAGTCACCCCAAGTAGTAGACGCTTCGGCAGTCACTCCAAGTGGTAGACGCCACGTAACACGCTATCAAGAAACCGACGCCGGCTCACACTGTCATACCGACAAGAGCGGCAGTCAGTAACGAGGAGCACTCGTCGACTGACACCGTCACACCGGCAAGAATGGCAATCATCCTCAGGAAATAAATACCTCGACGGTCTCGACCAGCGCAGTTGATACTCGCAAAGTGATCAAAACGCCTTAGAAGCGCCGCACAGTTGAGGAACGCACTCTAAGACCGCCTCGGCCAAGCTAAGGCGGAAACAAAGGCAAAAAAAAAAAAAAAAAAAAAAAAAAAAAAAAAAAAAACGCTAAGTACAGATTGAGATGCTCAACTATTAGCTCAAGGGAAAGGAGAATGAGGTAAAAACCTCGGCCAAGCCAGAGGCAGAAAAAACGAGCTCTTATAAAATATGTTCAACAAAATTACAAGAAGATTACAAAGACGAAAGGCAAAATGGTAGACACAATATCCCTATGTCTGTTGCTGCTCGCCACCAGCGGCGGTAGTAGCGTCTTCTTCGTTGGACAACCCAGCAGCTTTCCGAGCAGCCTCATCTTCCGCAGCCTCGGCCTTGGCCTCAGCCTCATCAGCTGCCCTCATCCTATCGGCTTCCTCCTTCGCCGCCTTAGCCTTCTCAGCAAGAGCTGCTTTCGCAGCGGCCGCCTCCTTCTCCATTTTCGCCCTCACCGCCTCCTTGGCCTTCTCCGCCACGGCTTTCTCCTTAGCCTCGAGCTTGTCATCAAGCAGCTTGTCAAATTGGCCCCACGGAAAGGAGCCAGCAAGAGGGAAAAGCTCCCCGATCACTTCCCTAGCAGCTTCTTCGGACAAATCCCGGAATTCAGCGCACAGTTTGGGGAGCATAACGGTTTGGAGCATCTCAATGTCCTCCTCCTTTTGCCTGATGATGGCCTCTTTACCCCGAACCACCTCCGCCTGGGCCTTGAACAGGTCCCTGGATTCGTTCCTCTGCTGGAGATAGAGGTCAGCACGCCCCTGGACAAGGTTACACTTCTCCAGCAACTTCGCAGCCTCGGCCTTGGCTCTCTCAGCAAGGACCTCCTTTTCAGCGTCCTCCCGGAGTTTTCTCTCAGCCAAGAGCGCCTTCTCAGCATCTCCCCTAAGCCTCTGCTCATTGAGGAGATCCAGCTTCGCCGACGCAGCCACCTGCTTAGTGGCATTACGCTCAGAAACAGCTCGAGCCACGGCCCTCTCCTGCTCCATGAGACGAGCCCCGGTAACCACGTTCCACCTCGCCAGCTCCTTAATCAGCTTCGTGCCTTCCTCTATAAGCTGGGAGACGGAAGCCTTCTGGGAGGAAGGGACGGTGGTGGCACTTTGACCACCAGCCTGTAGCTGGGAGAGGGAAGCCTTCTGGGATGAAGAATTGACGGTGACGCCTTGATCACCGACCTGCGCGGGGATCCCCTCCACTTGCTGCCTAATAAGAGCGAAAGCCGGCAGCGGTTGGTCTACAAAATTTAATAAAAGCATCAGTATCAGCATATTTCGACATATCAGAAAGCCTGTCATCAGGAGCACCTAATGACCCGGCTAAATTTGAGCCACAGGACAGATAGGTACCATGTTTGGCCTTCTTGGCCGGAGGAGGCACTTCCTCGCCAGCGGTAGACGCTATCCCTTTCCTCTTACGGATAAGGGGAGATCCCTCCGCGTCAGAGTCCCCCTCGTCGGGAATATCAACGATCTCCACCTTCTTAAGGGGGAGGGATGGGAGGTGGAACCAGTGTCGACGCCGTCGCCGCTGAAGACTTTGTTTTCCGCGTCCGGCGCACTACGCCGCTAACAACCTTCGCCTGGGCCTCCTCCCTGCTCAAGCCCTTCAGCCGTTGTTCCATAAGATCATTCGGCGACGTTCTGCGGTCATGGGCTAGAGCCTTGGGATGCAAGTTAGCGACGGTTTTATCTTTGTGCAGTCCCATTCTCCGGAGGATATCCTCAGAAAGGTCCGGTCCAAAGTGGTCTGCAAAAGAAACAAAGCAAGAGTTAAGTAGAGGAAATAAATCGAGGTCCGAGAAACAGGAACATTGAGAGCGGTGATGGGCCTCACACCGACCCCACTCACCCCGTGCTAGGGCCGGTATGAGGCCGACATTGCAAAGCGGCTCATCCTGAAGAATGATCTGCGTCGGGGGAATCCATCTTTTCGGCATCCCACTCTTGTCCACCTCAAAGAGCCTCATTGCCAGCCTCTCATCCTCCTTGAGATGGACCTTGCTGGCATCCATTTTCGATGTTTCCGGTGACCCATCCGTCATGCTCCGCCCTAGTCTCACACCGCAAATTAACTTGGTGCCGGAAGGAGCGGGCAATGATAGTCATCCGACACCTTAACGTACACCCACCGATCTTGCCAGTCCTTGCAAGAAGAAAGTTTGTCAGCAGAGACATAACCCTGCTCCATTTGCACACTATACCATCCGACGCGGCCAGAGATTGATGGTTTGAGATGATGAAGCCGGCGGAACAAATTCACCGTCGGAGCCTCTCCCTTAAAGAGACAAAGCCAGACAAAACCGATTATGGTTCTCATAGCCAACGGGTGCAGTTGGGCAATGGCAACGTTCATAGCTCTAATTATGGCCATAACATACCCATTCAGCGGAAACCGGAGCCCGTACTCCAAATGCCGCATGTACACGCCGGTGTGGCCCGGTGGAGGACAACAGACGGACTGACCCTCCTCAGGGATAACAATTTCGTATCCCCTACCAAAGAAAAAATGGCCCTCGAAAAGTTTCTCGCCGGAACAACTGGCAAGCTTATGGGACCAAGCACGGTCAAGGCGAACCTTACAGGCATCGCCGTGATCCATGACGTACTGTCTCCCCTCACTAGGACGAGAACTTTCCTCCTTCTCACCGAAATCATCGCCAAAATCACCATAAGAATCATCATCCTCCCATTCCTCCAGAATTTGAGGATCAACTTCAGGAGAAGGAGACCTAGGACCCTCCGACGCAGGCTTAATTACTAGGTCCAGCATCAGCAGAAGACGTGTTCACAACAAATTACTAGCAAGATAAAAGAAAAATTCGATTGTTTACCTCGAAGAAGAACACTCGCCGTATCAAAGACTCTGAAGATTAGAAGAAAAGGAAGCTCTTGAAAGTTTAGATTTTGGAGAAAATTTTCGAAAATGAAATTGGTGGCCAAAATCACGGAAAAACTGCCCTATTTATATGAAAAAGCCCACAAAGAAGGACCAATCAGGGAACAGCCCATGAAGCGTCATCCAATCAGCGTGCAGACACGTGTCGGACATGCAACCACGGGATGTCAATCGTTGCAACAGTTAGACGTCAATCAATGCAACAGTAACCAAGCGTCTTCAACACGCCCATTCATATTTCTCCGCCTATTCACCTTCCTCAACGAATTCCCAAGCGTCTGTTATCCGCCGGCCACTCGATCAACCAAGCTAGGTAGCGCCGGCCGGGGGCAATAAAAACAACCGGCACTCTCAACCCTGGTCTCGGCCAGCGTCACCTTCTTTTCCACATCGGATACCCTTTACGCATCCATGTGGAGGGGGGATATGGTACGGCCCAGGATAAACCAGGCCGAGGTAAAAATAAGCCGCCGCAGAAGAAGCCGATGCAGAACGTTTTTAGCAAAATGCTTGCGCAGAATATACGCTCAAACGTACATCGGAGCCCATACCACGGCATAGGCTACGCTGGGGGCAAATTGATGGGGCATATTCTGCACCGCTGACCAAGTCAACATATTGAACAAAGGTCAAAGATATCCACAGCAAGTCAGCGACTTAGACAGCCTAGCCGATGCAGCCCATCGGCCTGTCAGCCTGGGTCCCGGCATGACAACCTGCCAGCCGGGATACATATCCGCGTACTCATATCCAAGACCCCTCGGCGGTGGGTCAACATGACCCGCCGGCCTGCCATAGGTCCCTCGGCCGAGGGGTAAATCAGTCTTTCCACCTGCTAGCCACTTGGCCACTTGGCCACTACGTGACAAAAGGTGAAAGCCTATAAATACTCCTCAACCTTCATTGAGGAAAGGATCCACACATAAAAACCTAAGTACACTATTCATCTGGTAATATCTTCCTTATCTCTCTACAATACGTATCTAGCCAAGTAACGCGACTTAATCCTTTAAGTCTACTGACTTGAGCGTCGGAGTGAGTACGCTTGGCACAAAGCCAAGCCCTCAGTTCGTTCATTGTTGCAGGAGAGGCCGCGAGGAAAGATAGAAGCAAGAAGGATTCAATCCAAGACATTATTCTACAAGCCACGGGTGGTAACAAATATCTGCTCTGGAATTACACCCGGAACACCTGTATTTGAGACATTTTTTCTGTTTTCGTTGTTTCAAGTCATTTTTTTTATATTAGTTGTTTAAAATATTTTAGTATATTGCTGGTAATATCTCTATTGTTATAAATACTACTCACGTGAATTTTTTTTAAAGAAAAACTATATATTTTTTAAGTCATTTTAATCATCGTTAAGTAAAGTTTATCTTTTTTTTGGTACGATATTTATAGGGATGTATATATATTTATTTACTTTATTCGTTTAAGTAAAGCTTATCTTTTTTTTTTTTAGAATTTATTTTATATTTGTATATCTCATCACTGGATTTATTTATATAAAACTGATATCTATACAATATTATTAAAAGGGTAACTAAAACGACACCTATAAATATGACATGACAAATTTTAATATGACATGGCTAATTTTAATGTGACATGGATTATAAATTTATAATTACATGGTATTAATTTAATTCACTCATCAATAAATAAATATAATTAAATGAAAATGTAAGATTGAAAGGTTCACATCCACATGAAATTTTTAAAATTCAATAATTTATTAACTTTTACTGATTGTTTGAATATTGACAGCATAACATGAAATTATAATTAAATCTATAAGTAATAATAATAAATCTATGCAATATATATAAAAGACTAGATAAACCATTAACATTTATTCCATAGGATATTTTCTGAATCCAATATTTTTTGTTCATTATTTAATTATTGACAACATAACATGAAACATATACAATAATATAAAAAAGCTAAGTGGCATAACCATGTGATTTTAAAGAATTCATTTTGCAAGTCTTATCATATATTTTTTTAAATGATTCCCCTAATATTTATTCCTACAATTATAATCTTATAAATATCCTATTTGTTTTAAATAATTTCCCTAATATTTATTCCTACAATTATAATCTTATAATAAAGGTAATAAACTTTTTATCTCGCTCCACATGAATACCTAATTCAATTCACCATTAACTTTTAATTACACTTTTCATCTTCTTTCGCCATAACTCATTTCTCAAGTTCCTTTATAATGATTCATATTTTTAGTTTACCTTTGAAAACATTCATAAAATTATGGCTTTTTAATTCCTACTTTTTTTTTTATCTCAAAATGATAATGTTCATTCCATAAGCATAACAATAGATAAGCATTTTTCTGTATCATCCTAAAGCTAATTTGTTTTTCTCATGTTCTCTTTTAATTTCCATTATAATCATTTACTCTCATTTGATAATGTTTTATTATATTTCGTGTGCATCTGATTTTGCCATAATACTGATTTGTATGTACAATTGATAAATTTCAGAAGAAAGACACATTTGGATATCAATACATGAAAAATGACAACTTACAAGTATGTGAATTTTTATGAGTTAGCATGTTTCTCAAATTTTTCCTAGAATTTTTTTTCTGGAGATTTTCTATTTTAACCAATACATGACAATAATTTTGAGCCATTATGGTTCTGGATATCGAAAAGACAATGACTATGGAAATAATTTGGTTATTTACTAAATCCGTATCATGTATCATTTTACGCTCAATTGATTGGTATGTTACCACAGTAATTTAGTTGGCTTATGTATCATTGTATTCCTACTTTCATTAGTTCGTGTTTATTTAGATCTTACTAGACGAACCTATTAGCATTAATACAACACCAAATATCATCATTTGGTACTCACTAAGTCAGTAGCATGAATTTATGTAAAATGATGTACAATAGATTAAGAAAAAAGTCTTGATGAAAACATAACTTTAAATGACACCCGTGATTTTTCACGGGTCAAAAAACTAGTTTAACTTAATAAATCTACAAATCAGACCCTGTTTAATTAATGGTATAAAATTAGTGATTAATCTATTTAATGATCCAAGTTGAAATATCATCCATATACCAATCTCTCAAATTAAATGGCTTCCAGAACGTGGGTTGCGTAAATCATGGGGGAGAAAAAATGCTTTTTAAATCTCAACTTTCAACCACAGGCTGACACATCAGCTCTGTGGTTGTTTATTTAATAAATAGGATTGATTGCCGACCGTCGGGCTACATTTATTTAGCATTAAAATTTATTTTCAATTAAATAAAATTATTTTAAAATTACATAACTCATAAATTTATCATTAATATATATTTTTATGACATATCTTAAAATTACGATGAAATAATTTATGAAACAAATTCACTACTTCCGCTATTAATATTTTGCTTAAATCGATTGCTTAGCTAATCTATACAATAATATTAAAAGGCTAGATTGAGTAGCCTTTTAACGCAATGTGACTTCATATAAAGCATGTCTAGAAACTCCTAAATTCTACCCTTTCAAATAGTAAACCATTCATCTACTCTACTTGGGTGCATTAACTTGCATTGATAATTGATCATAAATTTCATTAAAGACACGAAATGAAGTTTTTTTTTTTTTTTTTGTAATCATCTCTAACTTTTGGGTTTCCTAATCCCACCATCTATCTTCATATATATATATATATATATATATATATATATATATATATATATATATATATATATATATATATATATATATATATATATATATATATATATACATTGGTGTATAAAGTTTCACTCTACTCATCTTTCAATCATAGTAATTTTTTTTATTGGCCCTCACTTTGTTTAAACAATATGATGTACCCATAACGTCTCTCTAGGGTTTCTATGAGGGCCTCCGTCTAAATTTCGTCTTCAGGGTTTTCCTTGGTTCTGAAGGGAGATTTCCACACCTTTCTTGTGGAAATTTGTAATCCTTGGTCTATCATTCTAGCAATAACTAATCATGAGCGCACAAAAAGCGATACAACGCAGGGAAGGGAAAGAAATAATTGATGAAGGTGGAGAATTTATATGGGACACTGGTGATAATGCGGCAGATACTGCGAAGGTTGAGTTCATCTTGGTCGGGAGAATTTGGACATCAAAAGCTATAAACGCAAAGGCGGAAATCGAGACAATGATACGACTTTGGAATACTAAAGGTACTACTGTCGGAATCTTATTGATGCTAAGAATAAAATCTTTGTTTTCAAATTCAATTCTGAGAAGGACAAAACTCGGGTCGTCGAAGGCCAACCTTGACACTTCGACAAGTTTATATGGTGTCTTGATGACCCAATCTGTGACGACAAAATTTCTGAGACCCCCTTTGTATCACGTTCCGTTGTGGGCTAGAGTTTATGACTTGCCTATTAGAGGTCGGTCTAATGTGGAGAATTTACGGAGAATGGGAATGCAATTAGGGAAATTTGTGGAGGTCGATGAGGTTCCACTCCCTGAAATTGAGAAGGCTGTCTGTATTCGAATAATTTATGATGTACGCAAACCATTACGTGCTTCTGTGGGTATTCTTATGACGAATGGGTCGGTGGTTGAGTTCAAAGTTAAATATGAACGTCTCCCTACATTTTGTTATGGTTGTGGTATATTAGGGCATGGGGAGAAGGATTGTGAAGATGGTCCATATGAAGAGGGTGAGTTACAGTTTGATGAAAGTTTGAGGGTGTCAGCATGGCGTGCAACCAAGACAGTTGCTGAAGTACGTGGGAAGAGCGTTAGATTACTTGGAATGTTGTTTGAGAATGAGTACATGCAACGTGAGGAGAGTGTTATTTCTAGCATGATTACCAGGCTACAGGAGATTTCAATTAAAAATAAAAATAAACATGGATGAACTGCTGGGGAGAATCAGGTGCGTGGTGGGATTGTTAATGAGGGCAATAGCCGTGGTAGGGGGCTGGGAGTGGAGAAGGGACGGAGGAGGGCAATGGGATGGTGGTGGAGAGACTGAAGGATATGGGGCAGAGGGGAATGAAAGGGATATGGAAAAGGGAAGTAAGGAAGGGAAGAGAAGGAGGGATGATCTTGATAGGAGAGCAGGGGAGGGGTCTGGAATAGGGGAGATGGATAGAGATCGAGGACCGACTGCTTTGCCAACATGGAGGAGATTTAATAGAGGAGGAGGTATGAATGAGCAAGATGGATGCCTGGTACGGGATGATTCAAGCACTAGGGCAGTGTTAGGAGGGAAAAGAGGACATGATGGCAATAAGGCTAGAGAAGGCGTGGTAGGGAACAAGTGTCAAAAACTCATGGATGTAAGTTCATCTGAGGCGGAGGTTGGGACCACCCAACCCCACCGGGCCCAATGAATGTAACACCTCTATAAGTAGGGATCCTTTCTTTGAGGCATTCCCAACACATGAAGGCATTACAAGACTTGGTTTCCCAAGTTTTGTAGTGCTAACAATCAAGTAAAGAAGTTTTCAACTCAACATAAAGAAATAGCCAAGTGTAGTTAAGTGGTTACAAGTTAGGGGATGCAAATACCATCCCAAATGTTATACAACCAAATCGAAAAGTAGGAGTTTAATTGTCAAAAAGCTAAGATAAACACAAGTGGTGACGATAAGTGAAGACCGCTCCCCACGCCCTCGAATAAAAAATGCTAACCTGTCAACACTGCTCCCTATATGGGCGAAAATCACCATATGGTTCACCACAGATAATTCAAAACCCAAGTGTTAGCTAAATGATATAAATGTTCAATGCATGCGATACTAAGCTTACCTAAACATATGACAATGCAAGATGAAACCAACAAGGTAATAATGAAAGATAGAAAATCACCCTCCAATATACATATCCACAAACCGGTTGTAATACTACGGATTTTATAGGCTGGTACTCGACCGAGTATGGCCTACTCGGTCGAGTAGAGTGTGTCGTGTAGCCTGTTTGGCTACTGCCCAGGAACACTCGGCCGAGTATGCTGAATACTCGACCAAGTAGTGGGTACTCGGCCGAGTATACTTTATACTCGACCGAGTATCCGGTCTGTCGGGTATTATTTCCGCGGTTTTGATTAAAATGATTAGAGATTATTTATATAATCGTTTGTCAGTTTCTAAATGCATTTTCTTCTATAAACTACGTTTCTCCCCCCCTCTAATCATCTTCATCAATTCCAAGGCAAAGGTCATCGATTATGGGTTCTTGCACCATATTCCGTGTCAGTCGTCATAGTAAGTGTCTTATCTTTATTGATCTATTGTTGTTCTTATAAGTTAGCAAACCCTAATTTGGATTAATTTGGGGGTTTAGGGTTTGCTCATCATATATGTGTTGATTGTTGATTACCATTGTTGTAGGCGACGATGTGGTATTTGTTATGCATTTGTATGATTGATTGCAGCATATCGGATTACGAAAAGGTAGGGTTTCTCCTACTCAGTACTGTTAATTGATTAAGATTGCATATGTTTCATATTTGATGTTATCTGCTGATCATCAGAGGATGGGTGTTGTGGTTGTTGGAATATGTGTCCTCCGACAATAATTCGATCACGACTGTTGATCATGATGATCACATGTTTAAGTCTCATTAAAATGAATACAATTGGGAAGTAATATTGTTACTGTCAACTGGTCAACATATATCGGTAATGATTGGCTGACTAGAGTTTGACATTACTGTCGTGTGACGGTGGTGATCAGTTGACCCCCTAGGTCATACCTAAAGGGCAACACTCTTAATTGATTATTTAATTAATCGTATAATGTTACCAGTTAATTAAATTACTTGAAAATTGACGGACGATTTTGGAAGTAAAATTTACGTATCATATTGAAATATGATTAAATAAGATACGGTCTGAGTAATTGAATTGTATCATTACTCGGATGAAATAATTGTTTAATGTAACAATTAAATTGGATGAATTGTTATAAATACAATCAGTTGTAATTTATAAATGGTAAAATATTTTGGCACAAGTAATTATAAAATTACTAAGTCGATTTTTGTATGTGACGTATTTTTGATAATACGTTGATTTTTAATATGTTAAAAATACATAACAAATTTATGTCACATATGCATGTGACATATTGACAATTGACAAAAATAATATGGAATCCATATTATTGAATGGGCCGAAAATTAGAGGGATTTAAGCTAATTATATGTTGTTTGTAATTAGTGGAAAACACAATGATTAAAAGCAAACCTAGCCATGCAACCCTATTGTTCCTTGTGAAGAACAATTTCTCCATGCATTGGCTCCCCTAATGCCCTCCTCTTACACGGTTTTGAGAAGGCAAATGCCATCATTGTTTTTCCATAATTTTTCCTAATAATATACTTAGTGAAGTGCATTATTCAATTAATCCAATCTATCATCCAAAATAAAGTTCTAGTGAGAAGAAAAATCCTCTCTTCTTCTCTCTATAAAACCGAAACATATAAGTGTTTTAAAAAGGTTTTTGGTTCAATTTTCTACCTTGATTAATATTATACTAGTATTTGTAATATTAATTAAATTAAGAGAAGCCTTGGGTATAAAGCTTGGGGAGAGATCTTATACTTAGATCTTGTTCATCCATAAGGGAAAAGCTCAAGAATAAGAGAGAAAGGTGATCTCTCTTGTGCCCAATATAACCGAAATATTGAATGTAAGGACATGATTTCTCCTCTATTATATTATTTGTTTGCATGCATAAAATCCGTTTTTAATTTTATGACAAATTATTTAGACATATTTGAGTATGTTTATATGTATGTGAATCTACATTTCCTTCAATTGGTATCAGAGAGCCAAGGTTGTTTGCATGCAAATTGGTTAAAAGTTTTTCCGAGTTATAAGAGTAACAAATAAAACTTGTAAAATTTGTGTTATTATGATATATCACGAAATTATTACATGCATGTTAATATTTCTGGTCCTAAAATGTTTTAGGATATTTTGGTTAATTTTTCGGATTTTTATTGTTCATAATTTACAATAATGGCATTTAAATGTGATTTTATGAGTAAAAATGTCATTTTTGGTCTAAAATTAGCTATACTTCGAATTTTCACTTGGTTTTTGGATATGTTGTTACATATATTATTTTGAGATAAACTGTAAATTTTCATATTTTTTGGACTTGTTATGCTCGAAAAATGAATTTTTCATTATTAAATTCGGATTTAAGTGATAAATAGGTTAATATGAGTTAAATTTCGAATCTGGTCATAGAAAATTAATATGTTGTCACATGCAATTTTACAAGATGTGTGTAAAATAATTGGCTATAAAGAAGTCTTTTTGCATGATTTATGGATTTTTGAAGAAAAATAGCATAAATAGTGACATTATTAGTTGAAAATTAATAAAACATACTCTATGACTTAAGAAAAACGTCTAATGTTGCATTTTAATATATTTTTCAGATCTAAAAATGAAAAGTTAGTGAAAATAATTTTTCCATGTTTTTATGATTATTTTATTAAAAATCGATAAACCGCAACATTGTTTTTCCGGAAAATTTTCGAAATTTTTAACCTAAGATTTTGAACATTATGAGTGTCATGGATTTTTCCAGAATGTTCATGAGTTTAAATTTCAAATTTTGAATCTATTTGAAATTTTGTGATTTATTTGAAGTCTAATGGCTTATTTTTGTAATTTTTGGTCCATTTATGAACAATTTTGTAAATATGGGTTAATTATGGTCAAATTATTAGTGAAGACTATATTTTGAGTCCTAAGAGGTTAGGGTAATTAACTTATGCATAAATATGAGTTTATGTATTTTTGTGATTATAAAATGTTGAAATCACGCAAATCCGTAAAAACCGAGTAATATATGATATTGGCTATTAAAGGCGATTTAGCATAAAATTGAGCATGTTCATACATATTATAATGCTGCATTTTTCTTTATGATTGTCATAATTTTAATTTATGTAATTTTGAATTATGTAATTTTACTTAGTATGGCCTTAGATTTTAATTGGTATTTCCCGAAATGTATGGGAATATCGATTCGGTTGTAATTTTATTGTGATCTCGTATCACCGTTTTGTAATTTAATAGATTTATTTTATTTTAGTTACAAATGTATAATAGGAAATTATGTAATTTATTATGTAATTTTATTCATTCCGGAGTTCCAAAAGACGGATTTCTTCAAGAATGGCGATACATAAAGACGGTGTTACCTCGAGATGCGTGCCACAACCGAAGTTCAAGGGACCAATGGAGTTGGTTTCCGAATATGTAATAGTTTTTCTATTTTAGGAAAGGCCATACTAGGATTTTTATCTTTATGCTTGCATTTTATTTTATGTCACATGCATCGCTAAATCGCCATAACTAAAACATGCATCCTTATTTTATCGAGTTTATCGACCGTGTCAATTCAAATTATCGTAGTTCACCGCTTTAGTTCACTTAAAACGTGATAGATAATAAATTGGCATGACCTCTCGCTAAAACAATTAATTGAGACATAGCCTTACCAAATAGTAGAAACCATGAAAACCTATTTCGCGAGGGAGTGCACTCGGCCGGTACAAACCTTGTTACGTAGGGGAAGTGGGTGATGAATGTTAATCCACCGAATTCATGTTGATAAGGGATGTATCGGCTACCCCGTGCCCAAGTTGATGTGGGTTTGGATAATGGACACATTTATTCGAAATTTGGATTGAACTCAACAAAAGTAATTGATAAGGGTTGCATCGGCTACCCCGTGCCCTTGTTGATGTGTTTTGGGCTATAGATAAACATTAGAGTAATTTTATCGACCAAGAGTTCTAAAAGTAGAATCGATTAAAAGGTTAATCCACCGAGTTATATTGATAAAGGTTGCATCGGCTACCCCGTGCCTAAGTCGATATGAATTTGGGTCTTGGAATCATTTATCTAGTTGGGTAGAGGTCACTAGAAAAATGCTTAAAACTTGTTTAAATCATACATTTTTACGAGTATTATTAAAACGACAATTGTTTTACTCCTTATATTTTGTTTTGTAGACCACTTCTTTTTCATAACAAATGGCAACACCAACTCCTAATGCTACACCTCTCGCTAGTTCGTCTTGGCTCCGATCCTTTATGGATCGATGTAAACTTGAAAAGAATGGGTCAAATTTCTCCGAATGGGATGCCCAACTCAAATTTGCCGCCGAAGGTGACGACAAGCTTCGTTACCTTATCGAGGCCTCTCCACCCGAACCCTCCACTAGGTCCACCGCGGCCACTAGGGAAGCCTATGAGACTTACCAAAAGGAGTCCGCCGCAATGAAAAATGTCTTAATATTTGCGATGGAGGCAGACCTCCAAAGGAGAGCCTTCAAAATGGGCAATGCTAATGAGATTTACTCCAAACTTGTGACCATGTTTTCACAAACTCCGCGGATCGTCCAATATGAGGCGGCCGCGGCATTCTTTGATCTCGACTTCAAAGAGGGCCAAAAGGTTAGCCCTCATGTGCTCAAACTCATGGAGCTTGTCGAGACCTTGAAAATTCAAAAGGTTGAAATCCCCAAAGAACTCATCGTAGATAGGATTCTACACTCCTTGTCCAAAGTCAAGGCATATGTGCAATTCCGGGTGAATTTCAACATGCAAGACAAGGACGTGTCTCTTGAGGAGTTGCACAAGTTACTTGTGCAAGCCGAGAGGGACATGGGGTTAAATGTGAACCCTCCCAAGGATGTGCTTAACATAAGCACAAAGAGTAAGGGGAAGTTCAAAAAGAATGGGAGAAAGGGCAAGAAGCAAGCTCCCACATTCACCAAAGCTAAGTCTTGTGAAGCTAGCACCTCCAAAGTCAAGAAGGGTCCTCTTGATAAATGCCATCATTGTAATGGCATGGGACATTGGAAAAGAAATTGTTCCAAATACCTTGGTGATATCAAAGCTGGAAAGATCACTCCAGTAGGTAAAGGACTAACCTTCTTTTATGTTTCTAAATTCAACTATGGTATTATGATGTAAAGTTGTGATAATGTATCTCCCTTTTTATTGTAAATAGGGCCTCCACCAAGCAAAGACAAGGGAAAAGAAAAACAAGCATGAGAAACCATGGAGAAGCTAAGGATAGCTTTTATGGAGCTTTGTTTTTCATTGTCTTATTTTAAGTTATGTTTTGAATTTTTAGAACTTTAAGTTTCCGTGTTTGACATGGAAAGGTATTTTGGATAAAGAGTTGTATTTTGGATGATGGTGACTTGGTTTGCAACCCGAGTCACCCGTTTTATCATTTATCCTTTTAATGTTCTAAATTTCATCTTTAAATGCTTGCGTTTTGAAACATAAGATTATTCACTTAAAGGTGATCTAATAGACAATTATAATGACTCCACATGCTTAAGGCGTGTGTATGATCACTTATAAAGTGATTTTGAGTCTATGAACTCTCCTAAAGGTATGTCAATCACCAAGTACACATATGAAAACAATAACTATTAGTCTATCTATGAGATAGTTCTCCTTATAATTCAACATCATTAATTTGTGTCTCATATGCTATCTTTGAATGTTTAGTGTATTTATTCTAAAGATAGAGTGGGAGAAAAATGAGGACAAAACACACAAGACAAAGATCAAATTGTGTTTTTGTGTTGAAGATCTACGCAAGAGAGAATGATTTGAATAAAGGTATATCTATTTACATAGTATGCCGAATAGATGAGATCTATGGTCTCAAGTTAGTTCTATATGACTAAAGAGACCAAGTGTAATAATCATAAGAGTATATTCTCAAGATAACTACACGAGGAGACCAAAAGAAAGTTTTGGAAGAAAATGACTAATGTAAAGTCTAAACAAGTTTTTGACTAAGTTTATGAAACTTTTGACCAATAGTTTCAACCTTGAGATTTACTTAAGAGCCTAAATGAATCATAGTAACATACTAGTTATGATCGAGTTGCAAGGATCGATATACCGATATCTTCAATGGCCAAAGTTTTAACCACGCAAATGTCATTGCTTAACCTCCCTATGAAATGGTTAAACCTCCTTCCAAAAGGGTATTTGTGAAGGACGTATTCTAGATATTGTTTATACTTGAATAATGACATTGCTACACATCATTATGACATGAGTGTGTTGGAGATTTAAAATCTCTTTCCGTAAGGTTAAGATGAGACCACTTCAAAAAAGGCATTTTGAAGGGATATGATGGGAACATATATGGTTCTATCTTAATAACTTGGCAATGCAATTTTATATTTCAATTCTTGAATACATTTCGATCAAGAAGTCAATTTCGAAATATGTAGAATTGAGTGGGAGTTAGGAAATTCTCATGTGAAGACATGGAATTTAGTGGGAGTTATCATCTTTTGAATATTTACGACTCATCACTCATTAAAGAATGACGAGCTAATACCTTCTTTCATAAAGAAGCATTTGAGTTTTCAATTCTGGATGAAAATGGACAATGATGAATCCAATTACATCAAGGGATGTTGGATTAGTATTAAGAGATACACATCGTATCAACATTCACATAGGTTATTCATGTAGATAAAAATGGAATTGCCATTAGCAGTCATGGTCGTTCATTGAACCTATGAACAGTTGATCTCATGATTATTAGTAACTAGTGTTTCCGCCATTAGAATAATCATGTACATGTCCAATTATGAATCATATGCATAAGAGCATGATGATGGATGGTAAGCCATAATAGAAACGTCATGTATTCTCAAGAAGAATCCGATGAGCGATTTCGGTGTTTAACGGAATTCTCCATTATGTGATAAGAGGTTGCACATATTGTAGAAAATCCGAGCACATATGAGGATTTAAGAGAATCCCAATTCTTTCAAGCCTAGAAAGAGAAATGAGAAGTTTTTGGAAAGATGCTTGGTTAAATAAGAGGTTATTCAAAAATCAATCTTTCCTAGTTAAGCTAGGACTTGTGAGAAGTGCTAAGCTAAATAATTTTGTCAATTGTTACAAGATACTACAAAACATATACCTAGTGCATTATGTGTGGATGGAATACTTGATCAGTACAAGTTATATTATTCATCACAAATTCGTTCGTTATGTGATAGTCGATAAGAAAGTTCTTTCAAGTTAAAGAACCGAAACCAAGGTCGTGAACCTTGATGTGTACTTGGTAAGATTCATGCTATGAGAGAGAACATGAATGTGAAGGAAAATGCAAGTGTAAGAAGTTTGAACACATGGACACATGGGATGTTAAACTTCTATTGCAATCAATGAGTGTTTACACTTATGATATACATCACAAGGTTGTAATATGATATTGACTACCCGAGTGTGATGTCGACATTTGTCGTTTGAGTTATTATTAACTCACTTTGTACATTGTTATATCCAAACGGGTTGTAGAGACAATTGAACCCCGTTAAAGTGAACATGGATTAACATTGTTTTTGCCCATAGTTACTTATATGAGGTGACGTCTCGAAGTGACTAGAGTGTGATGCGATTGATGGCAAGTTTAAGTGTCATAGAGTCATGTGAGATGACTAGTCGATCACATAGGCAGATTGTTGTGAACTTTTTGTCGGGCCTAATGACCGCTTATAGAGTTCTGGCAAATTTATATAGCCTGGTCGTGGCAAGAGCTACTATAGTATTCGAATGAGTCGATTCTTTTGACTAAAGACTATTCTCCTAAGATGGCACGATTTGATTAACTTTGATTTGTGTTACTACGACCTTCGTAAATGGGGTCAAATGGGCATATTTTGGGTTATGATGGTGTGGCTAGTCGAAGGGAATGAGTGCAATAGGAATTGTCCACCCCTAGTCAGGGTTATAACAATATCTCGGGGCCACTCGAGGAGTAATGAATCGGAAATGCGTGGCCACGCTCGGAAGGTATTCGAGTGGATAAATCCGGTCAATCGCTTATTCTCCGGATCGAGGAAACCACTCTCGATATGATCACTTGCAAGTACGACCGAAAGACACCTTGCATTGAGTGGGAGATAGTAATAGGACAAGAGAATTGGTGATGCACACTTGTCGAGGACAAGTGGGAGATTGTTGGAATATGTGTCCTCCGACAATAATGCGATCACGATCATTGATCATGATGATCACATGTTTAAGTCTCATTAAAATGAATACAATTGGGAAGTAATATTGTTATTGTCAACCGGTCAACATATATCGGTAATGATTGGCTGACTAGAGTTTGACATTACTGTCGTGTGACGGTGGTGATCAGTTGACCCCCTAGGTCATACCTAAAGGGCAACACTCTTAATTGATTATTTAATTAATCGTATAATGTTACGAGTTAATTAAATTACTTGAAAATTGACGGACGATTTTGGAAGTAAAATTTACGTATCATATTGAAATGTGATTAAATAAGATACGGTCTGAGTAATTGAATTGTATCATTACTCGGATGAAATAATTGTTTAATGTAACAATTAAATTGGATGAATTGTTATAAATACAATCAGTTGTAATTTATAAATGGTAAAATATTTTGGCACAAGTAATTATAAAATTACTAAGTCGATTTTTGTATGTGACGTATTTTTGATAATACGTTGATTTTTAATATGTTAAAAATACATAACAAATTTATGTCACATATGACATGTGACATATTGACAATTGACAAAAATAATATGGAATCCATATTATTGAATGGGCCGAAAATTAGAGGGATTTAAGCTAATTATATGTTGTTTGTAATTAGTGGAAAACACAATGATTAAAAGCAAACCTAGCCATGCAAGCCTATTGTTCCTTGTGAAGAACAATTTCTCCATGCATTGGCTCCCCTAATGCCCTCCTCTTACACGGTTTTGAGAAGGCAAATGCCATCATTGTTTTTCCATAATTTTTCCTAATAATATACTTAGTGAAGTGCATTATTCAATTAATCCAATCTATCATCCAAAATAGAGTTCTAGTGAGAAGAAAAATCCTCTCTTCTTCTCTCTATAAAACCGAAACATATAAGTGTTTTAAAAAGGTTTTTGGTTCAATTTTCTACCTTGATTAATATTATACTAGTATTTGTAATATTAATTAAATTAAGAGAAGCCTTGGGTATAAACCTTGGGGAGAGATCTTATACTTAGATCTTGTTCATCCATAAGGGAAAAGCTCAAGAACAAGAGAGAAAGGTGATCTCTCTTGTGCCCAATATAACCGAAATATTGAATGTAAGGACATGATTTCTCCTCTATTATATTATTTGTTTGCATGCATAAAATCCGTTTTTAATTTTATGACAAATTATTTAGACATATTTGAGTATGTTAATATGTATGTGAATCTACATTTCCTTCAGTGGTGACGGTGTTGGTGTGGTTGTGATGTGACGGTTGTGGGTTGTGATAGCTGTGATGCTGTAGTGTGTGTGATTGTGGTGGAGTCACTTGCGGGAATGACTTCACACCCTAGTTCGCCCTCCGTGGTACCCGTCACGGGAGGGGATGTGCACATTAAGGGACAGGGATTGTTAGTCGCTCGTTGATGAGCTGGACTTGGTGGGGATGGGTCATGGTCACCCATCGCGGAGTGGATTACCTGTTGCGATGGGTAATCTGGCAGGGCTACACACTTTGGTGTGTAGTCGGTTACTGTGGAGGATGATCAATCGGTTACATTGTTTGTTTGTCTTATCTTGATTGAACGGTACTGACCCCGTGTTGTTGTTTTGTAAAACCTGTGGTGATCCATTCTGGGATGGTGAGCAGATTATAACAGGTAATGCAGATATTTAGCTATGGGACAGTCATGGGGAGTCATCACTTCGAGTCTAGCTTCTTCCGCATTACGAGTTTAGTCATCTTTGATTTCAGTTGTATTGAGGCCCTTACACTTTTATTTTGGGTTGGTATGAGATAATGTAATCGTTAAACTCTTTATACTTTAATATAGTTGTTTTGGATTGTTGCTTTTGATATACTAATCTCGGACAACCGAGATGGTAACAGCTTCTCATGCTAGGGTAGTCCTTGGTAAGGTAACTTGGTATGAGGGGGTGTTACAAAGTGGTATCAGAGCCGACGATTCCGGCACCTAAAACTAATGAACCCAATGAACTTAGGAAGTCTAAATAAAATGAACCCGGGGAGAGTTGTTTGGAGCTACCGCAAAGACTTGGGAGACGTCCCGAAGTCGCATTAAGGCCCTTACGGTCTCAAGCCGGTCACATGGGGAGGGGGGAGGACTGTTGTATGTCGAGTCATGTATGTGTGTGGTACTTGGAACTTGAATGGTTGGATAATGCGGTATGAGAAGTGGTATGTGGAAACATGTGAAAAGCGTGGCGAGATTTACTGATTTGAATTTTATTTATGTAATATGTTGGCATGTTAAGTATTTATTATGTGGCTTTCAAAAGGGTAGTGGTACATGCATATATGATCATGATGATGTTAATGTTTGGTTGTTGGTAGTAGCATGTGATTAAGGTCATGCGTCTATATATATATGAATGTTGTGTTTAATTTTCATGTGAGTATGATAAGAGTTCAATTATGTACTGCTTTCTTAAAGTATTGAGTTGTTGTTGTTGCCTTATGCATGTTCAAATTGTTTGGGTTTAGAAAATTTGATTTGTATGAAGATCGATTACGGAAGGGTTGTCTTAAAACTGTCATAAGTCGAGTTCTAGAAATGATATTGCTGTAATTCCAATTGGAGGTGATAGCTTGTCTTCTTAAGATTCTTAACGATAGGTCACACGCCTAAAACAACCAAGTAACGAGTGAGATATGACTGTTTTACGAAAACTGAACGATGCTGAGAACTGTGTTGGTACTCGATCGAGTAAAGTAATACTCGACCGAGTAAGGGCTACTCGGCCGAGTATTCTCAATACTCGAACAAGTAATCCTCTGTGATAATTGTGTTCGCTTTTGGAGTCGAAAACTCAGCCGAGTAATATAGTTACTCGACCGAGTATCCTGTACTCGACCTAGTATGCTATGTACTCGACCGAGTACCTCAGTGGGCGGCCATTTTGAGTCGGTGGCTATGT